>NW_028295624.1:600000-928000 GCF_964341445.2 Mesoplodon mirus | reverse complement strand
CTACTAACTCAGGCCCTGTCATTATACCTAACGAAAGCTCAGATGCTAAACCTAACTAAGGCCCTGACAGTGACACTAACTAAGGCCCCAGCCCTAGCCTGACCCCTAGCCCCAGCTCCAGCCATAGCCCCAACCTCAGCCCTAGCCCCAGCCCCAGCCCTAGCCCCTGATGCTGATCCTATAGAGGCCCTTATGATCCTCCTAGGCCTTCTCCTGACAATATGGTAACTAAGGCCTAGACACTATTTCTAAATAAGGCCCCAGGTCCACCCACAGCCGCAGCCCCAGCCCCTGATGCTGATCCTATAGAGGCCTTTATGCTCCTCCTAGGCCTTGCCCTGACACAGTCCTTAAGTAAGGCCTTGACCCCATTCCTAACTAAGGCCCTAGCCCTAAAGCTAGCCCCAGCCCCAGCCCCAGCCCCAGGCCTAGCCGCAGCCCTAGCCCTGGCCCCAGTCCCAGCCCCAGCCACAGCCCCAGCACTCGCCCCAGTCCCAGCCGCCGCCCCTGCCCCAGCACTAGCCCCAGCCCCAGCTGCAGCCCTAGGCCTAGCCCCAGTCCCAGCCCCAGCCCCAGCCCCAGCACTGGCCCCAGACCCAGCCCTAGCCCCAGCCCCAGCCCCAGCCCCAGCCTGAGCCTAAGCCCCAGCCCCAGCCCTAGCCCTAGCCACAGCTGCAGTCCCAGCCCTAGCCCCAACCCCAGCCCTAGCCCCAGCCCCAGCCCTAGCCCCTGATGCTGATCCTATAGAGGCCCTTATGATCCTCCTAGGCCTTCTCCTGACAATGTGGTAACTAAGGCCTTGACACTATTTCTAACTAAGGCCCCAGGTCCAGCCCCAGCCGCAGCCCCAGCCCCTGATGCTGATCCTGTAGAGGCCTTTATGCTCCTCTAGGCCTTGCCCTGACACAATCCTTAAGTAAGGCCTTGAACCTATTCCTAAGTAAGGCCCTAGCCCTAAACCTAGCCCCAGCCCCAGCCCCAGCCCCAGCCCCAGCCCTAGCCCTAGCCCTAGCCGCAGTCCCATCCCCAGCCCCAGCCCCAGCCCCAGCCCCAGCCACAGCACTAGCCCCAGACCCAGCCCTAGCCCCCGCCCCAGCCCCAGCCCCAGCCCTAGCCCAAGCCCTAGTCCCAGCCCTAGCCCCAGCCCTAGCCCCAGCCCCAGCCCGAGCCCAAGCCCCAGCCCCAGCCCTAGCCCTAGGCGCAGCTGCAGTCCCAGCCCTAGCCCCAACCCCCGCCCCAGCCCCAGCCCCATTCCTAGCCCCTTATGCTGATCCTATAGAGGCCCTTGCGATCCTCCTAGGCCTTCCCCTGACAATGTGGTAACTAAGGCCTTGACACTGTTTCTAACTAAGGACCCAAGTCCAGCCCTAGCCCCAGTCCCAGCCCCAGCCCCAGCTCCAGCCCCAGCCCTAGCCTCAGCACTAGCCGCAGACCCAGCCCTAGCCTTAGCCTTAGCCCCAGCTCCAGCCCCAGCCCCAGCCACAGCCACAGCCCCAGGCCCAACCCCAGCCGCTGATGCTGATCCTACAGAGGCCCTTATGCTCCTCCTAGGCCTCGCCCTGACACTGTCCTTAACTCAGGCCTTGACACTACTAATAACTCAGGCTGTGATACTGTCCCTAACTAAGTCCCTGACAGTGTCCCTGTCTAAGGGACTGGATGTCCTCCTAACTCTGACCCTGCCATTATACATAAAAAAAGCTCTGACGCTCGTCCTAACCGAGGCCCCGATACTGTCCCTCACTAAGGCCCTGACACTACTTCTAACTCATGCCCTGACATTATACCTAACGTAGGCTCTGATGCTAACTCTAAGTAAGGCCCTGACTGTGACCCTAACTAAGGCCTTCACACTATTCCTAACTAAGTGCGTAGCCCCAGCCCTAGCCCCTGCCCCAGCCCGAGCACAAGCCCCAGCCCCAGCCCCAGCCCTAGCCGCAGCTGCAGTCCCAGCCCTAGCAACAACCCCAGCCATAGCCCCTGCTGCTGATCCTATAGAGGCCCTTATGATCCTCCTAGGCCTTCTCCTGACAATGTTGTAACTAAGGCCTTGACACTATTTCTAACTAAGTCCCCAGGTCCAGCCCCAGCCGCAGCCCCAGCCCCTGATGCTGATCCTATAGAGGCCTTTGTGCTCCTCCTAGGCCTTGCCCTGACACTGTCATTAAGTAAGGCCTTGACCCTATACCTAACTAAGGCCCTAGCCCTAAAGCTAGCCCCAGCCCCAGCCCCAGCCCCAGCCCCAGCCCTAGCCCTAGCCCCAGTCCCAGCCCCAGCCCCAGCCCCAGCACTAGCCCCAGCCCCAGCCCTAGCCTTAGCCTCAGCCCCAGCTCCAGCCGTAGTCCCAGCCCCAGCCCAAGCCCCAGCCACAGACCTAGCCTTAGCCCTAGCCCGAGCCCCAGCCCCAGGCCGAAACCCATACCCTGATGCGGATCCTACAGAGGCCCTTATGCTCCTCCTAGGCCTTTCCCTGTCACTGTCATTAACTCAGGCCTTGACACTAATAATGACTCAGGTTGTGATACTGTCCCTAACTAAGGCCCTGACAGTGTCCCTGTCTAAGGGACTGGATGTCCTCCTAACTCTGGTCCTGCAATTATACATAAAAAAAGCTCTGACGATCATCCTAACCGAGGCCCCGATACTGTCCCTCACTAATGCCCTGACTCTACTTCTAACTCATGCCCTGACATTATACCTAACGTAGGCTCTGACGCTAACCCTAAGTAAGGCCGTGAATGTGACCCTAAGTCCTTCACACTATTCCTAACTAAGGGCATAGCCCTAGCCATAGCCGCAGCCCCAGTCCAAGCCCCAGCACCAGCACTAGCCCCAGCCCCAGCCCCAGGCCCAGCCCTAGCCCTAGCCCCAGCCCCAGCCCCAGTCCTAGCCCCAGCCTCAGGCCGAACACCATCCCCTGATGCTGATCCTACAGAGGCTCTTATGCTCCTCCTAGGCCCTGCCCTGACACTGTCCTTAACTCAGGCCTTGACACTACTACTAACTCAGGCCATGTCATTATACCTAACGAAAGCTCTGATGCTAAACCTAACTAGGGCCCTGACAGTGACAGTAACTAAGGCCCCAGCCCTAGCCTGACCCATAGCCCCAACTCCAGCCCTAGCACCAGCCCCAGCCCTAGCCCCTGATGCTGATCCTATAGAGGCCCTTATGATCCTCCTAGGCGTTCCCCTGACAATGAGGTAACTAAGGCCTTGACACTATTTCTAACTAAGGCCCCAGGTCCAGCCCCAGCCGCAGCCCCAGCTCCTGATGCTGATCCTATAGAGGCCTTTGTGCTCCTCCTAGGCCTTGCCCTGACACTGTCCTTAAGTAAGGGCTTGACCGTATTCCTAACTAAGGGCCTAGCCCTAAACCTAGCCCCAGGCCCAGCCCCAGCTGTAGCCCCAGCCCTAGCCCTAGGCCTGGCCCCAGCTCCAGCCCCAGCCCCAGCCACAGTCCCAGCCCTAGCCCCAGCCACAGTCCCAGCCCCAGCCGCAGCCCCAGCCCCAGCCGCAGCCCCAGCCCCAGCCGCAGCCCTAGCCCCAGCCCCAGCCCCAGCCCCAGCCCCAGCCACAGCACTAGACCCAGACCCAGCCCTAGCCCCAGCCCCAGCCCTAGCCCCAGCCGCAGCCCGAGCCCAAGCCCCAGCCCCAGCCCTAGCCCTAGCCGCAGCCACAGTCCCAGCCCTAGCCGCAACCCCCGCCCCAGCCCCATTCCTAGCCCCTTATGCTGATCCTATAGAGGCCCTTGCGATCCTCCTAGGCCTTCCCCTGACAATGTGGTAACTAAGGCCTTGACACTGTTTCTAACTAAGGCCCCAAGTCCAGCCCCATCTGCAGCCCCAGCCCCTGATGCTGATCCTACAGAGGCCTTTATGCTCCTCCTAGGCCTTGCCCTGACACTGTCCTTAAGTAAGGGCTTGACCCTATACCTAACTAAGGGCCTAGCCCTAAACCTAGCCCCAGCCCCAGCCCCAGCCCCAGCCCTAGCCCCAGCCCTAGCCCCAGCCCCAGTCCCAGGCCCAGCCCCAGCCCCAGCCCCAGCCCTAGCCCCAGCACTAGGCCGAGACCCAGCCCTAGTCTTAGCCTTAGACCCAGCTCCAGCCCCAGCCCAAGCCCCAGCCCCAGCCACAGCCCCAGGCCCAACCCCATCCCCTGATGCTGATCCTACAGAGGCCCTTATGCTCCTCCTAGGCCTTGCCCTGACACTGTCCTTAACTCAGGCCTTGATACTACTACTAACTCAAGCCCTGTCATTATACCTAACGAAAGCTCAGATGCTAAACCTAACTAAGGCCCTGGCAGTGACACTAACTAAGGACCCAGCCCTAGCCTGACCACTAGCCCCAGCTCCAGCCATAGCCCCAACCCCAGCCCTAGCCCCAGGCCCAGCCCTAGCCCCTGATGCTGATCCTATAGAGGCCCTTATGATCCTCCTAGGCCTTCTCCTGACAATGTGGTAACTAAGGCCTTGACACTATTTCTAAATAAGGCCCCAGGTCCAGTCCCAGCCGCAGCCCCAGCCCCTGATGCTGATCCTATAGAGGCCCTTATGCTCCTCCTAGGCCTTGCCCTGACACTGTCCTTAACTCAGGCCTTGACACTACTAATAACTCAGGTTGTGATACTGTCCCTAACTAAGGCCCTGACAGTGTTCCTGTCTAAGGGACTGGATGTCCTCCTAACTCTGGCCCTGCCATTATACATAAAAAAAGCTCTGACGCTCCTCCTAACTGAGGCCCCGATTCTGTCCCTCACTAAGGCCCTGACACTACTTCTAACTCATGCCCTGACATTATACCTATCGTAGGCTCTGACGCTAACCCTAAGTAAGGCCCTGACTGTGACCCTAACTAAGGCCTTCACACTATTCCTAACTAAGTGCGTAGCCCTAGCCCTAGCCCCAGCGCCAGCCCAAGCCCCAGCCCCAGCCCCAGCCCCAGGCCCCGCCCTAGCCCTAGCCCCAGCCCCAGCCCCAGTCCTAGCCCCAGCCCCAGGCCGAACCCCATCCCCTGATGCTGATCCTACAGAGGCCCTTATGCTCCTCCTAGGCCTTGCCCTGACACGGTCCTTAACTCAGGCCTTGACACTACTACTATCTCAGGCCCTGTCATTATACCTAACGAAAGCTCTGATGCTAACCCTAACTAAGGACTTGACAGTGACACTAACTAAGGCCTTGACACTATTCCTAACTAAGGGCCTAGCCGTAGCCCTAGCCCTAGCCCCAGCCCCAGCCCCAGCCCCAGCCCAAGGCCCAGCCCCAGCCGCAGCCCAGCCCCAGTCCCAGCCCCAACCCAAACCCGAGCCCCAGCCTCTGATGCTTATCCTACAAAGGCCCTTATGCTTCTCCTAGCCCTTGCCCTGACACTGTCCTTAACACATGCCTTGACAGTACTACTAACTCAGGCCCTGTCATTATACCTAATGAAAGCTCTGATGGTAAACCTAAGGCCATGACAGTGACATAAACTAAGGCCGTGACACTATTCCTAACTAAGGGCCTAACCCTAGCCCTAGCCACAGCCCATACCCCAGCCGTAGACAAAGCACCAGGCCGAGCCCTAGCCCTAGCCCTAGCCCCAGCCTCAGTCCTAGCCCGAGCCCCAGTACTGGTCAGTGCCAGGTTCGAGCCAGGAGTAGGCTACAGCATAGGGTAAGGTGTAGAGCTGGTGGTGGGTTTCCGTTCCAGGCTAGTGTTAGGGTTAGGGAACGGCAAGGCTTAGGGCACAGGTGAGGGTACGGAAACGTGGGAGGGTCAGGCTACGGGCTGACACACGGGTCAGTGCCAGCGTACGGGCCAGGAGTAGGCTACAGCTTGGTGGTAAGGTGTAAGGCTGTTGGTGGTTTTCCGTTCCGGGCTAGGGTTAGGGATAGGGAACGGCAAGGCTTAGGGCACAGATGAGGGTACGGAAACGTGGGAGGGTCAGGCTACGTGCTGACGCACGGGTCAGTGCCAGCGTACGGGCCAGGAGTAGGCTACGGCTTGGGGGTAAGTTGTAGGGCTGGTGGTGGGTTTCCGTTCCGGGCTAGGGTTAGGGTTAGGGAACGGCAAGGCTTAGGGCACAGGTGAGGGTACGGAAACGTGGGAGGGTCAGGCTACGTGCTGATGCACGTGTCAGTGCCAGCGTACAGGCCAGGTGTAGGCTACGGCTTGGGGGTAAGGTGTAGGGCTTTTGGTGGGTTTCCGTTCCGGGCTAGGGTTAGGGTTAGGGAACGGCAAGGCTTAGGGCACAGGTGAGGGTACGGAAACGTGGGAGGGTCAGACTACGTGCTGACGCATGGGTCAGTGCCAGCGCACGGGCCTGGAGTAGGCTACAGCGTAGGGTAAGGTGTAGGGCTGGTGGTGGATTTCCGTTCCGGGCTAGGGTTAGGGTTAGGGAACGGCAAGGCTTAGGGCACAGGTGAGGGTACGGAAACGTGGGAGGGTCAGGCTACGTGCTGACGCACGGGTCAGTGCCAGCGTACGGGCCAGGAGTAGGCTACGGCTTGGGGGTAAGTTGTAGGGCTGGTGGTGGGTTTCCGTTCCGGGCTAGGGTTAGGGTTAGGGAACGGCAAGGCTTAGGGCACAGGTGAGGGTATGGAAACGTGGGAGGGTCAGGCTACGTGCTGACGCACGGGTCAGTGCCAGCGTACGGGCCAGGAGTAGGCTAAGGTGTAGGGTAAGGTGTAGGGCTGGTGGTGGGTTTCCGTTCCGGGCTAGGGTTAGGGTTAGGGAACGGCAAGGCTTAGGGCACAGGTGAGGGTACGGAAACGTGGGAGGGTCAGGCTACGTGCTGACGCACTGGTCAGTGCCAGCGTACGGGCCAGGAGTAGGCTACGGCGTAGGGTAATGTGTAGGGCTGGTGGTGGTTTTCCGTTCCGGGCTAGGGTTAGGGTTAGGGAACGGCAAGGTTTAGGGCACAGGTGAGGGTATGGAAACGTGGGAGGGTCAGGCTACGTGGTGACGCACGGGTCAGTGCCAGCGTACGGGCCAGGAGTAGGCTAAGGTGTAGGGTAAGGTGTAGGGCTGGTGGTGGGTTTCTGCGCCGGCCTAGGGTTAGGGTTAGGGAACGGCAAGGCTTAGGGCACAGGTGAGGGTACGGAAACGTGGGAGGGTCAGGCTACGAGCTGACGCACGGGTCAGTGCCAGCGTACGGGCCAGGAGTCGGCTACGGCTTGGGGGTAAGTTTTAAGGCTGTTGGTGGTTTTCCGTTCCGGGCTAGGGTTAGGGTTATGGAACGGCAAGGCTTAGGGCACAGGTGAGGGTACGGAAACGTGGCACGGTCAGGCTATGTGCTGACGCACGGGTCAGTGCCAGCATACGGGCCAGGAGTAGGCTACCGCACAGGGTAAGGTGTAGGGCTGGTGGTGGGTTTTCATTGTGGGCTAGGGTTAGGGTTAGGGAACGGCAAGGCTTAGGGCACAGGTGAGGGTACGGAAACGTGGGAGGGTCAGGCTACGTGCTGACGCACGGGTCAGTGCCAGCGTACGGGCCAGGAGTAGGCTACGGCGTAGTGTAAGGTGTAGGGCTGGTGGTGGGTTTTCGTTCCGGGCTAGGATTAGGGTTAGGGAACGGCAAGGCTTAGGGCACAGGTGAGGGTACGGAAACGTGGGAGGGTCAGGCTACGTGCTGACGCACGGGTCAGTGCCAGCGTACGGGCCAGGAGTAGGCTACGGCTTGGGGGAGAGGTGTAGGGTTGGTGGTGGGTTTCCGTTCCGGGCTAGGGTTAGGGTTAGGGAACGGCAAGGCTTAGGGCACAGGTGAGGGTACGGAAACGTGGCACGGTCAGGCTATGTGCTGACGCACGGGTCAGTTCCAGCGTACGGGCCAGGAGTAGGCTACCGCACAGGGTAAGGTGTAGGTCTCGTGGTGGGTTTCCATTGTGGGCTAGGGTTAGGGTTATGGAACGGCAAGGCTTAGGGCACAGGTGAGGTTACGGAAACGTGGGAGGGTCAGGCTACGGGCTGACACACGGGTCAGTGCCAGCGTACGGGCCAGGAGTAGGCTACAGCTTGGTGGTAAGGTGTAAGGCTGTTGGTGGTTTTCCGTTCCGGGCTAGGGTTAGGGTTAGGGAACGGCAAGGCTTAGGGCACAGGTGAGGGTACGGAAACGTGGCACGGTCAGGCTACGTTCTGACGCACGGGTCAGTTCCAGCGTACGGGCCAGGAGAAGGCTACGGCTTGGGGGTAAGGTGTAGGGCTGGTGGTGGGTTTTCGTTTCGGGCTAGGGTTAGGGTTAGGGAACGGCAAGGCTTAGGGCACAGGTGAGGGTACGGAAACGTGGGAGGGTCAGGCTACGTGCTGACTCACGGGTCAGTGCCAGCGTACGGGCCAGGAGTAGGCTACGGCTAGGGGGAGAGGTGTAGGGTTGGTGGTGGGTTTCCGTTCCGGGCTAGGTTTAGGGTTAGGGAATGGCAAGGCTTAGGGCACAGGTGAGGGTACGGAAACGTGTGAGGGTCAGGCTACGTGCTGACGCACGGGTCAGTGCTAGCATACAGGCCAGGAGTAGGCTACGGCGTAGGGTAAGGTGGAGGGCTGGTGGTGGGTTTCCGTTCCGGGCTAGGGTTAGGGTTAGGGAACGGCAAGGCTTAGGGCACAGGTGAGGGTACGTAAACGTGGGAGGGCCAGGCTACGTGCTGACGCACGGGTCAGTGCCAGCGTACGGGCCAGGAGTAGGCTACGGCTTGGGGGTAAGGTGTAGGGTTGGTGGTGTGTTTCCGTGCTGGCCTAGGGTTAGGGTTAGGGAACGGCAAGGCTTAGGGCACAGGTGAGGGTACGGAAACGTGGGAGGGTCAGGTTACGTGCTGACGCACGGGTCAGTGCCAGCATACGGGCCAGGAGTAGGCTAAGGTGTAGGGTAAGGTGTAGGGCTGGTGCTGGTTTTCCGTTCCGGGCTAGGGTTAGGGTTAGGGAACGGCAAGGCTTAGGGCACAGGTGAGGGTACGTAAACGTGGGAGGGTCAGGCTACGTGCTGACGCACGGGTCAGTGCCAGCGTACGGGCCTGGAGTAGGCTATGGCTTGGGGGAAAGGTGTAGGGTTGGTGGTGGGTTTCCGTTCCGGGCTAGGGTTAGGGTTATGGAACTGCAAGGCTCAGGGCACAGGTGAGGGTACGGAAACGTGTGAGGGTGAGGCTACGTTCTGACGCACGGGTCAGTGCCAGCATACGGGCCAGGAGTAAGCTACGGCGTAGGGTAAGGTGTAGGGCTGGTGGGGGGTTTCCGTTCCGGGCTAGGGTTAGGGTTAGGGAACGGCAAGGCTTAGGGCACGGGTGAGGGTACGGAAACGTGGGAAGGTCAGGCTAGGTGCTGACGCACGGGTCAGTGCCAGCGTACGGGCCAGGAGTTGGCTACGGCTTGGTGGTAAGTTGTAGGGCTGGTGGTGGGTTTCCTTTCAGGGCTAGGGTTAGGGTTAGGGAACGGCAAGGCTTAGGGCACAGGTGAGGTTACGGAAACGTGGGAGGGTCAGGCTACGGGCTGACACACGGGTCAGTGCCAGCGTACGGGCCAGGAGTAGGCTACAGCTTGGTGGTAAGGTGTAAGGCTGTTGGTGGTTTTCCGTTCCGGGCTAGGGTTAGGGTTAGGGAACGGCAAGGCTTAGGGCACAGGTGAGGGTATGGAAACGTGGCACGGTCAGGCTATGTGCTGACGCACGGTCAGTGCCAGCGTACGGGTCAGGAGTAGGCTACGGCTTGGGGGTAAGGTGTAGGGCTGGTGGTGGGTTTCGGTGCCGGCCTAGGGTTAGGGTTAGGGATCGGCAAGGCTTAGGGCACAGGTGAGGGTACGGAAACGTGGGAGGGTCAGGCTACGGGCTGACCCACGGGTCAGTGCCAGCGTACGGGCCAGGAGTAGGCTACAGCTTGGTTGTAAGGTGTAAGGCTGTTGGTGGTTTTCCGTTCCGGGCTCGGGTTAGGGTTAGGGAATGGCCAGGCTTAGGGCACAGGTGAGGGTATGGAAACGTGGCACGGTCAGGCTATGTGCTGACGCACGGGTCAGTGCCAGCGTACGGGCCAGGAGTAGGCTACGGCTTGGGGGTAAGGTGTAGGGCTGGTGGTGGGTTTCTCTGCCGGCCTAGGGTTAGGGTTAGGGAACGGGAAGGCTTAGGGCACAGGTGAGGGTACGGAAACGTTGGAGGGTCAGGCTACGTGCTGACGCATGGGTCATTGCCAGCGTACGGGCCAGGAGTAGGCTACAGCTTAGGGTAAGGTGTAGGGCTGGTGGTGGGTTTCCGTTCCGGGCTAGGGTTAGGGTTAGGGAACGGCAAGGCTTAGGGCACAGGTGAGGG
The DNA here is from genome assembly GCF_964341445.2 of Mesoplodon mirus. NCBI lineage: Eukaryota > Metazoa > Chordata > Mammalia > Artiodactyla > Ziphiidae > Mesoplodon > Mesoplodon mirus. The sequence goes on along the minus strand of NW_028295624.1, from coordinate 917,734 downwards.
TACGGAAACGTGGGAGGGTCAGGCTACGTGCTGACACACGGGTCAGTGCCAGCGTACGGGCCAGGAGCAGGCTACGGCTTGCGGGTAAGATGTAGGGCTGGTGGTGGGTTTCCGTTCCGGGCTAGGGTTACGGTTAGGGAACGGCAAGGCTTAGGGCACAGGTGAGGGTACGGAAACGTGTGAGGATCAGGCTATGTGCTGACGCACGGGTCAGTGCTAGCATACAGGCCAGGAGTAGGCTACGACGTAGGGTAAGGTGTAGGGATGGTGGTGGGTTTCCGTTCCGGGCTAGGGTGAGGGTTAGGGAACTGCAAGGCTTAGGGCACAGGTGAGGGTACGGAAACGTGGAAGGGTCAGGCTACGTGCTGACGCACGGGTCAGTGCCAGCGTACGGGCCAGGAGTAGGCTACGGCTTGGGGGTAAGGTGTAGGGGTGGTGGTGGGTTTCCGTGCTGGGCTAGGGTTAGGGTTAGGGAACGGCAAGGCTTAGGGCACAGGTGAGGGTACGGAAACGTGGGAGGGTCAGGCTACGGGCTGACACACGGGTCAGTGCCAGCGTACGGGCCAGGATTAGGCTACGGTGTAGGGTAAGGTGTAGGGCTGATGGTGGGTTTCCGTTCCGGGCTAGGGTTTAGGGTTAGGGAACGGCAAGGCTAAGGGCACAGGTGAGGGTACGGAAACGTGGGAGGGTCAGGCTACGTGCTGACGCACGGGTCAGTGCCAGCGTACGGTCCAGGAGTAGGCTACGGGTTGGGGGAGAGAGGTAGGGTTGGTGGTGGGTTTCCGTTCCGGGCTAGGGTTACGTTTAGGGAACGGCAAGGCTTATGGCACAGGTGAGGGTACGGAAACGTGGGAGGGTCAGGCTACGTGCTGACGCACGTGTCAGTGCCAGCGTACGGGCCAGGAGTAGGCTACGGCTTGGGGGTAAGGTGTAGGGCTGGCGGTGCGTTTCCGTGCTGGCCTAGGGTTAGGGTTAGGGAACGGCAAGGCTTAGGGCACATGTGAGGGTACGGAAACGTGGGAGGTTCAGGCTACGTGCTGACGCATGGGTCATTGCCAGCGTACGGGCCAGGAGTAGGCTACGGCGTAGGGTAAGGTGTAGGGCTGGTGGTGGGTTTCCGTTCAGGGCTAGGGTTAGGGTTAGGGAACGGCAAGGCTTAGGGCACAGGTGAGGGTACGGAAACGTGGGAGGGTCAGGCTACGTGCTGACGCACGGGTCAGTGCCACCGTACGGGCCAGGAGCAGGCTATGGCTTGGGGGTAAGGTGTAGGGCTGGTGGTGGGTTTCCGTTCCGGGCTAGGGTTAGGGTTAGGGAACGGCAAGGCTTAGGGCACAGGTGTGGGTACGGAAACGTGGCACGGTCAGGTTATGTGCTGACGCACGGGTCAGTGCCAGCGTACGGGCCAGGAGTAGCCTACCGCACAGGGTAAGGTGTAGGGCTCGTGGTGCGTTTCCATTTTGGGCTAGGGTTAGGGTTAGGGAACGGCAAGGCTTAGGGCACAGATGAGGGTACGGAAACGTGGGAGGGTCAGGCTACGTTCTGACGCATGGGTCAGTGCCAGCGTACGGGACAGGAGTAGGCTACGGCTTGGCGGTAAGGTGTAGGGCTGGTGGTGGGTTTCCGTTCCGGGCTAGGGTTAGGGTTAGGGAACGGCAAGGCTTAGGGCACAGGTGAGGTTACGGAAACGTGGGAGGATCAGGCTACGTGCTGACACACGGGTCAGTGCCAGCGTACGGGCCAGGATTAGGCTACGGTGTAGGGTAAGGTGTAGGGCTGGTGGTGGGTTTCCGTTCCGGGCTAGGGTTTAGGGTTAGGGAACGGCAAGGCATAGGGCACAGGTGAGGGTACGGAAACGTGGGAGGGTCAGGCTACGTGCTGACGCACGGGTCAGTGCCAGCGTACGGTCCAGGAGTAGGCTACGGCTTGGGGGAGAGGTGTAGGGTTGGTGGTGGGTTTCCGTTCCGGGCTAGGGTTACGTTTAGGGAACGGCAAGGCTTAGGGCACAGGTGAGGGTACGGAAACGTGGGAGGATCAGGCTACGTGCTGACGCACGGCTCAGTGCCAGCGTACGGGCCAGGAGTAGGCTACGGCTTGGGGGTAAGGTGTAGGGCTGGTGGTGGGTTTCCGTGCTGGCCTAGGGTTAGGGTTAGGGAACAGCAAGGCTTAGGGCACAGGTGAGGGTACGGAAACGTGGGAGGGTCAGGCTACGTGCTGACGCACGGGTCAGTGCCACCGTACGGGCCAGGAGCAGGCTACGGCGTAGGGTAAGGTGTAGGGCTGGTGGTGGGTTTCCGTTCCGGGCTAGGGTTAGGGTTAGGGAACGGCAAGGCTTAGGGCACAGGTGAGGGTATGGAAACGTGGCACGGTCAGGCTATGTGCTGACGCATGGGTCAGTGCCAGCGTACGGGCCAGGAGTAGGCTACCGCACAGGGTAAGGTGTAGGGCTGGTGGTGGGTTTCCATTGTGGGCTAGGGTTAGGGTTAGGGAACGGCAAGGCTTAGGGCACATGTGAGGGTACGGAAACGTGGGAGGGTCAGGCTACGTGCTGACGCACGGGTCAGTGCCAGCGTACGGGCCAGGAGTAGGCTATGGCTTGGGGGAAAGGTGTAGGGTTGGTGGTGGGTTTCCGTTCTGGGTTAGGGTTAGGGTTAGGGAACTGTAAGGCTTAGGGCACAGGTGAGGGTACGGAAACGTGGGAAGGTCAGGCTAGGTGCTGACGCACGGGTGAGTGCCAGCGTACGGGCCAGGAGTAGGCTACGGCGTAGGGTAAGGTGTAGGGCTGGTGGTGGGTTTCCGTTCCGGGCTAGGGTTAGGGTTAGGGAACGGCAAGGCTTAGGGCACAGGTGAGGGTACGGAAACGTGGGAAGGTCAGGCTAGGTGCTGACGCACGGGTCAGTGCCAGCGTACGGGCCAGGAGTAGGCTACGGCTTGGTGGTAAGGTGTAGGGCTGGTGGTGGGTTTCCTTTCAGGGCAAGGTTAGGGTTAGGGAACGGCAAGGCTTAGGGCACAGGTGAGGTTACGGAAACATGGGAGGGTCAGGCTACGGGCTGACACACGGGTCAGTGCCACCGTACGGGCCAGGAGTAGGCTACAGCTTGGTGGTAAGGTGTAAGGCTGTTGGTGGTTTTCCGTTCCTGGCTAGGGTTAGGGTTAGGGAACGGCAAGGCTTAGGGCACAGGTGAGGGTATGGAAACGTGGCACGGTCAGGCTATGTGCTGACGCACAGTCAGTGCCAGCGTACGGGCCAGGAGTAGGCTACGGCTTGGGGGTAAGGTGTAGGGGTGGTGGTGGGTTTCCGTGCTGGGCTAGGGTTAGGGTTAGGGAACGGCAAGGCTTAGGGCACAGGTGAGGGTACGGAAACGTGGGAGGGTCAGGCTACGTGCTGACGCACGGGTCAGTGCCAGCGTACGGGCTAGCATTAGGCTACGGTGTAGGGTAAGGTGTAGGGCTGGTGGTGGGTTTCCGTTCCGGGCTAGGGTTTATGGTTAGAGAACGGCAAGGCTTAGGGCACAGGTGAGGGTACGGAAACGTGGGAGGGTCAGGCTACGTGCTGACGCACGGGTCAGTGCCAGCGTACGGTCCAGGAGTAGGCTACGGTTTGGGGGAGAGGTGTAGGGTTGGTGGTGGGTTTCCGTTCCGGGCTAGGGTTACGTTTAGGGAACGGCAAGGCTTAGGGCACAGGTGAGGGTACGGAAACGTGGGAGGATCAGGCTACGTGCTGACGCACGGCTCAGTGCCAGCGTACGCGCCAGGAGTAGGCTACGGCTTGGGGGTAAGGTGTAGGGCTGGTGGTGGGTTTCTGTGCCGGCCTAGGGTTAGGGTTAGGGAACGGCAAGGCTTAGGGCACAGGTGAGGTTACGGAAACGTGGGAGGGTCAGGCTACGTGCTGACGCACGGGTCAGTGCCAGCGTACGGGCCAGGAGTAGGCTACGGCGTAGGGTAAGGTGTAGGGCTGGTGGTGGGTTTCCGTTCAGGGCTGGGGTTAGGGTTAGGGAACGGCAAGTCTTAGGGCACAGGTGAGGGTACGGAAACGTGGGAGGGTCAGGCTACGAGCTGACGCATGGGTCAGTGCCAGCGTACGGGCCAGGAGTAGGCTACGGCTTGGGGGTAAGGTTTAAGGCTGTTGGTGGTTTTCCGTTCCAGGATAGGGTTAGGGTTATGGAACGGCAAGGCTTAGGGCACAGGTGAGGGTATGGAAACGTGGCACGGTCAGGCTATGTGCTGACGCACGGGTCAGTGCCAGCATACGGGCAAGGAGTAGGCTACCGCACAGGGTAAGGTTTAGGGCTGGTGGTGGGTTTCCATTGTGGGCTAGGGTTAGGGTTAGGGAACGGCAAGGCTTAGGGCACAGGTGAGGGTACGGAAACGTGCGAGGGTCAGGCTACGTGCTGACGCACGGGTCAGTGCCAGCGTACGGGCCAGGAGTAGGCTACGGCGTAGTGTAAGTTGTAGGGCTGGTGGTGGGTTTTCGTTCCGGGCTAGGATTAGGGTTAGGGAACGGCAAGGCTTAGGGCACAGGTGAGGGTACGGAAACGTGGGACGGTCAGGCTACGTGCTGACGCACGGGTCAGTGCCAGCGTACGGGCCAGGAGTAGGCTACGGCTTGGGGGAGAGTTGTAGGGTTGGTGGTGGGTTTCCGTTCCGGGCTAGGGTTAGGGTTATGGAACGGCAAGGCTTAGGGCACAGGTGAGGGTACGGAAACGTGGCACGGTCAGGCTATGTGGTGACGCACGGGTCAGTTCCAGCGTACGGGCCAGGAATAGGCTACCGCACAGGGTAAGGTGTAGGGCTGGTGGTGGGTTTCCATTGTAGGCTAGGGTTAGGGTTAGGGAACGGCAAGGCTTAGGGCACAGGTGAGGGTACGGAAACGTGGGAGGGTCAGGCTACGTGCTGACGCACGGGTCAGTGCCAGCGTACGGGCCAGGAGTAGGCTATCGCTTGGGGAAAAGGTGTAGGGTTGGTGGTGGATTTCCGTTCCGGGCTATGGTTAGGGTTAGGGAATTGCAAGGCTTAGGGCACAGGTGAGGGTACGGAAACGTGTGAGGGTGAGGCTACGTTCTGACGCACGGGTCAGTGCCAGCATACGGGCCAGGAGTAGGCTACGGCGTAGGGTAAGGTGTAGGGCTGGTGGTGGGTTTCCGTTCCGGGCTAGGGTTAGGGTTAGGGAACGGCAAGGCTTAGGGCACAGGTGAGGGTACGGAAACGTGGGAAGGTCAGGCTAGGTGCTGACGCACGGGTCAGTGCCAGCGTACGGGCCAGGAGTAGGCTACGGCTTGGGGGTAAGGTGTAGGGCTGGTGGTGGGTTTCCTTTCCGGGCTAGGGTTAGGGTTAGGGAACGTCAAGGCTTAGGGCACAGGTGAGGTTACGGAAACGTGGGAGGGTCAGGCTACGGGCTGACACACGGGTCAGTGCCAGCGTACGGGCCAGGAGTAGGCTACAGCTTGGTGGTAAGGTGTAAGGCTGTTGGTGGTTTTCCGTTCCGGGCTAGGGTTAGGGTTAGGGAACGGCAAGGATTAGGGCACAGGTGAGGGTATGGAAACGTGGGACGGTCAGGCTATGTGCTGACGCACGGGTCAGTGCCAGCGTACGGGCCAGGAATAGGCTACGGCTTGGGGGTAAGGTGTAGGGCTGGTGGTGGGTTTCTGTGCCGGCCTAGGGTTAGGGTTAGGGAACGGCAAGGCTTAGGGCACAGGTGAGGGTACGGAAACGTGGGAAGGTCAGGCTACGTGCTGACGCACGAGTCAGTGCCAGCGTACGGGCCAGGAGTAGGCTACGGCGTAGGGTAAGGTGTAGGGCTGGTGGTGGGTTTCCGTTCTGGGCTAGGGTTAGGGTTAGGGAATGGCAAGGCTTAGGGCACAGGTGAGGGTACGTAAACGTGGGAGGGTCAGGCTACGTGCTCACGCACGTGTCAGTGCCAGCATAGGGGCCAGGAGTAGGCTACCGCACAGGGTAAGGTGTAGGGCTGGTGGTGGGTTTCCATTGTGGGCTACGGATAGGGTTAGGGAACGGCAAGGCTTAGGGCACAGGTGAGGGTACGGAAACGTTGGAGGGTCAGGCTACATGCTGACGCACGGGTCAGTGCCAGCGTACGGGCCAGGAGTAGTCTACGGCTAGGGGGAGAGGTGTAGGGTTGGTGGTGGGTTTCCCTTCCGGGGTAGGGTTAGGGTTAGGGAACGGCAAGGCTTAGGGCACAGGTGAGGGTACGGAAACGTGTGAGGGTCAGGCTTCGTGCTGACGCACGGGTCAGTGCTAGCATACAGGCCAGGAGTAGGCTACGGTGTAGGGTAAGGTGTAGGGCTGGTGGTGGTTTTCCGTTCTGGGCTAGGGTTAGGGTTAGGGAACGGCATGGGTTAGGGCACAGGTGAGGGTACGTAAACGTGGGAGGGTCAGGCTACCTGCTGACGCACGGGTCAGTGCCAGCGTACGGGCCAGGAGTAGGCTACGGCTTGGGAGTACGGTGTAGGGTTGTTGGTGGGTTTCCGTGCTGGCCTAGGGTTAGGGTTAGGGAACGGCAAGGCTTAGGGCACAGGTGAGGGTACGGAAACGTGGGAGGGTCAGGCTACGTGCTGACGCACGGGTCAGTGCCAGCGTACGGGCCAGGAGTAGGCTACAGCTTAGGATAAGGTGTAGGGCTGGTGGTGGGTTTCCGTTCTGTGCTAGGGTTAGGGTTAGGGAACGGCAAGGCTTAGGGCACAGGTGACGGTACGTAAACGTGGGAGGGTCAGGCTACGTTCTGACGCACGGGTCAGTGCCAGCATACGGGTCAGGAGTAGGCTACGGCTTGGGGGAAAGTTGTAGGGTTGGTGGTGGGTTTCCGTTCCCGGCTAGGGTTAGGGTTAGGGAACGGCAAGGCTTAGGGCACAGGTGAGGGTACAGAAACGTGGGAGGGTCAGGCTACGTGCTGACGCATGGGTCAGTGCCAGCGTACGGGCCAGGAGTAGGCTACGGCTTTGGGGAAAGGTGTAGGGTTGGTGGTGGGTTTCCGTTCCGGGCTAGGGTTAGGGTTAGGGAACGGCAAGGCTTAGGGCACAGGTGAGGGTACGGAAACGTGGGAGGGTTAGGCTACGTGCTGACGCACGGGTCAGTGCCAGCGTACGGGCCAGGAGTAGGCTACGGCGAAGGGTAAGGTGTAGGGCTGGTGGTGGTTTTCCGTTCCGGGCTAGGGTTAGGGTTAGGGAACGGCAAGGCTTAGGGCACGGGTGAGGGTACGGAAACGTGGGAGGGTTAGGCTACGTGCTGACGCACGGGTCAGTGCCAGCGTACGGGCCAGGAGTAGGCTACGGCTAGGGGGAGAGGTGTAGGGTTGGTGGTGGGTTTCCGTTCCGGGCTAGGGTTAGGGTTAGGGAATGGCAAGGCTTAGGGCACAGGTGAGGGTACTTAAACGTGGGAGGGTCAGGCTACGTGCTGACGCACGGGTCAGTGCCAGCGTACGGGCCAGGAGTAGGCTACGGCTTGGGGGTAAGGTGTAGGGTTGGTGGTGTGTTTCCGTGCTGGCCTAGGGTTAGGGTTAGGGAACGGCAAGGCTTAGGGCACAGGTGAGGGTACGGAAACGTGGGAGGGTCAGGTTACGTGCTGACGCACGGGTCAGTGCCAGCATACGGGCCAGGAGTAGGCTACGTCGTAGGGTAAGGTGTAGGGCTGGTGGTGGGTTTCCGTTCCGGGCTCGGGTTAGGGTTAGGGAACGGCAAGGCTTAGGGCACAGGTGAGGGTACGGAAACGTGGGAGGGTCAGGCTACGAGCTGACGCACGGGTCAGTGCCAGCGTACGGGCCAGAAGTAGGCTACGGCTTGGGGGTAAGGTGTAGGGCTGGTGGTGGGTTTCCGTTCCGGGCTAGGGTTAGGGTTAGGGAACGGCAAGGCTTAGGGCACAGGTGAGGGTACGGAAACGTGGCACAGTCAGGCTATGTGCTGACACACGGGTCAGTGCCCGCATACGGGCCAGGAGTAGGCTACCGCACAGGGTAAGGTGTAGGGCTGGTGGTGGGTTTCCATTGTGGGCTAGGGTTATGGTTAGGGAACGGCAAGGCTTAGGGCACAGGTGAGGGTACGGAAACGTGGGAGGGTCAGGCTACGTGCTGACGCACGGGGCAGTGCCAGCGTACGGGCCAGGAGTAGGCTACGGCGTAGGGTAAGGTGTAGGGCTGGTGGTGGGTTTTCGTTCCGGGCTAGGGTTAGGGTTAGGGAAACGGCAAGGCTTAGGGCACAGGTGAGGGTACGGAAACGTGGGAGGTTCAGGCTACGTGCTGACGCACGGGTCAGTGCCAGCGTACGGGCCAGGAGTAGGCTACGGCTTGGGGGAGAGGTGTAGGTTTGGTGTTGGGTTTCCGTTCCGGGCTAGGGTTAGGGTTAGGGAACGGCAAGTCTTAGGGCACAGGTGAGGGTACTGAAACGTGGGAGGGTCAGGCTACATGCTGACGCACGGGTCAGTGCCAGCGTACGGGCCAGGAGTAGGCAACGGCTTGGGGGTAAGGTGTAGGGGTGGTGGTGGGTTTCCGAGCTGGGCTAGGGTTAGGGTTAGGGAACGGCAAGGCTTAGGGCACAGGTGAGGGTACGGAAACGTGGGAGGGTCAGGCTACGTGCTGACGCACGGATCAGTGCCAGCGTACGGGCCACGAGTAGGCTACGGCTAGGGGGTAAGGTTTAGGGCTGGTGGTGGGTTTCTGTGCCGGCCTAGGGTTAGGGTTAGGGAACGGCAAGGCTTAGGGCACAGGTGAGGTTACGGAAACGTGGGAGGGTCAGGCTACGTGCTGACGCACGGGTCAGTGCCAGCGTACGGGCCAGGATTAGGCTACGGTGTAGTGTAAGGTGTAGGGCTGGTGGTGGGTTTCCGTTCCGGGCTAGGGTTTAGGGTTAGGGAACGGCAAGGCTTAGGGCACAGGTGAGGGTACGGAAACGTGGGAGGGTCAGGCTATGTGCTGACGCACGCGTCAGTGCCAGCGTACGGTCCAGGAGTAGGCTACGGCTTGGGGGTAAGGTGTAGGGCTGGTGGTGGGTTTCTCTGCCGGCCTAGGGTTAGGGTTAGGGAACGGTAAGGCTTAGGGCACAGGTGAGGGTACGGAAACGTTGGAGGGTCAGGCTACGTGCTGACGCATGGGTCATTGCCAGCGTACGGGCCAGGAGTAGGCTACAGCTTAGGGTAAGGTGTAGGGCTGGTGGTGGGTTTCCGTTCCAGGCTAGGGTTAGGGTTAGGGAACGGCAAGGCTTAGGGCACAGGTGAGGGTACGGAAACGTGGGAGGGTCAGGCTACGTGCTGACACACGGGTCAGTGCCAGCGTACGGGCCAGGAGCAGGCTACGGCTTGCGGGTAAGGTGTAGGGCTGGTGGTGGGTTTCCGTTCCGGGCTAGGGTTACAGTTAGGGAACGGCAAGGCTTAGGGCACAGGTGAGGGTACGGAAACGTGTGAGGATCAGGCTATGTGCTGACGCACGGGTCAGTGCTAGCATACAGGCCAGGAGTAGGCTACGGCGTAGGGTAAGGTGTAGGGCTGGTGGTGGGTTTCCGTTCCGGGCTAGGGTGAGGGTTAGGGAACTGCAAGGCTTAGGGCACAGGTGAGGGTACGGAAACGTGGAAGGGTCAGGCTACGTGCTGACGCACGGGTCAGTGCCAGCGTCCGGGCCAGGAGTAGGCTACGGTTTGGGGGTAAGGTGTAGGGGTGGTGGTGGGTTTCCGTGCTGGGCTAGGGTTAGGGTTAGGGAACGGCAAGGCTTAGGGCACAGGTGAGGGTACGGAAACGTGGGAGGGTCAGGCTACGGGCTGACACACGGGTCAGTGCCAGCGTACGGGCCAGGATTAGGCTACGGTGTAGGGTAAGGTGTAGGGCTGATGGTGGGTTTCCGTTCCGGGCTAGGGTTTAGGGTTAGGGAACGGCAAGTCTTAGGGCACAGGTGAGGGTACGGAAACGTGGGAGGGTCAGGCTACGTGGTGACGCACGGGTCAGTGCCAGCGTACGGTCCAGGAGTAGGCTACGGCTTGGGGGAGAGGTGTAGGGTTGGTCGTGGGTTTCCGTTCCGGGGTAGGGTTACGTTTAGGGAACGGCAAGGCTTATGGCACAGGTGAGGGTACGGAAACGTGGGAGGGTCAGGCTACGTGCTGACGCACGGGTCAGTGCCAGCGTACGGGCCAGGAGTAGGCTACGGCTTGGGGGTAAGGTGTAGGGCTGGCGGTGGGTTTCCGTGCCGGCCTAGGTTTAGGGTTAGGGAACGGCAAGGCTTAGGGCACATGTGAGGGTACGGAAACGTGGGAGGTTCAGGCTACGTGCTGACGCATGGGTCATTGCCAGCGTACGGGCCAGGAGTAGGCTACGGCGTAGGGTAAGGTGTAGGGCTGGTGGTGGGTTTCCGTTCAGGGCTATGGTTAGGGTTAGGGAACGGCAAGGCTTAGGGCACAGGTGAGGGTACGGAAACGTGGGAGGGTCAGGCTACGTGCTGACGCACGGGTCAGTGCCACCGTACGGGTCAGGAGCAGGCTACGGCTTGGGGGTAAGGTGTAGGGCTGGTGGTGCGTTTCCATTTTGGGCTAGGGTTAGGGTTAGGGAACGGCAAGGCTTAGGGCACAGATGAGGGTACGGAAACGTGGGAGGGTCAGGCTACGTTCTGACGCATGGGTCAGTGCCAGCGTACGGGACAGGAGTAGGCTACGGCTTGGGGGTAAGGTGTAGGGCTGGTGGTGGGTTTCCGTTCCGGGCTAGGGTTAGGGTTAGGGAACGGCAAGGCTTAGGGCACAGGTGAGGGTACGGAAACGTGGCACGGTCAGGCTATGTGCTGACGCACGGGTCAGTGCCAGCGTACGGGCCAGGAGTAGGCTACCGCACAGGGTAAGGTGTAGGGCTGGTGGTGGGTTTCTGTGCCGGCCTAGGGTTAGGGTTAGGGAATGGCAAGGCTTAGGGCACAGGTGAGGTTACGGAAACGTGGGAGGGTCAGGCTACGTGCTGACGCACGAGTCAGTGACAGCGTACGGGCCAGGAGTAGTCTACGGTTTTGGGGTAAGGTGTAGGGCTGGTGGTGGGTTTCTGCGCCGGCCTAGGGTTAGGGTTAGGGAACGGCAAGGCTTAGGGCACAGGTGAGGGTACGGAAACGTGGGAGGGTCAGGCTACGAGCTGACGCACGGGTCAGTGCCAGCGTACGGGCCAGGAGTCGGCTACGGCTTGGGGGTAAGTTTTAAGGCTGTTGGTGGTTTTCCGTTCCGGGCTAGGGTTAGGGTTATGGAACGGCAAGGCTTAGGGCACAGGTGAGTGTACGGAAACGTGGCACGGTCAGGCTATGTGCTGACGCACGGGTCAGTGCCAGCATACGGGCCAGGAGTAGGCTACCGCACAGGGTAAGGTGTAGGGCTGGTGGTGGGTTTTCATTGTGGGCTAGGGTTAGGGTTAGGGAACGGCAAGGCTTAGGGCACAGGTGAGGGTACGGAAACGTGGGAGGGTCAGGCTACGTGCTGACGCACGGGTCAGTGCCAGCGTACGGGCCAGGAGTAGGCTACGGCGTAGTGTAAGGTGTAGGGCTGGTGGTGGGTTTTCGTTCCGGGCTAGGATTAGGGTTAGGGAACGGCAAGGCTTAGGTCACAGGTGAGGGTACGGAAACGTGGGAGGGTCAGGCTACGTGCTGACGCACGGGTCTGTGCCAGCGTACGGGCCAGGAGTAGGCTACGGCTTGGGGGAGAGGTGTAGGGTTGGTGGTGGGTTTCCGTTCCGGGCTAGGGTTAGGGTTAGGGAACGGCAAGGCTTAGGGCACAGGTGAGGGTACGGAAACGTGGCACGGTCAGGCTATGTGCTGACGCACGGGTCAGTTCCAGCGTACGGGCCAGGAGTAGGCTACCGCACAGGGTAAGGTGTAGGTCTGGTGGTGGGTTTCCATTGTGGGCTAGGGTTAGGGTTAGGGAACGGCAAGGCTTAGGGCACAGGTGAGGTTACGGAAACGTGGGAGGGTCAGGCTACGGGCTGACACACGGGTCAGTGCCAGCGTACGGGCCAGGAGTATGCTACAGCTTGGTGGTAAGGTGTAGGGCTGGTGGGGGGTTTCCGTTCCGGGCTAGGGTTAGGGTTAGGGAACGGCAAGGCTTAGGGAACAGGTGAGGGTACGGAAACGTGGCACGGTCAGGCTACATGCTGACGCACGGGTCAGTTCCAGCGTACGGGCCAGGAGAAGGCTACGGCTTGGGGGTAAGGTGTAGGGCTGGTGGTGGGTTTTCGTTTCGGGCTAGGGTTAGGGTTAGGGAACGGCAAGGCTTAGGGCACAGGTGAGGGTACGGAAACGTGGGAGGGTCAGGCTACGTGCTGACTCACGGGTCAGTGCCAGCGTACGGGCCAGGAGTAGGCTACGGCTAGGGGGAGAGGTGTAGGGTTGGTGGTGGGTTTCCGTTCCGGCCTAGGGTTAGGGTTTGGGAATGGCAAGGCTTAGGGCACAGGTGAGGGTACGGAAACGTGTGAGGGTCAGGCTACGTGCTGACGCACGGGTCAGTGCTAGCATACAGGCCAGGAGTAGGCTACGGCGTAGGGTAAGGTGTAGGGCTGGTGGTGGGTTTCCGTTCCGGGCTAGGGTGAGGGTTAGGGAACGGCAAGGCTTAGGGCACAGGTGAGGGTACGTAAACGTGGGAGGGTCAGGCTACGTGCTGACGCACGGGTCAGTGCCAGCGTACGGGCCAGGAGTAGGCTACGGCTTGGGGGTAAGGTGTAGGGTTGGTGGTGTGTTTCCGTGCTGGCCTAGGGTTAGGGTTAGGGAACGGCAAGGCTTAGGGCACAGGTGAGGTTACGGAAACGTGGGAGGGTCAGGTTACGTGCTGACGCACGGGTCAGTGCCAGCATACGGGCCAGGAGTAGGCTACGGTGTAGGGTAAGGTGTAGGGCTGGTGCTGGTTTTCCGTTCCGGGCTAGGGTTAGGGTTAGGGAACGGCAAGGCTTAGGGCACAGGTGAGGGTACGTAAACGTGGGAGGGTCAGGCTACGTGCTGACGCACGGGTCAGTGCCAGCGTACGGGCCAGGAGTAGGCTATGGCTTGGGGGAAAGGTGTAGTGTTGGTGGTGGGTTTCCGTTCCGGGCTAGGGTTAGGGTTAGGGAACTGCAAGGCTTAGGGCACAGGTGAGGGTACGGAAACGTGTGAGGGTGAGGCTACGTTCTGACGCACGGGTCATTGCCAGCATACGGGCCAGGAGTAAGCTACGGCGTAGGGTAAGGTGTAGGGCTGGTGGGGGGTTTCCGTTCCGGGCTAGGGTTAGGGTTAGGGAACGGCAAGGCTTAGGGCACGGGTGAGGGTACGGAAACGTGGGAAGGTCAGGCTAGGTGCTGACGCACGGGTCAGTGCCAGCGTACGGGCCAGGAGTAGGCTACGGCTTGGTGGTAAGTTGTAGGGCTGTTGGTGGGTTTCCTTTCAGGGCTAGGGTTAGGGTTAGGGAACGGCAAGGCTTAGGGCACAGGTGAGGGTACGGAAACGTGGGAGGGTCAGGCTACGGGCTGACCCACGGGTCAGTGCCAGCGTACGGGCCAGGAGTAGGCTACAGCTTGGTTGTAAGGTGTAAGGCTGTTGGTGGTTTTCCGTTCCGGGCTAGGGTTAGGGTTAGGGAATGGCCAGGCTTAGGGCACAGGTGAGGGTATGGAAACGTGGCACGGTCAGGCTATGTGCTGACGCACGGGTCAGTGCCAGCGTACGGGCCAGGAGTAGGCTACGGCTTGGGGGTAAGGTGTAGGGCTGGTGGTGGGTTTCTCTGCCGGCCTAGGGTTAGGGTTAGGGAACGGGAAGGCTTAGGGCACAGGTGAGGGTACGGAAACGTTGGAGGGTCAGGCTACGTGCTGACGCATGGGTCATTGCCAGCGTACGGGCCAAGAGTAGGCTACAGCTTAGGGTAAGGTGTAGGGCTGGTGGTGGGTTTCCGTTCCGGGCTAGGGTTAGGGTTAGGGAACGGCAAGGCTTAGGGCACAGGTGAGGGTACGGAAACGTGGGAGGGTCAGGCTACGTTCTGACGCACGGGTCAGTGCCAGCATACGGGCCAGGAGTAGGCTACGGCGTAGGGTAAGGTGTAGGGCTGGTGGTGGGTTTCCGTTCCGGGCTAGGGTTAGGGTTAGGGAACGGCAAGGCTTAGGGCACAGGTGAGGGTACGGAAACGTGGGAAGGTCAGGCTAGGTGCTGACGCACTGGTCAGTGCCAGCGTACGGGCCAGGAGTAGGCTACGGCTTGGGGGTAAGGTGTAGGGCTGGTGGTGGGTTTCCTTTCCGGGCTAGGGTTAGGGTTAGGGAACGTCAAGGCTTAGGGCACAGGTGAGGTTACGGAAACGTGGGAGGGTCAGGCTACGGGCTGACACACGGGTCAGTGCCAGCGTACGGGCCAGGAGTAGGCTACAGCTTGGTGGTAAGGTGTAAGGCTGTTGGTGGTTTTCCGTTCCGGGCTAGGGTTAGGGTTAGGGAACGGCAAGGATTAGGGCACAGGTGAGGGTATGGAAACGTGGGACGGTCAGGCTATGTGCTGACGCACGGGTCAGTGCCAGCGTACGGGCCAGGAATAGGCTACGGCTTGGGGGTAAGGTGTAGGGCTGGTGGTGGGTTTCTGTGCCGGCCTAGGGTTAGGGTTAGGGAACGGCAAGGCTTAGGGCACAGGTGAGGGTACGGAAACGTGGGAAGGTCAGGCTACGTGCTGACGCACGAGTCAGTGCCAGCGTACGGGCCAGGAGTAGGCTACGGCGTAGGGTAAGGTGTAGGGCTGGTGGTGGGTTTCCGTTCTGGGCTAGGGTTAGGGTTAGGGAATGGCAAGGCTTAGGGCACAGGTGAGGGTACGTAAACGTGGGAGGGTCAGGCTACGTGCTCACGCACGTGTCAGTGCCAGCATAGGGGCCAGGAGTAGGCTACCGCACAGGGTAAGGTGTAGGGCTGGTGGTGGGTTTCCATTGTGGGCTACGGATAGGGTTAGGGAACGGCAAGGCTTAGGGCACAGGTGAGGGTACGGAAACGTTGGAGGGTCAGGCTACATGCTGACGCACGGGTCAGTGCCAGCGTACGGGCCAGGAGTAGTCTACGGCTAGGGGGAGAGGTGTAGGGTTGGTGGTGGGTTTCCCTTCCGGGGTAGGGTTAGGGTTAGGGAACGGCAAGGCTTAGGGCACAGGTGAGGGTACGGAAACGTGTGAGGGTCAGGCTTCGTGCTGACGCACGGGTCAGTGCTAGCATACAGGCCAGGAGTAGGCTACGGTGTAGGGTAAGGTGTAGGGCTGGTGGTGGTTTTCCGTTCTGGGCTAGGGTTAGGGTTAGGGAACGGCATGGGTTAGGGCACAGGTGAGGGTACGTAAACGTGGGAGGGTCAGGCTACCTGCTGACGCACGGGTCAGTGCCAGCGTACGGGCCAGGAGTAGGCTACGGCTTGGGAGTACGGTGTAGGGTTGTTGGTGGGTTTCCGTGCTGGCCTAGGGTTAGGGTTAGGGAACGGCAAGGCTTAGGGCACAGGTGAGGGTACGGAAACGTGGGAGGGTCAGGCTACGTGCTGACGCACGGGTCAGTGCCAGCGTACGGGCCAGGAGTAGGCTACAGCTTAGGATAAGGTGTAGGGCTGGTGGTGGGTTTCCGTTCTGTGCTAGGGTTAGGGTTAGGGAACGGCAAGGCTTAGGGCACAGGTGACGGTACGTAAACGTGGGAGGGTCAGGCTACGTTCTGACGCACGGGTCAGTGCCAGCATACGGGTCAGGAGTAGGCTACGGCTTGGGGGAAAGTTGTAGGGTTGGTGGTGGGTTTCCGTTCCCGGCTAGGGTTAGGGTTAGGGAACGGCAAGGCTTAGGGCACAGGTGAGGGTACGGAAACGTGGGAGGGTCAGGCTACGTGCTGACGCATGGGTCAGTGCCAGCGTACGGGCCAGGAGTAGGCTACGGCTTTGGGGAAAGGTGTAGGGTTGGTGGTGGGTTTCCGTTCCGGGCTAGGGTTAGGGTTAGGGAACGGCAAGGCTTAGGGCACAGGTGAGGGTACGGAAACGTGGGAGGGTTAGGCTACGTGCTGACGCACGGGTCAGTGCCAGCGTACGGGCCAGGAGTAGGCTACGGCGAAGGGTAAGGTGTAGGGCTGGTGGTGGGTTTCCGTTCCGGGCTAGGGTTAGGGTTAGGGAACGGCAAGGCTTAGGGCACGGGTGAGGGTACGGAAACGTGGGAGGGTTAGGCTACGTGCTGACGCACGGGTCAGTGCCAGCGTACGGGCCAGGAGTAGGCTACGGCTAGGGGGAGAGGTGTAGGGTTGGTGGTGGGTTTCCGTTCCGGGCTAGGGTTAGGGTTAGGGAATGGCAAGGCTTAGGGCACAGGTGAGGGTACTTAAACGTGGGAGGGTCAGGCTACGTGCTGACGCACGGGTCAGTGCCAGCGTACGGGCCAGGAGTAGGCTACGGCTTGGGGGTAAGGTGTAGGGTTGGTGGTGTGTTTCCGTGCTGGCCTAGGGTTAGGGTTAGGGAACGGCAAGGCTTAGGGCACAGGTGAGGGTACGGAAACGTGGGAGGGTCAGGTTACGTGCTGACGCACGGGTCAGTGCCAGCATACGGGCCAGGAGTAGGCTACGTCGTAGGGTAAGGTGTAGGGCTGGTGGTGGGTTTCCGTTCCGGGCTCGGGTTAGGGTTAGGGAACGGCAAGGCTTAGGGCACAGGTGAGGGTACGGAAACGTGGGAGGGTCAGGCTACGAGCTGACGCACGGGTCAGTGCCAGCGTACGGGCCAGAAGTAGGCTACGGCTTGGGGGTAAGGTGTAGGGCTGGTGGTGGGTTTGCGTTCCAGGCTAGGGTTAGGGTTAGGGAACGGCAAGGCTTAGGGCACAGGTGAGGGTACGGAAACGTGGCACAGTCAGGCTATGTGCTGACACACGGGTCAGTGCCCGCATACGGGCCAGGAGTAGGCTACCGCACAGGGTAAGGTGTAGGGCTGGTGGTGGGTTTCCATTGTGGGCTAGGGTTATGGTTAGGGAACGGCAAGGCTTAGGGCACAGGTGAGGGTACGGAAACGTGGGAGGGTCAGGCTACGTGCTGACGCACGGGGCAGTGCCAGCGTACGGGCCAGGAGTAGGCTACGGCGTAGGGTAAGGTGTAGGGCTGGTGGTGGGTTTTCGTTCCGGGCTAGGGTTAGGGTTAGGGAAACGGCAAGGCTTAGGGCACAGGTGAGGGTACGGAAACGTGGGAGGTTCAGGCTACGTGCTGACGCACGGGTCAGTGCCAGCGTACGGGCCAGGAGTAGGCTACGGCTTGGGGGAGAGGTGTAGGTTTGGTGTTGGGTTTCCGTTCCGGGCTAGGGTTAGGGTTAGGGAACGGCAAGCCTTAGGGCACAGGTGAGGGTACTGAAACGTGGGAGGGTCAGGCTACATGCTGACGCACGGGTCAGTGCCAGCGTACGGGCCAGGAGTAGGCAACGGCTTGGGGGTAAGGTGTAGGGGTGGTGGTGGGTTTCCGAGCTGGGCTAGGGTTAGGGTTAGGGAACGGCAAGGCTTAGGGCACAGGTGAGGGTACGGAAACGTGGGAGGGTCAGGCTACGTGCTGACACACGGGTCAGTGCCAGCGTACGGGCCAGGAGCAGGCTACGGCTTGCGGGTAAGGTGTAGGGCTGGTGGTGGGTTTCCGTTCCGGGCTAGGGTTACGGTTAGGGAACAGCAAGGCTTAGGGCACAGGTGAGGGTACGGAAACGTGTGAGGATTAGGCTATGTGCTGACGCACGGGTCAGTGCTAGCATACAGGCCAGGAGTAGGCTACGGCGTAGGGTAAGGTGTAGGGCTGGTGGTGGGTTTCCGTTCCGGGCTAGGGTGAGGTTTAGGGAACTGCAAGGCTTAGGGCACAGGTGAGGGTACGGAAACGTGGAAGGGTCAGGCTACGTGCTGACGCACGGGTCAGTGCCAGCGTCCGGGCCAGGAGTAGGCTACGGCTTGGGGGTAAGGTGTAGGGGTGGTGGTGGGTTTCCGTGCTGGGCTAGGGTTAGGGTTAGGGAACGGCAAGGCTTAGGGCACAGGTGAGGGTACGGAAACGTGGGAGGGTCAGGCTACGGGCTGACACACGGGTCAGTGCCAGCGTACGGGCCAGGATTAGGCTACGGTGTAGGGTAAGGTGTAGGGCTGATGGTGGGTTTCCGTTCTGGGCTAGGGTTTAGGGTTAGGGAACGGCAAGTCTTAGGGCACAGGTGAGGGTACGGAAACGTGGGAGGGTCAGGCTACGTGGTGACGCACGGGTCAGTGCCAGCGTACGGTCCAGGAGTAGGCTACGGCTTGGGGGAGAGGTGTAGGGTTGGTGGTGGGTTTCCGTTCCGGGGTAGGGTTACGTTTAGGGAACGGCAAGGCTTATGGCACAGGTGAGGGTACGGAAACGTGGGAGGGTCAGGCTACGTGCTGACGCACGGGTCAGTGCCAGCGTACGGGCCAGGAGTAGGCTACGGCTTGGGGGTAAGGTGTAGGGCTGGCGGTGGGTTTCCGTGCTGGCCTAGGTTTAGGGTTAGGGAACGGCAAGGCTTAGGGCACATGTGAGGGTACGGAAACGTGGGAGGTTCAGGCTACGTGCTGACGCATGGGTCATTGCCAGCGTACGGGCCAGGAGTAGGCTACGGCGTAGGGTAAGGTGTAGGGCTGGTGGTGGGTTTCCGTTCAGGGCTATGGTTAGGGTTAGGGAACGGCAAGGCTTAGGGCACAGGTGAGGGTACGGAAACGTGGGAGGGTCAGGCTACGTGCTGACGCACGGGTCAGTGCCACCGTACGGGCCAGGAGTAGGCTACGGCTTGGGGGAAATGTGTAGGGTTGGTGGTGGGTTTCCGTTCCGGGCTAGGGTTAGGTTTAGGGAACGGCAAGGCTTAGGGCACAGGTGAGGGTACGGAAACGTGGGAGGGTCAGGCTACGTGCTGACACACAGGTCAGTGCCAGCGTACGGGCCAAGAGCAGGCTACGGCTTGCGGGTAAGGTGTAGGGCTGGTGGTGGGTTTCCGTTCCTGGCTAGGGTTACGGTTAGGGAACGGCAAGGCTTAGGGCACAGGTGAGGGTACGGAAACGTGTGAGGATCAGGCTATGTGCTGATGCACGGGTCAGTGCTAGCATACAGGCCAGGAGTAGGCTACGGCGTAGGGTAAGGTGTAGGGCTGGTGGTGGGTTTCCGTTCCGGGCTAGGGTTAGGGTTAGGGAACTGCAAGGCTTAGGGCACAGGTGAGGGTACGTAAACGTGGGAGGGTCAGGCTACGTTCTGACGTACGGGTCAGTGCCAGCATACGGACCAGGAGTAGGCTACGGCGTAGGGTAAGGTGTAGGGCTGTTGGTGGGTTTCCGTTCTGGGCTAGGGTTAGGGTTTGGGAATGGCAAGGCTTAGGGCACAGGTGAGGGTACGGAAACCTGGGAGGGTCAGGCTACGTGCTCACGCACGTGTCAGTGCCAGCATACGGGCCAGGAGTAGGCTACCGCACAGGGTAAGGTGTAGGGCTGGTGGTGGGTTTCCATTGTGGGCTAGGGTTAGGGTTAGGGAACGGCAAGGCTTAGGGCACAGGTGAGGGTACGGAAACGTGGGAGGGTCAGGCTAAGTGCTGACGCACGGGTCAGTGCCAGCGTACGGGCCAGGAGTAGGCTACGGTTTGGGGGTAAGGTGTACGGCTGGTGGTGGGTTTCTGTGCCGGCCTAGGGTTAGGGTTAGGGAACGGCAAGGCTTAGGGCACAGGTGAGGGTACGGAAACGTGGGAGGGTCAGGCTACGGGCTGACCCACGGGTCAGTGCCAGCGTATGGGCCAGGAGTAGGCTACAGCTTGGTGGTAAGGTATAAGGCTGTTGGTGGTTTTCCGTTCCGGGCTAGGGTTAGGGTTAGGGAATGGCAAGGCTTAGGGCACAGGTGAGGGTATGGAAACGTGGCACGGTCAGGCTATGTGCTGACGCACGGGTCAGTGCCAGCGTACGGGCCAGGAGTAGGCTACGGCTTGGGGGTAAGGTGTAGGGCTGGTGGTGGGTTTCTGTGCCGGTCTAGGGTTAGGGTTAGGGAACGGCAAGGCTTAGGGCACAGGTGAGGGTACGGAAACGTTGGAGGGTCAGGCTACGTGCTGACGCATGGGTCATTGCCAGCGTACGGGCCAGGAGTAGGCTACAGCTTAGGGTAAGGTGTAGGTCTGGTGGTGGGTTTCCGTTCCGGGCTAGGGTTAGGGTTAGGGAACGGCAAGGCTTAGGGCACAGGTGAGGGTACGGAAACGTGGGAGGGTCAGGCTACGTGCTGACACACGGGTCAGTGCCAGCGTACGGGCCAAGAGCATGCTACGGCTTGCGGGTAAGGTGTAGGGCTGGTGGTGGGTTTCCGTTCCTGGCTAGGGTTACGGTTAGGGAACGGCAAGGCTTAGGGCACAGGTGAGGGTACGGAAACGTGTGAGGATCAGGCTATGTGCTGACGCACGGGTCAGTGCTAGCATACAGGCCAGGAGTAGGCTACGGCGTAGGGTAAGGTGTAGGGCTGGTGGTGGGTTTCCGTTCCGGGATAGGGTTAGGGTTAGGGAACTGCAAGGCTTAGGGCACAGGTGAGGGTACGTAAACGTGGGAGGGTCAGGCTACGTTCTGACGTACGGGTCAGTGCCAGCGTACGGACCAGGAGTAGGCTACGGCGTAGGGTAAGGTGTAGGGCTGGTGGTGGGTTTCCGTTCCGGGCTAGGGTTAGGGTTATGGAACGGCAAGGCTTAGGGCACAGGTGAGGGTACGGAAACGTGGCACGGTCAGGCTATGTGCTGACGCAGGGGTCAGTTCCAGCGTACGGGCCAGGAGTAGGCTACCGCACAGGGTAAGGTGTAGGGCTGGTGGTGGGTTTCCATTGTGGGCTAGGGTTAGGGTTAGGGAACGGCAAGGCTTAGGGCACAGGTGAGGGTACGGAAACGTGGGAGGGTCAGGCTACGTGCTGACGCACGGGTCAGTGCCAGCGTACGGGCCAGGAGTAGGCTACAGCTTGGTGGTAAGGTGTAAGGTTGGTGGTGGGTTTCCGTTCCGGGCTAGGGTTAGGGTTAGGGAACGGCAAGGCTTTGGGCACAGGTGAGGGTATGGAAACGTGGCACGGTCAGGCTATGTGCTGACGCACGGGTCAGTGCCAGCGTACGGGCCAGGAGTAAGCTGCGGCTTGGGGGTAAGGTGTAGGGTTGTTGTTGGGTTTCCGTTCCGGGCTAGGGTTAGGGTTAGGGAACGGCAAGGCTTAGGGCACAGGTGAGGGTACGGAAACGTTGGAGGTCCGGCTACGTGCTGACGCATGTGTCATTGCCAGCGTACGGGCCAGGAGTAGGCTACGGCTTACGGTAAGGTGTAGGGCTGGTGGTGGGTTTCCGTTCTGGGCTAGGGTTAGGGTTAGGGAATTGGAAGGCTTAGGGCACAGGTGAGGGTACGTAAACGTGGGAGGGTCAGGCTACGTGCTCACGCACGTGTCAGTGCCAGCATACGGGCCCGGAGTAGGCTACCACACAGGGTAAGGTGTAGGGCTGGTGGTGGGTTTCCATTGTGGGCTAGGGTTAGGGTTAGGGAACGGCAAGTCTTAGGGCACAGGTGAGGGTACGGAAACGTGGGAGGGTCAGGCTACATGCTGACGCACGGGTCAGTGCCAGCGTACGGGCCAGGAGTAGGCTACGGCTAGGGGGAGAGGTGTAGGGTTGGTGGTGGGTTTCCGTTCCGGGCTAGGGTTAGGGTTAGGGAACGGCAAGGCTTAGGGCACAGGTGAGGGTACGGAAACGTGTGAGGGTCAGGCTACGTGCTGACGCACGGGTCAGTGCTAGCATACAGGCCAGGAGTAGGCTACGGTGTAGGGTAAGGTGTAGGGCTGGTGGTGGGTTTCCGTTCTGGGCTAGGGTTAGGGTTAGGGAACGGCAAGGGTTAGGGCACAGGTGAGGGTACGTAAACGTGGGAGGGTCAGGCTACGTGCTGACGCACGGGTCAGTGCCAGCGTACGGGCCAGGAGTAGGCTACGGCTTGGGAGTACGGTGTAGGGTTGTTGGTGGGTTTCCGTGCTGGCCTAGGGTTAGGGTTAGGGAATGGCAAGGCTTAGGGCACAGGTGAGGGTACGGAAACGTGGGAGGGTCAGGCTACGTGCTGACGCACGGGTCAGTGCCAGCGTACGGGCCAGGAGTAGGCTACAGCTTAGGATAAGGTGTAGGGCTGGTGGTGGGTTTCCGTTCTGTGCTAGGGTTAGGGTTAGGGAACGGCAAGGCTTAGGGCACAGGTGAGGGTACGTAAACGTGGGAGGGTCAGGCTACGTACTGACGCACGGGTCAGTGCCAGCATACGGGTCAGGAGTAGGCTACGGCTTGGGGGAGAGGTGTAGGGTTGGTGGTGGGTTTCCGTTCCGGGCTAGTGTTAGGGTTAGGGAACGGCAAGTCTTAGGGCACAGGTGAGGGTACGTAAACGTGGGAGGGTCAGGCTACGTGCTGACGCACGGGTCAGTGCCAGCGTACGGGCCAGGAGTAGGCTACGGCTTTGGGGTAAGGTGTAGGGCTGGTGGTGGGTTTCTGTGTCGGCTTAGGGTTAGGGTTAGGGAACGGCAAGGCTTAGGGCACAGGTGAGGTTACGGAAAAGTGGGAGGGTCAGGCTACGTGCTGACGCACGGGTCAGTGCCAGCGTACGGCCAGGAGTAGGCTACAGCTTAGGATAAGGTGTAGGGCTGGTGGTGGGTTTCCGTTCTGTGCTAGGGTTAGGGTTAGGGAACGGCAAGGCTTAGGGCACAGGTGAGGGTACGTAAACGTGGGAGGGTCAGGCTACGTTCTGACGCACGGGTCAGTGCCAGCATAAGGGCCAGGAGTAGGCTACGGCTTGGGGGAAAGGTGTAGGGTTGGTGGTGGGTTTCCGTTCTGGGCTAGGGTTAGGGTTAGGGAACGGCAAGGCTTAGGGCACAGGTGAGGGTACGGAAACGTGGGAGGGTCAGGCTACGTGCTGACGCACGGGTCAGTGCCAGCGTACGGGCCAGGAGTAGGCTATGGCTTGGGTGAAAGGTGTAGGGTTGGTGGTGTGTTTCCGTTCCGGGCTAGGGTTAGGGTTAGGGAACGGCAAGGCTTAGGGCACAGGTGAGGGTACGGAAACGTGTGAGGGTGAGGCTACGTGCTGCGCACGGGTCAGTGCCAGCGTACGGGCCAGGAGTAGGCTACGGCATAGGGTAAGGTGTAGGGCTGGTGGTGGGTTTCCGTTCCGGGCTTGGGTTAGGGTTAGGGAACGGCAAGGTTTAGGGCACAGGTGAGGGTACGGAAACGTGGGAAGGTCAGGCTAGGTGCTGACGCATGGGTCAGTGCCAGCGTACGGGCCAGGAGTAGGCTACGGCTTGGGGGTAAGGTGTAGGGCTGGTGGTGGGTTTCCTTTCCGGGCTAGGGTAAGGGTTAGCGAACGGCAAGGCTTAGGGCACAGGTGAGGTTACGGAAACGTGGGAGGGTCAGGCTACGGGCTGACACACGGGTCAGTGCCAGCGTACGGGCCAGGAGTAGGCTACAGCTTGGTGGTAAGGTGTAAGGCTGTTGGTGGTTTTCCGTTCCGGGCTAGGGTTAGGGTTAGGGAACGGCAAGGCTTAGGGCACAGGTGAGGGTATGGAAACGTGGCACGGTCAGGCTACGTGCTGACGCACGGGTCAGTGCCACCGTACGGGTCAGGAGCAGGCTACGGCTTGGGGGTAAGGTGTAGGGCTGGTGGTGCGTTTCCATTTTGGGCTAGGGTTAGGGTTAGGGAACGGCAAGGCTTAGGGCACAGATGAGGGTACGGAAACGTGGGAGGGTCAGGCTACGTTCTGACGCATGGGTCAGTGCCAGCGTACGGGACAGGAGTAGGCTACGGCTTGGGGGTAAGGTGTAGGGCTGGTGGTGGGTTTCCGTTCCGGGCTAGGGTTAGGGTTAGGGAACGGCAAGGCTTAGGGCACAGGTGAGGGTACGGAAACGTGGCACGGTCAGGCTATGTGCTGACGCACGGGTCAGTGCCAGCGTACGGGCCAGGAGTAGGCTACCGCACAGGGTAAGGTGTAGGGCTGGTGGTGGGTTTCTGTGCCGGCCTAGGGTTAGGGTTAGGGAATGGCAAGGCTTAGGGCACAGGTGAGGTTACGGAAACGTGGGAGGGTCAGGCTACGTGCTGACGCACGAGTCAGTGACAGCGTACGGGCCAGGAGTAGTCTACGGTTTTGGGGTAAGGTGTAGGGCTGGTGGTGGGTTTCTGCGCCGGCCTAGGGTTAGGGTTAGGGAACGGCAAGGCTTAGGGCACAGGTGAGGGTACGGAAACGTGGGAGGGTCAGGCTACGAGCTGACGCACGGGTCAGTGCCAGCGTACGGGCCAGGAGTCGGCTACGGCTTGGGGGTAAGTTTTAAGGCTGTTGGTGGTTTTCCGTTCCGGGCTAGGGTTAGGGTTATGGAACGGCAAGGCTTAGGGCACAGGTGAGTGTACGGAAACGTGGCACGGTCAGGCTATGTGCTGACGCACGGGTCAGTGCCAGCATACGGGCCAGGAGTAGGCTACCGCACAGGGTAAGGTGTAGGGCTGGTGGTGGGTTTTCATTGTGGGCTAGGGTTAGGGTTAGGGAACGGCAAGGCTTAGGGCACAGGTGAGGGTACGGAAACGTGGGAGGGTCAGGCTACGTGCTGACGCACGGGTCAGTGCCAGCGTACGGGCCAGGAGTAGGCTACGGCGTAGTGTAAGGTGTAGGGCTGGTGGTGGGTTTTCGTTCCGGGCTAGGATTAGGGTTAGGGAACGGCAAGGCTTAGGTCACAGGTGAGGGTACGGAAACGTGGGAGGGTCAGGCTACGTGCTGACGCACGGGTCTGTGCCAGCGTACGGGCCAGGAGTAGGCTACGGCTTGGGGGAGAGGTGTAGGGTTGGTGGTGGGTTTCCGTTCCGGGCTAGGGTTAGGGTTAGGGAACGGCAAGGCTTAGGGCACAGGTGAGGGTACGGAAACGTGGCACGGTCAGGCTATGTGCTGACGCACGGGTCAGTTCCAGCGTACGGGCCAGGAGTAGGCTACCGCACAGGGTAAGGTGTAGGTCTGGTGGTGGGTTTCCATTGTGGGCTAGGGTTAGGGTTAGGGAACGGCAAGGCTTAGGGCACAGGTGAGGTTACGGAAACGTGGGAGGGTCAGGCTACGGGCTGACACACGGGTCAGTGCCAGCGTACGGGCCAGGAGTATGCTACAGCTTGGTGGTAAGGTGTAGGGCTGGTGGGGGGTTTCCGTTCCGGGCTAGGGTTAGGGTTAGGGAACGGCAAGGCTTAGGGAACAGGTGAGGGTACGGAAACGTGGCACGGTCAGGCTACATGCTGACGCACGGGTCAGTTCCAGCGTACGGGCCAGGAGAAGGCTACGGCTTGGGGGTAAGGTGTAGGGCTGGTGGTGGGTTTTCGTTTCGGGCTAGGGTTAGGGTTAGGGAACGGCAAGGCTTAGGGCACAGGTGAGGGTACGGAAACGTGGGAGGGTCAGGCTACGTGCTGACTCACGGGTCAGTGCCAGCGTACGGGCCAGGAGTAGGCTACGGCTAGGGGGAGAGGTGTAGGGTTGGTGGTGGGTTTCCGTTCCGGCCTAGGGTTAGGGTTTGGGAATGGCAAGGCTTAGGGCACAGGTGAGGGTACGGAAACGTGTGAGGGTCAGGCTACGTGCTGACGCACGGGTCAGTGCTAGCATACAGGCCAGGAGTAGGCTACGGCGTAGGGTAAGGTGTAGGGCTGGTGGTGGGTTTCCGTTCCGGGCTAGGGTGAGGGTTAGGGAACGGCAAGGCTTAGGGCACAGGTGAGGGTACGTAAACGTGGGAGGGTCAGGCTACGTGCTGACGCACGGGTCAGTGCCAGCGTACGGGCCAGGAGTAGGCTACGGCTTGGGGGTAAGGTGTAGGGTTGGTGGTGTGTTTCCGTGCTGGCCTAGGGTTAGGGTTAGGGAACGGCAAGGCTTAGGGCACAGGTGAGGTTACGGAAACGTGGGAGGGTCAGGTTACGTGCTGACGCACGGGTCAGTGCCAGCATACGGGCCAGGAGTAGGCTACGGTGTAGGGTAAGGTGTAGGGCTGGTGCTGGTTTTCCGTTCCGGGCTAGGGTTAGGGTTAGGGAACGGCAAGGCTTAGGGCACAGGTGAGGGTACGTAAACGTGGGAGGGTCAGGCTACGTGCTGACGCACGGGTCAGTGCCAGCGTACGGGCCAGGAGTAGGCTATGGCTTGGGGGAAAGGTGTAGTGTTGGTGGTGGGTTTCCGTTCCGGGCTAGGGTTAGGGTTAGGGAACTGCAAGGCTTAGGGCACAGGTGAGGGTACGGAAACGTGTGAGGGTGAGGCTACGTTCTGACGCACGGGTCATTGCCAGCATACGGGCCAGGAGTAAGCTACGGCGTAGGGTAAGGTGTAGGGCTGGTGGGGGGTTTCCGTTCCGGGCTAGGGTTAGGGTTAGGGAACGGCAAGGCTTAGGGCACGGGTGAGGGTACGGAAACGTGGGAAGGTCAGGCTAGGTGCTGACGCACGGGTCAGTGCCAGCGTACGGGCCAGGAGTAGGCTACGGCTTGGTGGTAAGTTGTAGGGCTGTTGGTGGGTTTCCTTTCAGGGCTAGGGTTAGGGTTAGGGAACGGCAAGGCTTAGGGCACAGGTGAGGGTACGGAAACGTGGGAGGGTCAGGCTACGGGCTGACCCACGGGTCAGTGCCAGCGTACGGGCCAGGAGTAGGCTACAGCTTGGTTGTAAGGTGTAAGGCTGTTGGTGGTTTTCCGTTCCGGGCTAGGGTTAGGGTTAGGGAATGGCCAGGCTTAGGGCACAGGTGAGGGTATGGAAACGTGGCACGGTCAGGCTATGTGCTGACGCACGGGTCAGTGCCAGCGTACGGGCCAGGAGTAGGCTACGGCTTGGGGGTAAGGTGTAGGGCTGGTGGTGGGTTTCTCTGCCGGCCTAGGGTTAGGGTTAGGGAACGGGAAGGCTTAGGGCACAGGTGAGGGTACGGAAACGTTGGAGGGTCAGGCTACGTGCTGACGCATGGGTCATTGCCAGCGTACGGGCCAAGAGTAGGCTACAGCTTAGGGTAAGGTGTAGGGCTGGTGGTGGGTTTCCGTTCCGGGCTAGGGTTAGGGTTAGGGAACGGCAAGGCTTAGGGCACAGGTGAGGGTACGGAAACGTGGGAGGGTCAGGCTACGTTCTGACGCACGGGTCAGTGCCAGCATACGGGCCAGGAGTAGGCTACGGCGTAGGGTAAGGTGTAGGGCTGGTGGTGGGTTTCCGTTCCGGGCTAGGGTTAGGGTTAGGGAACGGCAAGGCTTAGGGCACAGGTGAGGGTACGGAAACGTGGGAAGGTCAGGCTAGGTGCTGACGCACTGGTCAGTGCCAGCGTACGGGCCAGGAGTAGGCTACGGCTTGGGGGTAAGGTGTAGGGCTGGTGGTGGGTTTCCTTTCCGGGCTAGGGTTAGGGTTAGGGAACGTCAAGGCTTAGGGCACAGGTGAGGTTACGGAAACGTGGGAGGGTCAGGCTACGGGCTGACACACGGGTCAGTGCCAGCGTACGGGCCAGGAGTAGGCTACAGCTTGGTGGTAAGGTGTAAGGCTGTTGGTGGTTTTCCGTTCCGGGCTAGGGTTAGGGTTAGGGAACGGCAAGGATTAGGGCACAGGTGAGGGTATGGAAACGTGGGACGGTCAGGCTATGTGCTGACGCACGGGTCAGTGCCAGCGTACGGGCCAGGAATAGGCTACGGCTTGGGGGTAAGGTGTAGGGCTGGTGGTGGGTTTCTGTGCCGGCCTAGGGTTAGGGTTAGGGAACGGCAAGGCTTAGGGCACAGGTGAGGGTACGGAAACGTGGGAAGGTCAGGCTACGTGCTGACGCACGAGTCAGTGCCAGCGTACGGGCCAGGAGTAGGCTACGGCGTAGGGTAAGGTGTAGGGCTGGTGGTGGGTTTCCGTTCTGGGCTAGGGTTAGGGTTAGGGAATGGCAAGGCTTAGGGCACAGGTGAGGGTACGTAAACGTGGGAGGGTCAGGCTACGTGCTCACGCACGTGTCAGTGCCAGCATAGGGGCCAGGAGTAGGCTACCGCACAGGGTAAGGTGTAGGGCTGGTGGTGGGTTTCCATTGTGGGCTACGGATAGGGTTAGGGAACGGCAAGGCTTAGGGCACAGGTGAGGGTACGGAAACGTTGGAGGGTCAGGCTACATGCTGACGCACGGGTCAGTGCCAGCGTACGGGCCAGGAGTAGTCTACGGCTAGGGGGAGAGGTGTAGGGTTGGTGGTGGGTTTCCCTTCCGGGGTAGGGTTAGGGTTAGGGAACGGCAAGGCTTAGGGCACAGGTGAGGGTACGGAAACGTGTGAGGGTCAGGCTTCGTGCTGACGCACGGGTCAGTGCTAGCATACAGGCCAGGAGTAGGCTACGGTGTAGGGTAAGGTGTAGGGCTGGTGGTGGTTTTCCGTTCTGGGCTAGGGTTAGGGTTAGGGAACGGCATGGGTTAGGGCACAGGTGAGGGTACGTAAACGTGGGAGGGTCAGGCTACCTGCTGACGCACGGGTCAGTGCCAGCGTACGGGCCAGGAGTAGGCTACGGCTTGGGAGTACGGTGTAGGGTTGTTGGTGGGTTTCCGTGCTGGCCTAGGGTTAGGGTTAGGGAACGGCAAGGCTTAGGGCACAGGTGAGGGTACGGAAACGTGGGAGGGTCAGGCTACGTGCTGACGCACGGGTCAGTGCCAGCGTACGGGCCAGGAGTAGGCTACAGCTTAGGATAAGGTGTAGGGCTGGTGGTGGGTTTCCGTTCTGTGCTAGGGTTAGGGTTAGGGAACGGCAAGGCTTAGGGCACAGGTGACGGTACGTAAACGTGGGAGGGTCAGGCTACGTTCTGACGCACGGGTCAGTGCCAGCATACGGGTCAGGAGTAGGCTACGGCTTGGGGGAAAGTTGTAGGGTTGGTGGTGGGTTTCCGTTCCCGGCTAGGGTTAGGGTTAGGGAACGGCAAGGCTTAGGGCACAGGTGAGGGTACGGAAACGTGGGAGGGTCAGGCTACGTGCTGACGCATGGGTCAGTGCCAGCGTACGGGCCAGGAGTAGGCTACGGCTTTGGGGAAAGGTGTAGGGTTGGTGGTGGGTTTCCGTTCCGGGCTAGGGTTAGGGTTAGGGAACGGCAAGGCTTAGGGCACAGGTGAGGGTACGGAAACGTGGGAGGGTTAGGCTACGTGCTGACGCACGGGTCAGTGCCAGCGTACGGGCCAGGAGTAGGCTACGGCGAAGGGTAAGGTGTAGGGCTGGTGGTGGGTTTCCGTTCCGGGCTAGGGTTAGGGTTAGGGAACGGCAAGGCTTAGGGCACGGGTGAGGGTACGGAAACGTGGGAGGGTTAGGCTACGTGCTGACGCACGGGTCAGTGCCAGCGTACGGGCCAGGAGTAGGCTACGGCTAGGGGGAGAGGTGTAGGGTTGGTGGTGGGTTTCCGTTCCGGGCTAGGGTTAGGGTTAGGGAATGGCAAGGCTTAGGGCACAGGTGAGGGTACTTAAACGTGGGAGGGTCAGGCTACGTGCTGACGCACGGGTCAGTGCCAGCGTACGGGCCAGGAGTAGGCTACGGCTTGGGGGTAAGGTGTAGGGTTGGTGGTGTGTTTCCGTGCTGGCCTAGGGTTAGGGTTAGGGAACGGCAAGGCTTAGGGCACAGGTGAGGGTACGGAAACGTGGGAGGGTCAGGTTACGTGCTGACGCACGGGTCAGTGCCAGCATACGGGCCAGGAGTAGGCTACGTCGTAGGGTAAGGTGTAGGGCTGGTGGTGGGTTTCCGTTCCGGGCTCGGGTTAGGGTTAGGGAACGGCAAGGCTTAGGGCACAGGTGAGGGTACGGAAACGTGGGAGGGTCAGGCTACGAGCTGACGCACGGGTCAGTGCCAGCGTACGGGCCAGAAGTAGGCTACGGCTTGGGGGTAAGGTGTAGGGCTGGTGGTGGGTTTGCGTTCCAGGCTAGGGTTAGGGTTAGGGAACAGCAAGGCTTAGGGCACAGGTGAGGGTACGGAAACGTGGCACAGTCAGGCTATGTGCTGACACACGGGTCAGTGCCCGCATACGGGCCAGGAGTAGGCTACCGCACAGGGTAAGGTGTAGGGCTGGTGGTGGGTTTCCATTGTGGGCTAGGGTTATGGTTAGGGAACGGCAAGGCTTAGGGCACAGGTGAGGGTACGGAAACGTGGGAGGGTCAGGCTACGTGCTGACGCACGGGGCAGTGCCAGCGTACGGGCCAGGAGTAGGCTACGGCGTAGGGTAAGGTGTAGGGCTGGTGGTGGGTTTTCGTTCCGGGCTAGGGTTAGGGTTAGGGAAACGGCAAGGCTTAGGGCACAGGTGAGGGTACGGAAACGTGGGAGGTTCAGGCTACGTGCTGACGCACGGGTCAGTGCCAGCGTACGGGCCAGGAGTAGGCTACGGCTTGGGGGAGAGGTGTAGGTTTGGTGTTGGGTTTCCGTTCCGGGCTAGGGTTAGGGTTAGGGAACGGCAAGCCTTAGGGCACAGGTGAGGGTACTGAAACGTGGGAGGGTCAGGCTACATGCTGACGCACGGGTCAGTGCCAGCGTACGGGCCAGGAGTAGGCAACGGCTTGGGGGTAAGGTGTAGGGGTGGTGGTGGGTTTCCGAGCTGGGCTAGGGTTAGGGTTAGGGAACGGCAAGGCTTAGGGCACAGGTGAGGGTACGGAAACGTGGGAGGGTCAGGCTACGTGCTGACACACGGGTCAGTGCCAGCGTACGGGCCAGGAGCAGGCTACGGCTTGCGGGTAAGGTGTAGGGCTGGTGGTGGGTTTCCGTTCCGGGCTAGGGTTACGGTTAGGGAACAGCAAGGCTTAGGGCACAGGTGAGGGTACGGAAACGTGTGAGGATTAGGCTATGTGCTGACGCACGGGTCAGTGCTAGCATACAGGCCAGGAGTAGGCTACGGCGTAGGGTAAGGTGTAGGGCTGGTGGTGGGTTTCCGTTCCGGGCTAGGGTGAGGTTTAGGGAACTGCAAGGCTTAGGGCACAGGTGAGGGTACGGAAACGTGGAAGGGTCAGGCTACGTGCTGACGCACGGGTCAGTGCCAGCGTCCGGGCCAGGAGTAGGCTACGGCTTGGGGGTAAGGTGTAGGGGTGGTGGTGGGTTTCCGTGCTGGGCTAGGGTTAGGGTTAGGGAACGGCAAGGCTTAGGGCACAGGTGAGGGTACGGAAACGTGGGAGGGTCAGGCTACGGGCTGACACACGGGTCAGTGCCAGCGTACGGGCCAGGATTAGGCTACGGTGTAGGGTAAGGTGTAGGGCTGATGGTGGGTTTCCGTTCTGGGCTAGGGTTTAGGGTTAGGGAACGGCAAGTCTTAGGGCACAGGTGAGGGTACGGAAACGTGGGAGGGTCAGGCTACGTGGTGACGCACGGGTCAGTGCCAGCGTACGGTCCAGGAGTAGGCTACGGCTTGGGGGAGAGGTGTAGGGTTGGTGGTGGGTTTCCGTTCCGGGGTAGGGTTACGTTTAGGGAACGGCAAGGCTTATGGCACAGGTGAGGGTACGGAAACGTGGGAGGGTCAGGCTACGTGCTGACGCACGGGTCAGTGCCAGCGTACGGGCCAGGAGTAGGCTACGGCTTGGGGGTAAGGTGTAGGGCTGGCGGTGGGTTTCCGTGCTGGCCTAGGTTTAGGGTTAGGGAACGGCAAGGCTTAGGGCACATGTGAGGGTACGGAAACGTGGGAGGTTCAGGCTACGTGCTGACGCATGGGTCATTGCCAGCGTACGGGCCAGGAGTAGGCTACGGCGTAGGGTAAGGTGTAGGGCTGGTGGTGGGTTTCCGTTCAGGGCTATGGTTAGGGTTAGGGAACGGCAAGGCTTAGGGCACAGGTGAGGGTACGGAAACGTGGGAGGGTCAGGCTACGTGCTGACGCACGGGTCAGTGCCACCGTACGGGCCAGGAGTAGGCTACGGCTTGGGGGAAATGTGTAGGGTTGGTGGTGGGTTTCCGTTCCGGGCTAGGGTTAGGTTTAGGGAACGGCAAGGCTTAGGGCACAGGTGAGGGTACGGAAACGTGGGAGGGTCAGGCTACGTGCTGACACACAGGTCAGTGCCAGCGTACGGGCCAAGAGCAGGCTACGGCTTGCGGGTAAGGTGTAGGGCTGGTGGTGGGTTTCCGTTCCTGGCTAGGGTTACGGTTAGGGAACGGCAAGGCTTAGGGCACAGGTGAGGGTACGGAAACGTGTGAGGATCAGGCTATGTGCTGATGCACGGGTCAGTGCTAGCATACAGGCCAGGAGTAGGCTACGGCGTAGGGTAAGGTGTAGGGCTGGTGGTGGGTTTCCGTTCCGGGCTAGGGTTAGGGTTAGGGAACTGCAAGGCTTAGGGCACAGGTGAGGGTACGTAAACGTGGGAGGGTCAGGCTACGTTCTGACGTACGGGTCAGTGCCAGCATACGGACCAGGAGTAGGCTACGGCGTAGGGTAAGGTGTAGGGCTGTTGGTGGGTTTCCGTTCTGGGCTAGGGTTAGGGTTTGGGAATGGCAAGGCTTAGGGCACAGGTGAGGGTACGGAAACCTGGGAGGGTCAGGCTACGTGCTCACGCACGTGTCAGTGCCAGCATACGGGCCAGGAGTAGGCTACCGCACAGGGTAAGGTGTAGGGCTGGTGGTGGGTTTCCATTGTGGGCTAGGGTTAGGGTTAGGGAACGGCAAGGCTTAGGGCACAGGTGAGGGTACGGAAACGTGGGAGGGTCAGGCTAAGTGCTGACGCACGGGTCAGTGCCAGCGTACGGGCCAGGAGTAGGCTACGGTTTGGGGGTAAGGTGTACGGCTGGTGGTGGGTTTCTGTGCCGGCCTAGGGTTAGGGTTAGGGAACGGCAAGGCTTAGGGCACAGGTGAGGGTACGGAAACGTGGGAGGGTCAGGCTACGGGCTGACCCACGGGTCAGTGCCAGCGTATGGGCCAGGAGTAGGCTACAGCTTGGTGGTAAGGTATAAGGCTGTTGGTGGTTTTCCGTTCCGGGCTAGGGTTAGGGTTAGGGAATGGCAAGGCTTAGGGCACAGGTGAGGGTATGGAAACGTGGCACGGTCAGGCTATGTGCTGACGCACGGGTCAGTGCCAGCGTACGGGCCAGGAGTAGGCTACGGCTTGGGGGTAAGGTGTAGGGCTGGTGGTGGGTTTCTGTGCCGGTCTAGGGTTAGGGTTAGGGAACGGCAAGGCTTAGGGCACAGGTGAGGGTACGGAAACGTTGGAGGGTCAGGCTACGTGCTGACGCATGGGTCATTGCCAGCGTACGGGCCAGGAGTAGGCTACAGCTTAGGGTAAGGTGTAGGTCTGGTGGTGGGTTTCCGTTCCGGGCTAGGGTTAGGGTTAGGGAACGGCAAGGCTTAGGGCACAGGTGAGGGTACGGAAACGTGGGAGGGTCAGGCTACGTGCTGACACACGGGTCAGTGCCAGCGTACGGGCCAAGAGCATGCTACGGCTTGCGGGTAAGGTGTAGGGCTGGTGGTGGGTTTCCGTTCCTGGCTAGGGTTACGGTTAGGGAACGGCAAGGCTTAGGGCACAGGTGAGGGTACGGAAACGTGTGAGGATCAGGCTATGTGCTGACGCACGGGTCAGTGCTAGCATACAGGCCAGGAGTAGGCTACGGCGTAGGGTAAGGTGTAGGGCTGGTGGTGGGTTTCCGTTCCGGGATAGGGTTAGGGTTAGGGAACTGCAAGGCTTAGGGCACAGGTGAGGGTACGTAAACGTGGGAGGGTCAGGCTACGTTCTGACGTACGGGTCAGTGCCAGCGTACGGACCAGGAGTAGGCTACGGCGTAGGGTAAGGTGTAGGGCTGGTGGTGGGTTTCCGTTCCGGGCTAGGGTTAGGGTTATGGAACGGCAAGGCTTAGGGCACAGGTGAGGGTACGGAAACGTGGCACGGTCAGGCTATGTGCTGACGCAGGGGTCAGTTCCAGCGTACGGGCCAGGAGTAGGCTACCGCACAGGGTAAGGTGTAGGGCTGGTGGTGGGTTTCCATTGTGGGCTAGGGTTAGGGTTAGGGAACGGCAAGGCTTAGGGCACAGGTGAGGGTACGGAAACGTGGGAGGGTCAGGCTACGTGCTGACGCACGGGTCAGTGCCAGCGTACGGGCCAGGAGTAGGCTACAGCTTGGTGGTAAGGTGTAAGGTTGGTGGTGGGTTTCCGTTCCGGGCTAGGGTTAGGGTTAGGGAACGGCAAGGCTTTGGGCACAGGTGAGGGTATGGAAACGTGGCACGGTCAGGCTATGTGCTGACGCACGGGTCAGTGCCAGCGTACGGGCCAGGAGTAAGCTGCGGCTTGGGGGTAAGGTGTAGGGTTGTTGTTGGGTTTCCGTTCCGGGCTAGGGTTAGGGTTAGGGAACGGCAAGGCTTAGGGCACAGGTGAGGGTACGGAAACGTTGGAGGTCCGGCTACGTGCTGACGCATGTGTCATTGCCAGCGTACGGGCCAGGAGTAGGCTACGGCTTACGGTAAGGTGTAGGGCTGGTGGTGGGTTTCCGTTCTGGGCTAGGGTTAGGGTTAGGGAATTGGAAGGCTTAGGGCACAGGTGAGGGTACGTAAACGTGGGAGGGTCAGGCTACGTGCTCACGCACGTGTCAGTGCCAGCATACGGGCCCGGAGTAGGCTACCACACAGGGTAAGGTGTAGGGCTGGTGGTGGGTTTCCATTGTGGGCTAGGGTTAGGGTTAGGGAACGGCAAGGCTTAGGGCACAGGTGAGGGTACGGAAACGTGGGAGGGTCAGGCTACATGCTGACGCACGGGTCAGTGCCAGCGTACGGGCCAGGAGTAGGCTACGGCTAGGGGGAGAGGTGTAGGGTTGGTGGTGGGTTTCCGTTCCGGGCTAGGGTTAGGGTTAGGGAACGGCAAGGCTTAGGGCACAGGTGAGGGTACGGAAACGTGTGAGGGTCAGGCTACGTGCTGACGCACGGGTCAGTGCTAGCATACAGGCCAGGAGTAGGCTACGGTGTAGGGTAAGGTGTAGGGCTGGTGGTGGGTTTCCGTTCTGGGCTAGGGTTAGGGTTAGGGAACGGCAAGGGTTAGGGCACAGGTGAGGGTACGTAAACGTGGGAGGGTCAGGCTACGTGCTGACGCACGGGTCAGTGCCAGCGTACGGGCCAGGAGTAGGCTACGGCTTGGGAGTACGGTGTAGGGTTGTTGGTGGGTTTCCGTGCTGGCCTAGGGTTAGGGTTAGGGAATGGCAAGGCTTAGGGCACAGGTGAGGGTACGGAAACGTGGGAGGGTCAGGCTACGTGCTGACGCACGGGTCAGTGCCAGCGTACGGGCCAGGAGTAGGCTACAGCTTAGGATAAGGTGTAGGGCTGGTGGTGGGTTTCCGTTCTGTGCTAGGGTTAGGGTTAGGGAACGGCAAGGCTTAGGGCACAGGTGAGGGTACGTAAACGTGGGAGGGTCAGGCTACGTACTGACGCACGGGTCAGTGCCAGCATACGGGTCAGGAGTAGGCTACGGCTTGGGGGAGAGGTGTAGGGTTGGTGGTGGGTTTCCGTTCCGGGCTAGTGTTAGGGTTAGGGAACGGCAAGTCTTAGGGCACAGGTGAGGGTACGTAAACGTGGGAGGGTCAGGCTACGTGCTGACGCACGGGTCAGTGCCAGCGTACGGGCCAGGAGTAGGCTACGGCTTTGGGGTAAGGTGTAGGGCTGGTGGTGGGTTTCTGTGTCGGCTTAGGGTTAGGGTTAGGGAACGGCAAGGCTTAGGGCACAGGTGAGGTTACGGAAAAGTGGGAGGGTCAGGCTACGTGCTGACGCACGGGTCAGTGCCAGCGTACGGCCAGGAGTAGGCTACAGCTTAGGATAAGGTGTAGGGCTGGTGGTGGGTTTCCGTTCTGTGCTAGGGTTAGGGTTAGGGAACGGCAAGGCTTAGGGCACAGGTGAGGGTACGTAAACGTGGGAGGGTCAGGCTACGTTCTGACGCACGGGTCAGTGCCAGCATAAGGGCCAGGAGTAGGCTACGGCTTGGGGGAAAGGTGTAGGGTTGGTGGTGGGTTTCCGTTCTGGGCTAGGGTTAGGGTTAGGGAACGGCAAGGCTTAGGGCACAGGTGAGGGTACGGAAACGTGGGAGGGTCAGGCTACGTGCTGACGCACGGGTCAGTGCCAGCGTACGGGCCAGGAGTAGGCTATGGCTTGGGTGAAAGGTGTAGGGTTGGTGGTGTGTTTCCGTTCCGGGCTAGGGTTAGGGTTAGGGAACGGCAAGGCTTAGGGCACAGGTGAGGGTACGGAAACGTGTGAGGGTGAGGCTACGTGCTGCGCACGGGTCAGTGCCAGCGTACGGGCCAGGAGTAGGCTACGGCATAGGGTAAGGTGTAGGGCTGGTGGTGGGTTTCCGTTCCGGGCTTGGGTTAGGGTTAGGGAACGGCAAGGTTTAGGGCACAGGTGAGGGTACGGAAACGTGGGAAGGTCAGGCTAGGTGCTGACGCATGGGTCAGTGCCAGCGTACGGGCCAGGAGTAGGCTACGGCTTGGGGGTAAGGTGTAGGGCTGGTGGTGGGTTTCCTTTCCGGGCTAGGGTAAGGGTTAGCGAACGGCAAGGCTTAGGGCACAGGTGAGGTTACGGAAACGTGGGAGGGTCAGGCTACGGGCTGACACACGGGTCAGTGCCAGCGTACGGGCCAGGAGTAGGCTACAGCTTGGTGGTAAGGTGTAAGGCTGTTGGTGGTTTTCCGTTCCGGGCTAGGGTTAGGGTTAGGGAACGGCAAGGCTTAGGGCACAGGTGAGGGTATGGAAACGTGGCACGGTCAGGCTATGTGCTGACGCACGGGTCAGTGCCAGCGTACGGGCCAGGAGTAGGCTACGGCTTGGGGGTAAGGTGTAGGGCTGGTGGTGGGTTTCTGTGCCGGCCTAGGGTTAGGGTTAGGGAACGGCAAGGCTTAGGGCACAGGTGAGGGTACGGAATCGTGGGACGGTAAGGCTACGTGCTGACGCACGAGTCAGTGCCAGCGTACGGGCCAGGAGTAGGCTACGGCGTAGGGTAAGGTGTAGGGCTGGTGGTGGGTTTTCGTTCTGGGGTAGGGTTAGGGTTAGGGAACGGCAAGGCTTAGGGCACAGGTGAGGGTACAGAAACGTGGGAGGGTCAGGCTACGTGCTGCCGCATGGGTCAGTGCCAGCGTACGGGCCAGGAGTAGGCTAAGGCTTGGGGGAAAGGTGTAGGGTTGGTGGTGGGTTTCCGTTCCGGGCTAGGGTTAGGTTTAGGGAACCGCAAGGATTAGGGCACAGGTGAGGGTACGGAAACGTTGGAGGTCCGGCTACTTGCTGACGCATGTGTCATTGCCAGCGTACGGCCCAGGAGTAGGCTACGGCTGAGGGTAAGGTGTAGGGCTGGTGGTGGGTTTCCGTTCTGGGCTAGGGTTAGGGTTAGGGAATGGCAAGGCTTAGGGCACAGGTGAGGGTACGTAAACGTGGGAGGGTCAGGCTACGTGCTCACGCACGTGTCAGTGCCAGCATACGGGCCAGGAGTTGGCTACCGCACAGGGTAAGGTGTAGGGCTGGTGGTGGGTTTCCATTGTGGGCTAGGGTTAGGGTTAGGAAACGGCAAGGGTTAGGGCAGAGGTGAGGGTACGTAAACGTGGGAGGGTCAGGCTACGTGCTGACGCACGGGTCAGTGCCAGCGTACGGGCCAGGAGTAGGCTACGGGTTGGGAGTACGGTGTAGGGTTGTTGGTGGGTTTCCGTGCTGGCCTAGGGTTAGGGTTAGGGAACGGCAAGGCTTAGGGCACAGGTGAGGGTACGGAAACGTGGGAGGGTCAGGCTACGTGCTGACGCACGGGTCAGTGCCAGCGTACGGGCCAGGAGTAGGCTACAGCTTAGGATAAGGTGTAGGGCTGGTGGTGGGTTTCCGTTCTGTGCTAGGGTTAGGGTTAGGGAACGGCAAGGCTTAGGGCACAGGTGAGGGTACGTAAACCTGGGAGGGTCAGGGTACGTTCTGACGCACGGGTGAGTGCCAGCATACGGGCCAGGAGTAGGCTACGGCTTGGGGGAAATGTGTAGGGTTGGTGGTGGGTTTCCGTTCCGGGCTAGGGTTAGGTTTAGGGAACGGCAAGGCTTAGGGCACAGGTGAGGGTACGGAAACGTGGGAGGGTCAGGCTACGTGCTGACGCACGGGTCAGTGCCAGCGTACGGGCCAGGAGTAGGCTACGGGTTGGGGGAAAGTTGTAGGGTTGGTGGTGGGTTTCCGTTCCGGGCTAGGGTTAGGGTTAGGCAACGGCAAGGCTTAGGGCACAGGTGAGGGTACGGAAACGTGGGAGGGTCAGGCTACGTGCTGACGCACGGGTCAGTGCCAGCGTACGGGCCAGGAGTAGGCTACGGCGTAGGGTAAGGTGTAGGGCTGGTGGTGGGTTTCCGTTCCGGGCTAGGGTTAGGGTTAGGGAACGGCAAGGCTTAGGGCACAGGTGAGGGTACGTAAACCTGGGAGGGTCAGGGTACGTTCTGACGCACGGGTCAGTGCCAGAATACGGGCCAGGAGTAGGCTACGGCTTGGGGGAAATGTGTAGGGTTGGTGGTGGGTTTCCGTTCCGGGCTAGGGTTAGGTTTAGGGAACGGCAAGGCTTAGGGCACAGGTGAGGGTACGGAAACGTGGGAGGGTCAGGCTACGTGCTGACACACGGGTCAGTGCCAGCGTACGGGCCAAGAGCAGGCTACGGCTTGCGGGTAAGGTGTAGGGCTGGTGGTGGGTTTCCGTTCCTGGCTAGGGTTACGGTTAGGGAACGGCAAGGCTTAGGGCACAGGTGAGGGTACGGAAACGTGTGAGGATCAGGCTATGTGCTGACGCATGGGTCAGTGCTAGCATACAGGCCAGGAGTAGGCTACGGCGTAGGGTAAGGTGTAGGGCTGGTGGTGGGTTTCCGTTCCGGGCTAGGGTTAGGGTTAGGGAACTGCAAGGCTTAGGGCACAGGTGAGGGTACGTAAACGTGGGAGGGTCAGGCTACGTTCTGACGTACGGGTCAGTGCCAGCATACGGACCAGGAGTAGGCTACGGCGTAGGGTAAGGTGTAGGGCTGGTGGTGGGTTTCCGTTCTGGGCTAGGGTTAGGGTTTGGGAATGGCAAGGCTTAGGGCACAGGTGAGGGTACGTAAACGTGGGAGGGTCAGGCTACGTGCTCACGCACGTGTCAGTGCCAGCATACGGGCCAGGAGTAGGCTACCGCACAGGGTAAGGTGTAGGGCTGGTGGTGGGTTTCCATTGTGGGCTAGGGTTAGGGTTAGGGAACGGCAAGGCTTAGGGCACAGGTGAGGGTACGGAAACGTGGGAAGGTCAGGCTAGGTGCTGACGCACGGGTC
Organism: Mesoplodon mirus; assembly: GCF_964341445.2. NCBI lineage: Eukaryota > Metazoa > Chordata > Mammalia > Artiodactyla > Ziphiidae > Mesoplodon > Mesoplodon mirus. Next base: position 878,646 of record NW_028295624.1, on the reverse strand, counting down.
AGTGCCAGCGTACGGGCCAGGAGTAGGCTACGGCTTGGGGGTAAGGTGTAGGGCTGGTGGTGGGTTTCCTTTCCGGGCTAGGGTTAGGGTTAGGGAACGTCAAGGCTTAGGGCACAGGTGAGGTTACGGAAACGTGGGAGGGTCAGGCTACGGGCTGACACACGGGTCAGTGCCAGCGTACGGGCCAGGAGTAGGCTACAGCTTGGTGGTAAGGTGTAAGGCTGTTGGTGGTTTTCCGTTCCGGGCTAGGGTTAGGGTTAGGGAACGGCAAGGATTAGGGCACAGGTGAGGGTATGGAAACGTGGGACGGTCAGGCCATGTGCTGACGCACGGGTCAGTGCCAGCGTACGGGCCAGGAATAGGCTACGGCTTGGGGGTAAGGTGTAGGGCTGGTGGTGGGTTTCTGTGCCGGCCTAGGGTTAGGGTTAGGGAACGGCAAGGCTTAGGGCACAGGTGAGGGTACGGAAACGTGGGAAGGTCAGGCTACGTGCTGACGCACGAGTCAGTGCCAGCGTACGGGCCAGGAGTAGGCTACGGCGTAGGGTAAGGTGTAGGGCTGGTGGTGGGTTTCCGTTCTGGGCTAGGGTTAGGGTTAGGGAATGGCAAGGCTTAGGGCACAGGTGAGGGTACGTAAACGTGGGAGGGTCAGGCTACGTGCTCACGCACGTGTCAGTGCCAGCATAGGGGCCAGGAGTAGGCTACCGCACAGGGTAAGGTGTAGGGCTGGTGGTGGGTTTCCATTGTGGGCTACGGATAGGGTTAGGGAACGGCAAGGCTTAGGGCACAGGTGAGGGTACGGAAACGTTGGAGGGTCAGGCTACATGCTGACGCACGGGTCAGTGCCAGCGTACGGGCCAGGAGTAGTCTACGGCTAGGGGGAGAGGTGTAGGGTTGGTGGTGGGTTTCCCTTCCGGGGTAGGGTTAGGGTTAGGGAACGGCAAGGCTTAGGGCACAGGTGAGGGTACGGAAACGTGTGAGGGTCAGGCTTCGTGCTGACGCACGGGTCAGTGCTAGCATACAGGCCAGGAGTAGGCTACGGTGTAGGGTAAGGTGTAGGGCTGGTGGTGGTTTTCCGTTCTGGGCTAGGGTTAGGGTTAGGGAACGGCATGGGTTAGGGCACAGGTGAGGGTACGTAAACGTGGGAGGGTCAGGCTACCTGCTGACGCACGGGTCAGTGCCAGCGTACGGGCCAGGAGTAGGCTACGGCTTGGGAGTACGGTGTAGGGTTGTTGGTGGGTTTCCGTGCTGGCCTAGGGTTAGGGTTAGGGAACGGCAAGGCTTAGGGCACAGGTGAGGGTACGGAAACGTGGGAGGGTCAGGCTACGTGCTGACGCACGGGTCAGTGCCAGCGTACGGGCCAGGAGTAGGCTACAGCTTAGGATAAGGTGTAGGGCTGGTGGTGGGTTTCCGTTCTGTGCTAGGGTTAGGGTTAGGGAACGGCAAGGCTTAGGGCACAGGTGACGGTACGTAAACGTGGGAGGGTCAGGCTACGTTCTGACGCACGGGTCAGTGCCAGCATACGGGTCAGGAGTAGGCTACGGCTTGGGGGAAAGTTGTAGGGTTGGTGGTGGGTTTCCGTTCCCGGCTAGGGTTAGGGTTAGGGAACGGCAAGGCTTAGGGCACAGGTGAGGGTACAGAAACGTGGGAGGGTCAGGCTACGTGCTGACGCATGGGTCAGTGCCAGCGTACGGGCCAGGAGTAGGCTACGGCTTTGGGGAAAGGTGTAGGGTTGGTGGTGGGTTTCCGTTCCGGGCTAGGGTTAGGGTTAGGGAACGGCAAGGCTTAGGGCACAGGTGAGGGTACGGAAACGTGGGAGGGTTAGGCTACGTGCTGACGCACGGGTCAGTGCCAGCGTACGGGCCAGGAGTAGGCTACGGCGAAGGGTAAGGTGTAGGGCTGGTGGTGGGTTTCCGTTCCGGGCTAGGGTTAGGGTTAGGGAACGGCAAGGCTTAGGGCACGGGTGAGGGTACGGAAACGTGGGAGGGTTAGGCTACGTGCTGACGCACGGGTCAGTGCCAGCGTACGGGCCAGGAGTAGGCTACGGCGTAGGGTAAGGTGTAGGGTTGGTGGTGTGTTTCCGTGCTGGCCTAGGGTTAGGGTTAGGGAACGGCAAGGCTTAGGGCACAGGTGAGGGTACGGAAACGTGGGAGGGTCAGGTTACGTGCTGACGCACGGGTCAGTGCCAGCATACGGGCCAGGAGTAGGCTACGTCGTAGGGTAAGGTGTAGGGCTGGTGGTGGGTTTCCGTTCCGGGCTCGGGTTAGGGTTAGGGAACGGCAAGGCTTAGGGCACAGGTGAGGGTACGGAAACGTGGGAGGGTCAGGCTACGAGCTGACGCACGGGTCAGTGCCAGCGTACGGGCCAGAAGTAGGCTACGGCTTGGGGGTAAGGTGTAGGGCTGGTGGTGGGTTTCCGTTCCGGGCTAGGGTTAGGGTTAGGGAACGGCAAGGCTTAGGGCACAGGTGAGGGTACGGAAACGTGGCACAGTCAGGCTATGTGCTGACACACGGGTCAGTGCCCGCATACGGGCCAGGAGTAGGCTACCGCACAGGGTAAGGTGTAGGGCTGGTGGTGGGTTTCCATTGTGGGCTAGGGTTATGGTTAGGGAACGGCAAGGCTTAGGGCACAGGTGAGGGTACGGAAACGTGGGAGGGTCAGGCTACGTGCTGACGCACGGGGCAGTGCCAGCGTACGGGCCAGGAGTAGGCTACGGCGTAGGGTAAGGTGTAGGGCTGGTGGTGGGTTTTCGTTCCGGGCTAGGGTTAGGGTTAGGGAAACGGCAAGGCTTAGGGCACAGGTGACGGTACGGAAACGTGGGAGGTTCAGGCTACGTGCTGACGCACGGGTCAGTGCCAGCGTACGGGCCAGGAGTAGGCTACGGCTTGGGGGAGAGGTGTAGGTTTGGTGTTGGGTTTCCGTTCCGGGCTAGGGTTAGGGTTAGGGAACGGCAAGCCTTAGGGCACAGGTGAGGGTACTGAAACGTGGGAGGGTCAGGCTACATGCTGACGCACGGGTCAGTGCCAGCGTACGGGCCAGGAGTAGGCAACGGCTTGGGGGTAAGGTGTAGGGGTGGTGGTGGGTTTCCGAGCTGGGCTAGGGTTAGGGTTAGGGAACGGCAAGGCTTAGGGCACAGGTGAGGGTACGGAAACGTGGGAGGGTCAGGCTACGTGCTGACGCACGGATCAGTGCCAGCGTACGGGCCACGAGTAGGCTACGGCTAGGGGGTAAGGTTTAGGGCTGGTGGTGGGTTTCTGTGCCGGCCTAGGGTTAGGGTTAGGGAACGGCAAGGCTTAGGGCACAGGTGAGGTTACGGAAACGTGGGAGGGTCAGGCTACGTGCTGACGCACGGGTCAGTGCCAGCGTACGGGCCAGGATTAGGCTACGGTGTAGTGTAAGGTGTAGGGCTGGTGGTGGGTTTCCGTTCCGGGCTAGGGTTTAGGGTTAGGGAACGGCAAGGCTTAGGGCACAGGTGAGGGTACGGAAACGTGGGAGGGTCAGGCTATGTGCTGACGCACGCGTCAGTGCCAGCGTACGGGCCAGGAGTAGGCTACGGCTTGGGGGTAAGGTGTAGGGCTGGTGGTGGGTTTCTCTGCCGGCCTAGGGTTAGGGTTAGGGAACGGTAAGGCTTAGGGCACAGGTGAGGGTACGGAAACGTTGGAGGGTCAGGCTACGTGCTGACGCATGGGTCATTGCCAGCGTACGGGCCAGGAGTAGGCTACAGCTTAGGGTAAGGTGTAGGGCTGGTGGTGGGTTTCCGTTCCAGGCTAGGGTTAGGGTTAGGGAACGGCAAGGCTTAGGGCACAGGTGAGGGTACGGAAACGTGGGAGGGTCAGGCTACGTGCTGACACACGGGTCAGTGCCAGCGTACGGGCCAGGAGCAGGCTACGGCTTGCGGGTAAGGTGTAGGGCTGGTGGTGGGTTTCCGTTCCGGGCTAGGGTTACAGTTAGGGAACGGCAAGGCTTAGGGCACAGGTGAGGGTACGGAAACGTGTGAGGATCAGGCTATGTGCTGACGCACGGGTCAGTGCTAGCATACAGGCCAGGAGTAGGCTACGGCGTAGGGTAAGGTGTAGGGCTGGTGGTGGGTTTCCGTTCCGGGCTAGGGTGAGGGTTAGGGAACTGCAAGGCTTAGGGCACAGGTGAGGGTACGGAAACGTGGAAGGGTCAGGCTACGTGCTGACGCACGGGTCAGTGCCAGCGTCCGGGCCAGGAGTAGGCTACGGTTTGGGGGTAAGGTGTAGGGGTGGTGGTGGGTTTCCGTGCTGGGCTAGGGTTAGGGTTAGGGAACGGCAAGGCTTAGGGCACAGGTGAGGGTACGGAAACGTGGGAGGGTCAGGCTACGTGCTGACGCACGGGTCAGTGCCAGCGTACGGGCCAGGATTAGGCTACGGTGTAGGGTAAGGTGTAGGGCTGATGGTGGGTTTCCGTTCCGGGCTAGGGTTTAGGGTTAGGGAACGGCAAGTCTTAGGGCACAGGTGAGGGTACGGAAACGTGGGAGGGTCAGGCTACGTGGTGACGCACGGGTCAGTGCCAGCGTACGGTCCAGGAGTAGGCTACGGCTTGGGGGAGAGGTGTAGGGTTGGTCGTGGGTTTCCGTTCCGGGGTAGGGTTACGTTTAGGGAACGGCAAGGCTTATGGCACAGGTGAGGGTACGGAAACGTGGGAGGGTCAGGCTACGTGCTGACGCACGGGTCAGTGCCAGCGTACGGGCCAGGAGTAGGCTACGGCTTGGGGGTAAGGTGTAGGGCTGGCGGTGGGTTTCCGTGCCGGCCTAGGTTTAGGGTTAGGGAACGGCAAGGCTTAGGGCACATGTGAGGGTACGGAAACGTGGGAGGTTCAGGCTACGTGCTGACGCATGGGTCATTGCCAGCGTACGGGCCAGGAGTAGGCTACGGTGTAGGGTAAGGTGTAGGGCTGGTGGTGGGTTTCCGTTCAGGGCTATGGTTAGGGTTAGGGAACGGCAAGGCTTAGGGCACAGGTGAGGGTACGGAAACGTGGGAGGGTCAGGCTACGTGCTGACGCACGGGTCAGTGCCACCGTACGGGTCAGGAGCAGGCTACGGCTTGGGGGTAAGGTGTAGGGCTGGTGGTGCGTTTCCATTTTGGGCTAGGGTTAGGGTTAGGGAACGGCAAGGCTTAGGGCACAGATGAGGGTACGGAAACGTGGGAGGGTCAGGCTACGTTCTGACGCATGGGTCAGTGCCAGCGTACGGGACAGGAGTAGGCTACGGCTTGGGGGTAAGGTGTAGGGCTGGTGGTGGGTTTCCGTTCCGGGCTAGGGTTAGGGTTAGGGAACGGCAAGGCTTAGGGCACAGGTGAGGGTACGGAAACGTGGCACGGTCAGGCTATGTGCTGACGCACCGGTCAGTGCCAGCGTACGGGCCAGGAGTAGGCTACCGCACAGGGTAAGGTGTAGGGCTGGTGGTGGGTTTCTGTGCCGGCCTAGGGTTAGGGTTAGGGAATGGCAAGGCTTAGGGCACAGGTGAGGTTACGGAAACGTGGGAGGGTCAGGCTACGGGCTGACGCACGAGTCAGTGACAGCGTACGGGCCAGGAGTAGTCTACGGTTTTGGGGTAAGGTGTAGGGCTGGTGGTGGGTTTCTGCGCCGGCCTAGGGTTAGGGTTAGGGAACGGCAAGGCTTAGGGCACAGGTGAGGGTACGGAAACGTGGGAGGGTCAGGCTACGAGCTGACGCACGGGTCAGTGCCAGCGTACGGGCCAGGAGTCGGCTACGGCTTGGGGGTAAGTTTTAAGGCTGTTGGTGGTTTTCCGTTCCGGGCTAGGGTTAGGGTTATGGAACGGCAAGGCTTAGGGCACAGGTGAGTGTACGGAAACGTGGCACGGTCAGGCTATGTGCTGACGCACGGGTCAGTGCCAGCATATGGGCCAGGAGTAGGCTACCGCACAGGGTAAGGTGTAGGGCTGGTGGTGGGTTTTCATTGTGGGCTAGGGTTAGGGTTAGGGAACGGCAAGGCTTAGGGCACAGGTGAGGGTACGGAAACGTGGGAGGGTCAGGCTACGTGCTGACGCACGGGTCAGTGCCAGCGTACGGGCCAGGAGTAGGCTACGGCGTAGTGTAAGGTGTAGGGCTGGTGGTGGGTTTTCGTTCCGGGCTAGGATTAGGGTTAGGGAACGGCAAGGCTTAGGTCACAGGTGAGGGTACGGAAACGTGGGAGGGTCAGGCTACGTGCTGACGCACGGGTCTGTGCCAGCGTACGGGCCAGGAGTAGGCTACGGCTTGGGGGAGAGGTGTAGGGTTGGTGGTGGGTTTCCGTTCCGGGCTAGGGTTAGGGTTAGGGAACGGCAAGGCTTAGGGCACAGGTGAGGGTACGGAAACGTGGCACGGTCAGGCTATGTGCTGACGCACGGGTCAGTTCCAGCGTACGGGCCAGGAGTAGGCTACCGCACAGGGTAAGGTGTAGGTCTGGTGGTGGGTTTCCATTGTGGGCTAGGGTTAGGGTTAGGGAACGGCAAGGCTTAGGGCACAGGTGAGGTTACGGAAACGTGGGAGGGTCAGGCTACGGGCTGACACACGGGTCAGTGCCAGCGTACGGGCCAGGAGTATGCTACAGCTTGGTGGTAAGGTGTAAGGCTGTTGGTGGTTTTCCGTTCCGGGCTAGGGTTAGGGTTAGGGAACGGCAAGGCTTAGGGAACAGGTGAGGGTACGGAAACGTGGCACGGTCAGGCTACATGCTGACGCACGGGTCAGTTCCAGCGTACGGGCCAGGAGAAGGCTACGGCTTGGGGGTAAGGTGTAGGGCTGGTGGTGGGTTTTCGTTTCGGGCTAGGGTTAGGGTTAGGGAACGGCAAGGCTTAGGGCACAGGTGAGGGTACGGAAACGTGGGAGGGTCAGGCTACGTGCTGACTCACGGGTCAGTGCCAGCGTACGGGCCAGGAGTAGGCTACGGCTAGGGGGAGAGGTGTAGGGTTGGTGGTGGGTTTCCGTTCCGGGCTAGGGTTAGGGTTTGGGAATGGCAAGGCTTAGGGCACAGGTGAGGGTACGGAAACGTGTGAGGGTCAGGCTACGTGCTGACGCACGGGTCAGTGCTAGCATACAGGCCAGGAGTAGGCTACGGCGTAGGGTAAGGTGTAGGGCTGGTGGTGGGTTTCCGTTCCGGGCTAGGGTTAGGGTTAGGGAACGGCAAGGCTTAGGGCACAGGTGAGGGTACGTAAACGTGGGAGGGTCAGGCTACGTGCTGACGCACGGGTCAGTGCCAGCGTACGGGCCAGGAGTAGGCTACGGCTTGGGGGTAAGGTGTAGGGTTGGTGGTGTGTTTCCGTGCTGGCCTAGGGTTAGGGTTAGGGAACGGCAAGGCTTAGGGCACAGGTGAGGGTACGGAAACGTGGGAGGGTCAGGTTACGTGCTGACGCACGGGTCAGTGCCAGCATACGGGCCAGGAGTAGGCTACGGTGTAGGGTAAGGTGTAGGGCTGGTGCTGGTTTTCCGTTCCGGGCTAGGGTTAGGGTTAGGGAACGGCAAGGCTTAGGGCACAGGTGAGGGTACGTAAACGTGGGAGGGTCAGGCTACGTGCTGACGCACGGGTCAGTGCCAGCGTACGGGCCAGGAGTAGGCTATGGCTTGGGGGAAAGGTGTAGTGTTGGTGGTGGGTTTCCGTTTCGGGCTAGGGTTAGGGTTAGGGAACTGCAAGGCTTAGGGCACAGGTGAGGGTACGGAAACGTGTGAGGGTGAGGCTACGTTCTGACGCACGGGTCATTGCCAGCATACGGGCCAGGAGTAAGCTACGGCGTAGGGTAAGGTGTAGGGCTGGTGGGGGGTTTCCGTTCCGGGCTAGGGTTAGGGTTAGGGAACGGCAAGGCTTAGGGCACGGGTGAGGGTACGGAAACGTGGGAAGGTCAGGCTAGGTGCTGACGCACGGGTCAGTGCCAGCGTACGGGCCAGGAGTAGGCTACGGCTTGGTGGTAAGTTGTAGGGCTGTTGGTGGGTTTCCTTTCAGGGCTAGGGTTAGGGTTAGGGAACGGCAAGGCTTAGGGCACAGGTGAGGGTACGGAAACGTGGGAGGGTCAGGCTACGGGCTGACCCACGGGTCAGTGCCAGCGTACGGGCCAGGAGTAGGCTACAGCTTGGTTGTAAGGTGTAAGGCTGTTGGTGGTTTTCCGTTCCGGGCTAGGGTTAGGGTTAGGGAATGGCCAGGCTTAGGGCACAGGTGAGGGTATGGAAACGTGGCACGGTCAGGCTATGTGCTGACGCACGGGTCAGTGCCAGCGTACGGGCCAGGAGTAGGCTACGGCTTGGGGGTAAGGTGTAGGGCTGGTGGTGGGTTTCTCTGCCGGCCTAGGGTTAGGGTTAGGGAACGGGAAGGCTTAGGGCACAGGTGAGGGTATGGAAACGTTGGAGGGTCAGGCTACGTGCTGACGCATGGGTCATTGCCAGCGTACGGGCCAAGAGTAGGCTACAGCTTAGGGTAAGGTGTAGGGCTGGTGGTGGGTTTCCGTTCCGGGCTAGGGTTAGGGTTAGGGAACGGCAAGGCTTAGGGCACAGGTGAGGGTACGGAAACGTGGGAGGGTCAGGCTACGTTCTGACGCACGGGTCAGTGCCAGCATACGGGCCAGGAGTAGGCTACGGCGTAGGGTAAGGTGTAGGGCTGGTGGTGGGTTTCCGTTCCGGGCTAGGGTTAGGGTTAGGGAACGGCAAGGCTTAGGGCACAGGTGAGGGTACGGAAACGTGGGAAGGTCAGGCTAGGTGCTGACGCACTGGTCAGTGCCAGCGTACGGGCCAGGAGTAGGCTACGGCTTGGGGGTAAGGTGTAGGGCTGGTGGTGGGTTTCCTTTCCGGGCTAGGGTTAGGGTTAGGGAACGTCAAGGCTTAGGGCACAGGTGAGGTTACGGAAACGTGGGAGGGTCAGGCTACGGGCTGACACACGGGTCAGTGCCAGCGTACGGGCCAGGAGTAGGCTACAGCTTGGTGGTAAGGTGTAAGGCTGTTGGTGGTTTTCCGTTCCGGGCTAGGGTTAGGGTTAGGGAACGGCAAGGATTAGGGCACAGGTGAGGGTATGGAAACGTGGGACGGTCAGGCTATGTGCTGACGCACGGGTCAGTGCCAGCGTACGGGCCAGGAATAGGCTACGGCTTGGGGGTAAGGTGTAGGGCTGGTGGTGGGTTTCTGTGCCGGCCTAGGGTTAGGTTTAGGGAACGGCAAGGCTTAGGGCACAGGTGAGGGTACGGAAACGTGGGAAGGTCAGGCTACGTGCTGACGCACGAGTCAGTGCCAGCGTACGGGCCAGGAGTAGGCTACGGCGTAGGGTAAGGTGTAGGGCTGGTGGTGGGTTTCCGTTCTGGGCTAGGGTTAGGGTTAGGGAATGGCAAGGCTTAGGGCACAGGTGAGGGTACGTAAACGTGGGAGGGTCAGGCTACGTGCTCACGCACGTGTCAGTGCCAGCATAGGGGCCAGGAGTAGGCTACCGCACAGGGTAAGGTGTAGGGCTGGTGGTGGGTTTCCATTGTGGGCTACGGATAGGGTTAGGGAACGGCAAGGCTTAGGGCACAGGTGAGGGTACGGAAACGTTGGAGGGTCAGGCTACATGCTGACGCACGGGTCAGTGCCAGCGTACGGGCCAGGAGTAGTCTACGGCTAGGGGGAGAGGTGTAGGGTTGGTGGTGGGTTTCCCTTCCGGGGTAGGGTTAGGGTTAGGGAACGGCAAGGCTTAGGGCACAGGTGAGGGTACGGAAACGTGTGAGGGTCAGGCTTCGTGCTGACGCACGGGTCAGTGCTAGCATACAGGCCAGGAGTAGGCTACGGTGTAGGGTAAGGTGTAGGGCTGGTGGTGGTTTTCCGTTCTGGGCTAGGGTTAGGGTTAGGGAACGGCATGGGTTAGGGCACAGGTGAGGGTACGTAAACGTGGGAGGGTCAGGCTACCTGCTGACGCACGGGTCAGTGCCAGCGTACGGGCCAGGAGTAGGCTACGGCTTGGGAGTACGGTGTAGGGTTGTTGGTGGGTTTCCGTGCTGGCCTAGGGTTAGGGTTAGGGAACGGCAAGGCTTAGGGCACAGGTGAGGGTACGGAAACGTGGGAGGGTCAGGCTACGTGCTGACGCACGGGTCAGTGCCAGCGTACGGGCCAGGAGTAGGCTACAGCTTAGGATAAGGTGTAGGGCTGGTGGTGGGTTTCCGTTCTGTGCTAGGGTTAGGGTTAGGGAACGGCAAGGCTTAGGGCACAGGTGACGGTACGTAAACGTGGGAGGGTCAGGCTACGTTCTGACGCACGGGTCAGTGCCAGCATACGGGTCAGGAGTAGGCTACGGCTTGGGGGAAAGTTGTAGGGTTGGTGGTGGGTTTCCGTTCCCGGCTAGGGTTAGGGTTAGGGAACGGCAAGGCTTAGGGCACAGGTGAGGGTACGGAAACGTGGGAGGGTCAGGCTACGTGCTGACGCATGGGTCAGTGCCAGCGTACGGGCCAGGAGTAGGCTACGGCTTTGGGGAAAGGTGTAGGGTTGGTGGTGGGTTTCCGTTCCGGGCTAGGGTTAGGGTTAGGGAACGGCAAGGCTTAGGGCACAGGTGAGGGTATGGAAACGTGGGAGGGTTAGGCTACGTGCTGACGCACGGGTCAGTGCCAGCGTACGGGCCAGGAGTAGGCTACGGCGAAGGGTAAGGTGTAGGGCTGGTGGTGGGTTTCCGTTCCGGGCTAGGGTTAGGGTTAGGGAACGGCAAGGCTTAGGGCACGGGTGAGGGTACGGAAACGTGGGAGGGTTAGGCTACGTGCTGACGCACGGGTCAGTGCCAGCGTACGGGCCAGGAGTAGGCTACGGCTAGGGGGAGAGGTGTAGGGTTGGTGGTGGGTTTCCGTTCCGGGCTAGGGTTAGGGTTAGGGAATGGCAAGGCTTAGGGCACAGGTGAGGGTACTTAAACGTGGGAGGGTCAGGCTACGTGCTGACGCACGGGTCAGTGCCAGCGTACGGGCCAGGAGTAGGCTACGGCTTGGGGGTAAGGTGTAGGGTTGGTGGTGTGTTTCCGTGCTGGCCTAGGGTTAGGGTTAGGGAACGGCAAGGCTTAGGGCACAGGTGAGGGTACGGAAACGTGGGAGGGTCAGGTTACGTGCTGACGCACGGGTCAGTGCCAGCATACGGGCCAGGAGTAGGCTACGTCGTAGGGTAAGGTGTAGGGCTGGTGGTGGGTTTCCGTTCCGGGCTCGGGTTAGGGTTAGGGAACGGCAAGGCTTAGGGCACAGGTGAGGGTACGGAAACGTGGGAGGGTCAGGCTACGAGCTGACGCACGGGTCAGTGCCAGCGTACGGGCCAGAAGTAGGCTACGGCTTGGGGGTAAGGTGTAGGGCTGGTGGTGGGTTTCCGTTCCAGGCTAGGGTTAGGGTTAGGGAACGGCAAGGCTTAGGGCACAGGTGAGGGTACGGAAACGTGGCACAGTCAGGCTATGTGCTGACACACGGGTCAGTGCCCGCATACGGGCCAGGAGTAGGCTACCGCACAGGGTAAGGTGTAGGGCTGGTGGTGGGTTTCCATTGTGGGCTAGGGTTATGGTTAGGGAACGGCAAGGCTTAGGGCACAGGTGAGGGTACGGAAACGTGGGAGGGTCAGGCTACGTGCTGACGCACGGGGCAGTGCCAGCGTACGGGCCAGGAGTAGGCTACGGCGTAGGGTAAGGTGTAGGGCTGGTGGTGGGTTTTCGTTCCGGGCTAGGGTTAGGGTTAGGGAAACGGCAAGGCTTAGGGCACAGGTGAGGGTACGGAAACGTGGGAGGTTCAGGCTACGTGCTGACGCACGGGTCAGTGCCAGCGTACGGGCCAGGAGTAGGCTACGGCTTGGGGGAGAGGTGTAGGTTTGGTGTTGGGTTTCCGTTCCGGGCTAGGGTTAGGGTTAGGGAACGGCAAGCCTTAGGGCACAGGTGAGGGTACTGAAACGTGGGAGGGTCAGGCTACATGCTGACGCACGGGTCAGTGCCAGCGTACGGGCCAGGAGTAGGCAACGGCTTCGGGGTAAGGTGTAGGGGTGGTGGTGGGTTTCCGAGCTGGGCTAGGGTTAGGGTTAGGGAACGGCAAGGCTTAGGGCACAGGTGAGGGTACGGAAACGTGGGAGGGTCAGGCTACGTGCTGACACACGGGTCAGTGCCAGCGTACGGGCCAGGAGCAGGCTACGGCTTGCGGGTAAGGTGTAGGGCTGGTGGTGGGTTTCCGTTCCGGGCTAGGGTTACGGTTAGGGAACAGCAAGGCTTAGGGCACAGGTGAGGGTACGGAAACGTGTGAGGATCAGGCTATGTGCTGACGCACGGGTCAGTGCTAGCATACAGGCCAGGAGTAGGCTACGGCGTAGGGTAAGGTGTAGGGCTGGTGGTGGGTTTCCGTTCCGGGCTAGGGTGAGGGTTAGGGAACTGCAAGGCTTAGGGCACAGGTGAGGGTACGGAAACGTGGAAGGGTCAGGCTACGTGCTGACGCACGGGTCAGTGCCAGCGTCCGGGCCAGGAGTAGGCTACGGCTTGGGGGTAAGGTGTAGGGGTGGTGGTGGGTTTCCGTGCTGGGCTAGGGTTAGGGTTAGGGAACGGCAAGGCTTAGGGCACAGGTGAGGGTACGGAAACGTGGGAGGGTCAGGCTACGGGCTGACACACGGGTCAGTGCCAGCGTACGGGCCAGGATTAGGCTACGGTGTAGGGTAAGGTGTAGGGCTGATGGTGGGTTTCCGTTCTGGGCTAGGGTTTAGGGTTAGGGAACGGCAAGTCTTAGGGCACAGGTGAGGGTACGGAAACGTGGGAGGGTCAGGCTACGTGGTGACGCACGGGTCAGTGCCAGCGTACGGTCCAGGAGTAGGCTACGGCTTGGGGGAGAGGTGTAGGGTTGGTGGTGGGTTTCCGTTCCGGGGTAGGGTTACGTTTAGGGAACGGCAAGGCTTATGGCACAGGTGAGGGTACGGAAACGTGGGAGGGTCAGGCTACGTGCTGACGCACGGGTCAGTGCCAGCGTACGGGCCAGGAGTAGGCTACGGCTTGGGGGTAAGGTGTAGGGCTGGCGGTGGGTTTCCGTGCTGGCCTAGGTTTAGGGTTAGGGAACGGCAAGGCTTAGGGCACAGGTGAGGGTACGGAAACGTGGGAGGGTCAGGCTACGGGCTGACCCACGGGTCAGTGCCAGCGTATGGGCCAGGAGTAGGCTACAGCTTGGTGGTAAGGTATAAGGCTGTTGGTGGTTTTCCGTTCCGGGCTAGGGTTAGGGTTAGGGAATGGCAAGGCTTAGGGCACAGGTGAGGGTATGGAAACGTGGCACGGTCAGGCTATGTGCTGACGCACGGGTCAGTGCCAGCGTACGGGCCAGGAGTAGGCTACGGCTTGGGGGTAAGGTGTAGGGCTGGTGGTGGGTTTCTGTGCCGGTCTAGGGTTAGGGTTAGGGAACGGCAAGGCTTAGGGCACAGGTGAGGGTACGGAAACGTTGGAGGGTCAGGCTACGTGCTGACGCATGGGTCATTGCCAGCGTACGGGCCAGGAGTAGGCTACAGCTTAGGGTAAGGTGTAGGTCTGGTGGTGGGTTTCCGTTCCGGGCTAGGGTTAGGGTTAGGGAACGGCAAGGCTTAGGGCACAGGTGAGGGTACGGAAACGTGGGAGGGTCAGGCTACGTGCTGACACACGGGTCAGTGCCAGCGTACGGGCCAAGAGCATGCTACGGCTTGCGGGTAAGGTGTAGGGCTGGTGGTGGGTTTCCGTTCCTGGCTAGGGTTACGGTTAGGGAACGGCAAGGCTTAGGGCACAGGTGAGGGTACGGAAACGTGTGAGGATCAGGCTATGTGCTGACGCACGGGTCAGTGCTAGCATACAGGCCAGGAGTAGGCTACGGCGTAGGGTAAGGTGTAGGGCTGGTGGTGGGTTTCCGTTCCGGGATAGGGTTAGGGTTAGGGAACTGCAAGGCTTAGGGCACAGGTGAGGGTACGTAAACGTGGGAGGGTCAGGCTACGTTCTGACGTACGGGTCAGTGCCAGCGTACGGACCAGGAGTAGGCTACGGCGTAGGGTAAGGTGTAGGGCTGGTGGTGGGTTTCCGTTCCGGGCTAGGGTTAGGGTTATGGAACGGCAAGGCTTAGGGCACAGGTGAGGGTACGGAAACGTGGCACGGTCAGGCTATGTGCTGACGCAGGGGTCAGTTCCAGCGTACGGGCCAGGAGTAGGCTACGGCGTAGGGTAAGGTGTAGGGCTGGTGGTGGGTTTCCATTGTGGGCTAGGGTTAGGGTTAGGGAACGGCAAGGCTTAGGGCACAGGTGAGGGTACGGAAACGTGGGAGGGTCAGGCTATGTTCTGACGCACGGGTCAGTGCCAGCGTACGGGCCAGGAGTAGGCTACAGCTTGGTGGTAAGGTGTAAGGTTGGTGGTGGGTTTCCGTTCCGGGCTAGGGTTAGGGTTAGGGAACGGCAAGGCTTTGGGCACAGGTGAGGGTATGGAAACGTGGCACGGTCAGGCTATGTGCTGACGCACGGGTCAGTGCCAGCGTACGGGCCAGGAGTAGGCTGCGGCTTGGGGGTAAGGTGTAGGGTTGTTGTTGGGTTTCCGTGCTGGCCTAGGGTTAGGGTTAGGGAACGGCAAGGCTTAGGGCACAGGTGAGGGTACGGAAACGTTGGAGGTCCGGCTACGTGCTGACGCATGTGTCATTGCCAGCGTACGGGCCAGGAGTAGGCTACGGCTTACGGTAAGGTGTAGGGCTGGTGGTGGGTTTCCGTTCTGGGCTAGGGTTAGGGTTAGGGAATTGGAAGGCTTAGGGCACAGGTGAGGGTACGTAAACGTGGGAGGGTCAGGCTACGTGCTCACGCACGTGTCAGTGCCAGCATACGGGCCCGGAGTAGGCTACCACACAGGGTAAGGTGTAGGGCTGGTGGTGGGTTTCCATTGTGGGCTAGGGTTAGGGTTAGGGAATGGCAAGGCTTAGGGCACAGGTGAGGGTACGGAAACGTGGGAGGGTCAGGCTACATGCTGACGCACGGGTCAGTGCCAGCGTACGGGCCAGGAGTAGGCTACGGCTAGGGGGAGAGGTGTAGGGTTGGTGGTGGGTTTCCGTTCCGGGCTAGGGTTAGGGTTAGGGAACGGCAAGGCTTAGGGCACAGGTGAGGGTACGGAAACGTGTGAGGGTCAGGCTACGTGCTGACGCACGGGTCAGTGCTAGCATACAGGCCAGGAGTAGGCTACGGTGTAGGGTAAGGTGTAGGGCTGGTGGTGGGTTTCCGTTCTGGGCTAGGGTTAGGGTTAGGGAACGGCAAGGGTTAGGGCACAGGTGAGGGTACGTAAACGTGGGAGGGTCAGGCTACGTGCTGACGCACGGGTCAGTGCCAGCGTACGGGCCAGGAGTAGGCTACGGCTTGGGAGTATGGTGTAGGGTTGTTGGTGGGTTTCCGTGCTGGCCTAGGGTTAGGGTTAGGGAATGGCAAGGCTTAGGGCACAGGTGAGGGTACGGAAACGTGGGAGGGTCAGGCTACGTGCTGACGCACGGGTCAGTGCCAGCGTACGGGCCAGGAGTAGGCTACAGCTTAGGATAAGGTGTAGGGCTGGTGGTGGGTTTCCGTTCTGTGCTAGGGTTAGGGTTAGGGAACGGCAAGGCTTAGGGCACAGGTGAGGGTACGTAAACGTGGGAGGGTCAGGCTACGTACTGACGCACGGGTCAGTGCCAGCATACGGGTCAGGAGTAGGCTACGGCTTGGGGGAGAGGTGTAGGGTTGGTGGTGGGTTTCCGTTCCGGGCTAGTGTTAGGGTTAGGGAACGGCAAGTCTTAGGGCACAGGTGAGGGTACGTAAACGTGGGAGGGTCAGGCTACGTGCTGACGCACGGGTCAGTGCCAGCGTACGGGCCAGGAGTAGGCTACGGCTTTGGGGTAAGGTGTAGGGCTGGTGGTGGGTTTCTGTGTCGGCTTAGGGTTAGGGTTAGGGAACGGCAAGGCTTAGGGCACAGGTGAGGTTACGGAAAAGTGGGAGGGTCAGGCTACGTGCTGACGCACGGGTCAGTGCCAGCGTACGGCCAGGAGTAGGCTACAGCTTAGGATAAGGTGTAGGGCTGGTGGTGGGTTTCCGTTCTGTGCTAGGGTTAGGGTTAGGGAACGGCAAGGCTTAGGGCACAGGTGAGGGTACGTAAACGTGGGAGGGTCAGGCTACGTTCTGACGCACGGGTCAGTGCCAGCATAAGGGCCAGGAGTAGGCTACGGCTTGGGGGAAAGGTGTAGGGTTGGTGGTGGGTTTCCGTTCTGGGCTAGGGTTAGGGTTAGGGAACGGCAAGGCTTAGGGCACAGGTGAGGGTACGGAAACGTGGGAGGGTCAGGCTACGTGCTGACGCACGGGTCAGTGCCAGCGTACGGGCCAGGAGTAGGCTATGGCTTGGGTGAAAGGTGTAGGGTTGGTGGTGGGTTTCCGTTCCGGGCTAGGGTTAGGGTTAGGGAACGGCAAGGCTTAGGGCACAGGTGAGGGTACGGAAACGTGTGAGGGTGAGGCTACGTGCTGCGCACGGGTCAGTGCCAGCGTACGGGCCAGGAGTAGGCTACGGCGTAGGGTAAGGTGTAGGGCTGGTGGTGGGTTTCCGTTCCGGGCTTGGGTTAGGGTTAGGGAACGGCAAGGTTTAGGGCACAGGTGAGGGTACGGAAACGTGGGAAGGTCAGGCTAGGTGCTGACGCATGGGTCAGTGCCAGCGTACGGGCCAGGAGTAGGCTACGGCTTGGGGGTAAGGTGTAGGGCTGGTGGTGGGTTTCCTTTCCGGGCTAGGGTAAGGGTTAGCGAACGGCAAGGCTTAGGGCACAGGTGAGGTTACGGAAACGTGGGAGGGTCAGGCTACGGGCTGACACACGGGTCAGTGCCAGCGTACGGGCCAGGAGTAGGCTACAGCTTGGTGGTAAGGTGTAAGGCTGTTGGTGGTTTTCCGTTCCGGGCTAGGGTTAGGGTTAGGGAACGGCAAGGCTTAGGGCACAGGTGAGGGTATGGAAACGTGGCACGGTCAGGCTATGTGCTGACGCACGGGTCAGTGCCAGCGTACGGGCCAGGAGTAGGCTACGGCTTGGGGGTAAGGTGTAGGGCTGGTGGTGGGTTTCTGTGCCGGCCTAGGGTTAGGGTTAGGGAACGGCAAGGCTTAGGGCACAGGTGAGGGTACGGAATCGTGGGACGGTAAGGCTACGTGCTGACGCACGAGTCAGTGCCAGCGTACGGGCCAGGAGTAGGCTACGGCGTAGGGTAAGGTGTAGGGCTGGTGGTGGGTTTTCGTTCTGGGGTAGGGTTAGGGTTAGGGAACGGCAAGGCTTAGGGCACAGGTGAGGGTACAGAAACGTGGGAGGGTCAGGCTACGTGCTGCCGCATGGGTCAGTGCCAGCGTACGGGCCAGGAGTAGGCTAAGGCTTGGGGGAAAGGTGTAGGGTTGGTGGTGGGTTTCCGTTCCGGGCTAGGGTTAGGTTTAGGGAACCGCAAGGATTAGGGCACAGGTGAGGGTACGGAAACGTGGGAGGGTCAGGCTACGTGCTGACGCACGGGTCAGTGCCAGCGTACGGGCCAGGAGTAGGCTACGGCGTAGGGTAAGGTGTAGGGCTGGTGGTGGGTTTCCGTTCCGGGCTAGGGTTAGGGTTAGGGAACGGCAAGGCTTAGGGCACAGGTGAGGGTACGTAAACCTGGGAGGGTCAGGGTACGTTCTGACGCACGGGTCAGTGCCAGAATACGGGCCAGGAGTAGGCTACGGCTTGGGGGAAATGTGTAGGGTTGGTGGTGGGTTTCCGTTCCGGGCTAGGGTTAGGTTTAGGGAACGGCAAGGCTTAGGGCACAGGTGAGGGTACGGAAACGTGGGAGGGTCAGGCTACGTGCTGACACACGGGTCAGTGCCAGCGTACGGGCCAAGAGCAGGCTACGGCTTGCGGGTAAGGTGTAGGGCTGGTGGTGGGTTTCCGTTCCTGGCTAGGGTTACGGTTAGGGAACGGCAAGGCTTAGGGCACAGGTGAGGGTACGGAAACGTGTGAGGATCAGGCTATGTGCTGACGCATGGGTCAGTGCTAGCATACAGGCCAGGAGTAGGCTACGGCGTAGGGTAAGGTGTAGGGCTGGTGGTGGGTTTCCGTTCCGGGCTAGGGTTAGGGTTAGGGAACTGCAAGGCTTAGGGCACAGGTGAGGGTACGTAAACGTGGGAGGGTCAGGCTACGTTCTGACGTACGGGTCAGTGCCAGCATACGGACCAGGAGTAGGCTACGGCGTAGGGTAAGGTGTAGGGCTGGTGGTGGGTTTCCGTTCTGGGCTAGGGTTAGGGTTTGGGAATGGCAAGGCTTAGGGCACAGGTGAGGGTACGTAAACGTGGGAGGGTCAGGCTACGTGCTCACGCACGTGTCAGTGCCAGCATACGGGCCAGGAGTAGGCTACCGCACAGGGTAAGGTGTAGGGCTGGTGGTGGGTTTCCATTGTGGGCTAGGGTTAGGGTTAGGGAACGGCAAGGCTTAGGGCACAGGTGAGGGTACGGAAACGTGGGAGGGTCAGGCTAAGTGCTGACGCACGGGTCAGTGTCAGCGTACGGGCCAGGAGTAGGCTACGGCGTAGGGTAAGGTGTAGGGCTGGTGGTGGGTTTCCGTTCTGGGCTAGGGTTAGGGTTTGGGAATGGCAAGGCTTAGGGCACAGGTGAGGGTACGTAAACGTGGGAGGGTCAGGCTACGTGCTCACGCACGTGTCAGTGCCAGCATACGGGCCAGGAGTAGGCTACCGCACAGGGTAAGGTGTAGGGCTGGTGGTGGGTTTCCATTGTGGGCTAGGGTTAGGGTTAGGGAACGGCAAGGCTTAGGGCACAGGTGAGGGTACGTAAACGTGGGAGGGTCAGGCTACGTGCTCACGCACGTGTCAGTGCCAGCATACGGGCCAGGAGTAGGCTACCGCACAGGGTAAGGTGTAGGGCTGGTGGTGGGTTTCCATTGTGGGCTAGGGTTAGGGTTAGGGAACGGCAAGGCTTAGGGCACAGGTGAGGGTACGGAAACGTGGGAGGGTCAGGCTAAGTGCTGACGCACGGGTCAGTGCCAGCGTACGGGCCAGGAGTAGGCTACGGTTTGGGGGTAAGGTGTACGGCTGGTGGTGGGTTTCTGTGCCGGCCTAGGGTTAGGGTTAGGGAACGGCAAGGCTTAGGGCACAGGTGAGGGTACGGAAACGTGGGAGGGTCAGGCTACGGGCTGACCCACGGGTCAGTGCCAGCGTATGGGCCAGGAGTAGGCTACAGCTTGGTGGTAAGGTGTAAGGCTGTTGGTGGTTTTCCGTTCCGGGCTAGGGTTAGGGTTAGGGAATGGCAAGGCTTAGGGCACAGGTGAGGGTATGGAAACGTGGCACGGTCAGGCTATGTGCTGACGCACGGGTCAGTGCCAGCGTACGGGCCAGGAGTAGGCTACGGCTTGGGGGTAAGGTGTAGGGCTGGTGGTGGGTTTCTGTGCCGGTCTAGGGTTAGGGTTAGGGAACGGCAAGGCTTAGGGCACAGGTGAGGGTACGGAAACGTTGGAGGGTCAGGCTACGTGCTGACGCATGGGTCATTGCCAGCGTACGGGCCAGGATTAGGCTACTGCTTAGGGTAAGGTGTAGGGCTGGTGGTGGGTTTCCGTTCCGGGCTAGGGTTAGGGTTAGGGAACGGCAAGGCTTAGGGCACAGGTGAGGGTACGGAAACGTGGGAGGGTCAGGCTACGTGCTGACACACGGGTCAGTGCCAGCGTACGGGCCAAGAGCAGGCTACGGCTTGCGGGTAAGGTGTAGGGCTGGTGGTGGGTTTCCGTTTCTGGCTAGGGTTACGGTTAGGGAACGGCAAGGCTTAGGGCACAGGTGAGGGTACGGAAACGTGTGAGGATCAGGCTATGTGCTGACGCACGGGTCAGTGCTAGCATACAGGCCAGGAGTAGGCTACGGCGTAGGGTAAGGTGTAGGGCTGGTGGTGGGTTTCCGTTCCGGGCTAGGGTTAGGGTTAGGGAACTGCAAGGCTTAGGGCACAGGTGAGGGTACGTAAACGTGGGAGGGTCAGGCTACGTTCTGACGTACGGGTCAGTGCCAGCGTACGGACCAGGAGTAGGCTACGGCGTAGGGTAAGGTGTAGGGCTGGTGGTGGGTTTCCGTTCCGGGCTAGGGTTAGGGTTAGGGAACGGCAAGGCTTAGGGCACAGGTGAGGGTACGGAAACGTGGCACGGTCAGGCTATGTGCTGACGCAGGGGTCAGTTCCAGCGTACGGGCCAGGAGTAGGCTACCGCACAGGGTAAGGTGTAGGGCTGGTGGTGGGTTTCCATTGTGGGCTAGGGTTAGGGTTAGGGAACGGCAAGGCTTAGGGCACAGGTGAGGGTACGGAAACGTGGGAGGGTCAGGCTACGTGCTGACGCACGGGTCAGTGCCAGCGTACGGGCCAGGAGTAGGCTACAGCTTGGTGGTAAGGTGTAAGGTTGGTGGTGGGTTTCCGTTCCGGGCTAGGGTTAGGGTTAGGGAACGGCAAGGCTTTGGGCACAGGTGAGGGTATGGAAACGTGGCACGGTCAGGCTATGTGCTGACGCACGGGTCAGTGCCAGCGTACGGGCCAGGAGTAGGCTGCGGCTTGGGGGTAAGGTGTAGGGTTGTTGTTGGGTTTCCGTGCTGGCCTAGGGTTAGGGTTAGGGAACGGCAAGGCTTAGGGCACAGGTGAGGGTACGGAAACGTTGGAGGTCCGGCTACGTGCTGCCGCATGTGTCATTGCCAGCGTACGGGCCAGGAGTAGGCTACGGCTTACGGTAAGGTGTAGGGCTGGTGGTGGGTTTCCGTTCTGGGCTAGGGTTAGGGTTAGGGAATTGGAAGGCTTAGGGCACAGGTGAGGGTACGTAAACGTGGGAGGGTCAGGCTACGTGCTCACGCACGTGTCAGTGCCAGCATACGGGCCCGGAGTAGGCTACCACACAGGGTAAGGTGTAGGGCTGGTGGTGGGTTTCCATTGTGGGCTAGGGTTAGGGTTAGGGAACGGCAAGGCTTAGGGCACAGGTGAGGGTACGGAAACGTGGGAGGGTCAGGCTACATGCTGACGCACGGGTCAGTGCCAGCGTACGGGCCAGGAGTAGGCTACGGCTAGGGGGAGAGGTGTAGGGTTGGTGGTGGGTTTCCGTTCCGGGCTAGGGTTAGGGTTAGGGAACGGCAAGGCTTAGGGCACAGGTGAGGGTACGGAAACGTGTGAGGGTCAGGCTACGTGCTGACGCACGGGTCAGTGCTAGCATACAGGCCAGGAGTAGGCTACGGTGTAGGGTAAGGTGTAGGGCTGGTGGTGGGTTTCCGTTCTGGGCTAGGGTTAGGGTTAGGGAACGGCAAGGGTTAGGGCACAGGTGAGGGTACGTAAACGTGGGAGGGTCAGGCTACGTGCTGACGCACGGGTCAGTGCCAGCGTACGGGCCAGGAGTAGGCTACGGCTTGGGAGTACGGTGTAGGGTTGTTGGTGGGTTTCCGTGCTGGCCTAGGGTTAGGGTTAGGGAACGGCAAGGCTTAGGGCACAGGTGAGGGTACGGAAACGTGGGAGGGTCAGGCTACGTGCTGACGCACGGGTCAGTGCCAGCGTACGGGCCAGGAGTAGGCTACAGCTTAGGATAAGGTGTAGGGCTGGTGGTGGGTTTCCGTTCTGTGCTAGGGTTAGGGTTAGGGAACGGCAAGGCTTAGGGCACAGGTGAGGGTACGTAAACGTGGGAGGGTCAGGCTACGTACTGACGCACGGGTCAGTGCCAGCATACGGGTCAGGAGTAGGCTACGGCTTGGGGGAGAGGTGTAGGGTTGGTGGTGGGTTTCCGTTCCGGGCTAGTGTTAGGGTTAGGGAACGGCAAGTCTTAGGGCACAGGTGAGGGTACGTAAACGTGGGAGGGTCAGGCTACGTGCTGACGCACGGGTCAGTGCCAGCGTACGGGCCAGGAGTAGGCTACGGCTTTGGGGTAAGGTGTAGGGCTGGTGGTGGGTTTCTGTGTCGGCTTAGGGTTAGGGTTAGGGAACGGCAAGGCTTAGGGCACAGGTGAGGTTACGGAAAAGTGGGAGGGTCAGGCTACGTGCTGACGCCCGGGTCAGTGCCAGCGTACGGGCCAGGAGTAGGCTACAGCTTAGGATAAGGTGTAGGGCTGGTGGTGGGTTTCCGTTCTGTGCTAGGGTTAGGGTTAGGGAACGGCAAGGCTTAGGGCACAGGTGAGGGTACGTAAACGTGGGAGGGTCAGGCTACGTTCTGACGCACGGGTCAGTGCCAGCATAAGGGCCAGGAGTAGGCTACGGCTTGGGGGAGAGGTGTAGGGTTGGTGGTGGGTTTCCGTTCCGGTCTAGTGTTAGGGTTAGGGAACGGCAAGTCTTAGGGCACAGGTGAGGGTACGTAAACGTGAGAGGGTCAGGCTACGTGCTGACGCACGTGTCAGTGCCAGCGTACGGGCCAGGAGTAGGCTACGGCTTTGGGGTAAGGTGTAGGGCTGGTGGTGGGTTTCTGTGTCGGCTTAGGGTTAGGGTTAGGGAACGGCAAGGCTTAGGGCACAGGTGAGGTTACGGAAAAGTGGGAGGGTCAGGCTACGTGCTGACGCACGGGTCAGTGCCAGCGTACGGCCAGGAGTAGGCTACAGCTTAGGATAAGGTGTAGGGCTGGTGGTGGGTTTCCGTTCTGTGCTAGGGTTAGGGTTAGGGAACGGCAAGGCTTAGGGCACAGGTGAGGGTACGTAAACGTGGGAGGGTCAGGCTACGTTCTGACGCACGGGTCAGTGCCAGCATAAGGGCCAGGAGTAGGCTACGGCTTGGGGGAAAGGTGTAGGGTTGGTGGTGGGTTTCCGTTCTGGGCTAGGGTTAGGGTTAGGGAACGGCAAGGCTTAGGGCACAGGTGAGGGTACGGAAACGTGGGAGGGTCAGGCTACGTGCTGACGCACGGGTCAGTGCCAGCGTACGGGCCAGGAGTAGGCTATGGCTTGGGTGAAAGGTGTAGGGTTGGTGGTGGGTTTCCGTTCCGGGCTAGGGTTAGGGTTAGGGAACGGCAAGGCTTAGGGCACAGGTGAGGGTACGGAAACGTGTGAGGGTGAGGCTACGTGCTGCGCACGGGTCAGTGCCAGCGTACGGGCCAGGAGTAGGCTACGGCGTAGGGTAAGGTGTAGGGCTGGTGGTGGGTTTCCGTTCCGGGCTTGGGTTAGGGTTAGGGAACGGCAAGGTTTAGGGCACAGGTGAGGGTACGGAAACGTGGGAAGGTCAGGCTAGGTGGTGACGCATGAGTCAGTGCCAGCGTACGGGCCAGGAGTAGGCTACGGCTTGGGGGTAAGGTGTAGGGCTGGTGGTGGGTTTCCTTTCCGGGCTAGGGTAAGGGTTAGCGAACGGCAAGGCTTAGGGCACAGGTGAGGTTACGGAAACGTGGGAGGGTCAGGCTACGGGCTGACACACGGGTCAGTGCCAGCGTACGGGCCAGGAGTAGGCTACAGCTTGGTGGTAAGGTGTAAGGCTGTTGGTGGTTTTCCGTTCCGGGCTAGGGTTAGGGTTAGGGAACGGCAAGGCTTAGGGCACAGGTGAGGGTATGGAAACGTGGCACGGTCAGGCTATGTGCTGACGCACGGGTCAGTGCCAGCGTACGGGCCAGGAGTAGGCTACGGCTTGGGGGTAAGGTGTAGGGCTGGTGGTGGGTTTCTGTGCCGGCCTAGGGTTAGGGTTAGGGAACGGCAAGGCTTAGGGCACAGGTGAGGGTACGGAATCGTGGGACGGTAAGGCTACGTGCTGACGCACGAGTCAGTGCCAGCGTACGGGCCAGGAGTAGGCTACGGCGTAGGGTAAGGTGTAGGGCTGGTGGTGGGTTTTCGTTCTGGGGTAGGGTTAGGGTTAGGGAACGGCAAGGCTTAGGGCACAGGTGAGGGTACAGAAACGTGGGAGGGTCAGGCTACGTGCTGCCGCATGGGTCAGTGCCAGCGTACGGGCCAGGAGTAGGCTAAGGCTTGGGGGAAAGGTGTAGGGTTGGTGGTGGGTTTCCGTTCCGGGCTAGGGTTAGGTTTAGGGAACCGCAAGGATTAGGGCACAGGTGAGGGTACGGAAACGTTGGAGGTCCGGCTACTTGCTGACGCATGTGTCATTGCCAGCGTACGGCCCAGGAGTAGGCTACGGCTGAGGGTAAGGTGTAGGGCTGGTGGTGGGTTTCCGTTCTGGGCTAGGGTTAGGGTTAGGGAATGGCAAGGCTTAGGGCACAGGTGAGGGTACGTAAACGTGGGAGGGTCAGGCTACGTGCTCACGCACGTGTCAGTGCCAGCATACGGGCCAGGAGTTGGCTACCGCACAGGGTAAGGTGTAGGGCTGGTGGTGGGTTTCCATTGTGGGCTAGGGTTAGGGTTAGGAAACGGCAAGGGTTAGGGCAGAGGTGAGGGTACGTAAACGTGGGAGGGTCAGGCTACGTGCTGACGCACGGGTCAGTGCCAGCGTACGGGCCAGGAGTAGGCTACGGGTTGGGAGTACGGTGTAGGGTTGTTGGTGGGTTTCCGTGCTGGCCTAGGGTTAGGGTTAGGGAACGGCAAGGCTTAGGGCACAGGTGAGGGTACGGAAACGTGGGAGGGTCAGGCTACGTGCTGACGCACGGGTCAGTGCCAGCGTACGGGCCAGGAGTAGGCTACAGCTTAGGATAAGGTGTAGGGCTGGTGGTGGGTTTCCGTTCTGTGCTAGGGTTAGGGTTAGGGAACGGCAAGGCTTAGGGCACAGGTGAGGGTACGTAAACCTGGGAGGGTCAGGGTACGTTCTGACGCACGGGTGAGTGCCAGCATACGGGCCAGGAGTAGGCTACGGCTTGGGGGAAATGTGTAGGGTTGGTGGTGGGTTTCCGTTCCGGGCTAGGGTTAGGTTTAGGGAACGGCAAGGCTTAGGGCACAGGTGAGGGTACGGAAACGTGGGAGGGTCAGGCTACGTGCTGACGCACGGGTCAGTGCCAGCGTACGGGCCAGGAGTAGGCTACGGGTTGGGGGAAAGTTGTAGGGTTGGTGGTGGGTTTCCGTTCCGGGCTAGGGTTAGGGTTAGGCAACGGCAAGGCTTAGGGCACAGGTGAGGGTACGGAAACGTGGGAGGGTCAGGCTACGTGCTGACGCACGGGTCAGTGCCAGCGTACGGGCCAGGAGTAGGCTACGGCGTAGGGTAAGGTGTAGGGCTGGTGGTGGGTTTCCGTTCCGGGCTAGGGTTAGGGTTAGGGAACGGCAAGGCTTAGGGCACAGGTGAGGGTACGTAAACCTGGGAGGGTCAGGGTACGTTCTGACGCACGGGTCAGTGCCAGAATACGGGCCAGGAGTAGGCTACGGCTTGGGGGAAATGTGTAGGGTTGGTGGTGGGTTTCCGTTCCGGGCTAGGGTTAGGTTTAGGGAACGGCAAGGCTTAGGGCACAGGTGAGGGTACGGAAACGTGGGAGGGTCAGGCTACGTGCTGACACACGGGTCAGTGCCAGCGTACGGGCCAAGAGCAGGCTACGGCTTGCGGGTAAGGTGTAGGGCTGGTGGTGGGTTTCCGTTCCTGGCTAGGGTTACGGTTAGGGAACGGCAAGGCTTAGGGCACAGGTGAGGGTACGGAAACGTGTGAGGATCAGGCTATGTGCTGACGCATGGGTCAGTGCTAGCATACAGGCCAGGAGTAGGCTACGGCGTAGGGTAAGGTGTAGGGCTGGTGGTGGGTTTCCGTTCCGGGCTAGGGTTAGGGTTAGGGAACTGCAAGGCTTAGGGCACAGGTGAGGGTACGTAAACGTGGGAGGGTCAGGCTACGTTCTGACGTACGGGTCAGTGCCAGCATACGGACCAGGAGTAGGCTACGGCGTAGGGTAAGGTGTAGGGCTGGTGGTGGGTTTCCGTTCTGGGCTAGGGTTAGGGTTTGGGAATGGCAAGGCTTAGGGCACAGGTGAGGGTACGTAAAGGTGGGAGGGTCAGGCTACGTGCTCACGCACGTGTCAGTGCCAGCATACGGGCCAGGAGTAGGCTACCGCACAGGGTAAGGTGTAGGGCTGGTGGTGGGTTTCCATTGTGGGCTAGGGTTAGGGTTAGGGAACGGCAAGGCTTAGGGCACAGGTGAGGGTACAGAAACGTGGGAGGGTCAGGCTAAGTGCTGACGCACGGGTCAGTGTCAGCGTACGGGCCAGGAGTAGGCTACGGCGTAGGGTAAGGTGTAGGGCTGGTGGTGGGTTTCCGTTCTGGGCTAGGGTTAGGGTTTGGGAATGGCAAGGCTTAGGGCACAGGTGAGGGTACGTAAACGTGGGAGGGTCAGGCTACGTGCTCACGCACGTGTCAGTGCCAGCATACGGGCCAGGAGTAGGCTACCGCACAGGGTAAGGTGTAGGGCTGGTGGTGGGTTTCCATTGTGGGCTAGGGTTAGGGTTAGGGAACGGCAAGGCTTAGGGCACAGGTGAGGGTACGTAAACGTGGGAGGGTCAGGCTACGTGCTCACGCACGTGTCAGTGCCAGCATACGGGCCAGGAGTAGGCTACCGCACAGGGTAAGGTGTAGGGCTGGTGGTGGGTTTCCATTGTGGGCTAGGGTTAGGGTTAGGGAACGGCAAGGCTTAGGGCACAGGTGAGGGTACGGAAACGTGGGAGGGTCAGGCTAAGTGCTGACGCACGGGTCAGTGCCAGCGTACGGGCCAGGAGTAGGCTACGGTTTGAGGGTAAGGTGTACGGCTGGTGGTGGGTTTCTGTGCCGGCCTAGGGTTAGGGTTAGGGAACGGCAAGGCTTAGGGCACAGGTGAGGGTACGGAAACGTGGGAGGGTCAGGCTACGGGCTGACCCACGGGTCAGTGCCAGCGTATGGGCCAGGAGTAGGCTACAGCTTGGTGGTAAGGTGTAAGGCTGTTGGTGGTTTTCCGTTCCGGGCTAGGGTTAGGGTTAGGGAATGGCAAGGCTTAGGGCACAGGTGAGGGTATGGAAACGTGGCACGGTCAGGCTATGTGCTGACGCACGGGTCAGTGCCAGCGTACGGGCCAGGAGTAGGCTACGGCTTGGGGGTAAGGTGTAGGGCTGGTGGTGGGTTTCTGTGCCGGTCTAGGGTTAGGGTTAGGGAACGGCAAGGCTTAGGGCACAGGTGAGGGTACGGAAACGTTGGAGGGTCAGGCTACGTGCTGACGCATGGGTCATTGCCAGCGTACGGGCCAGGATTAGGCTACTGCTTAGGGTAAGGTGTAGGGCTGGTGGTGGGTTTCCGTTCCGGGCTAGGGTTAGGGTTAGGGAACGGCAAGGCTTAGGGCACAGGTGAGGGTACGGAAACGTGGGAGGGTCAGGCTACGTGCTGACACACGGGTCAGTGCCAGCGTACGGGCCAAGAGCAGGCTACGGCTTGCGGGTAAGGTGTAGGGCTGGTGGTGGGTTTCCGTTTCTGGCTAGGGTTACGGTTAGGGAACGGCAAGGCTTAGGGCACAGGTGAGGGTACGGAAACGTGTGAGGATCAGGCTATGTGCTGACGCACGGGTCAGTGCTAGCATACAGGCCAGGAGTAGGCTACGGCGTAGGGTAAGGTGTAGGGCTGGTGGTGGGTTTCCGTTCCGGGCTAGGGATAGGGTTAGGGAACTGCAAGGCTTAGGGCACAGGTGAGGGTACGTAAACGTGGGAGGGTCAGGCTACGTTCTGACGTACGGGTCAGTGCCAGCGTACGGACCAGGAGTAGGCTACGGCGTAGGGTAAGGTGTAGGGCTGGTGGTGGGTTTCCGTTCCGGGCTAGGGTTAGGGTTAGGGAACGGCAAGGCTTAGGGCACAGGTGAGGGTACGGAAACGTGGCACGGTCAGGCTATGTGCTGACGCAGGGGTCAGTTCCAGCGTACGGGCCAGGAGTAGGCTACCGCACAGGGAAAGGTGTAGGGCTGGTGGTGCGTTTCCATTGTGGGCTAGGGTTAGGGTTAGGGAACGGCAAGGCTTAGGGCACAGGTGAGGGTACGGAAACGTGGGAGGGTCAGGCTACGTGCTGACGCACGGGTCAGTGCCAGCGTACGGGCCAGGAGTAGGCTACAGCTTGGTGGTAAGGTGTAAGGTTGGTGGTGGGTTTCCGTTCCGGGCTAGGGTTAGGGTTAGGGAACGGCAAGGCTTAGGGCACAGGTGAGGGTATGGAAACGTGGCACGGTCAGGCTATGTGCTGACGCACGGGTCAGTGCCAGCGTACGGGCCAGGAGTAGGCTGCGGCTTGGGGGTAAGGTGTAGGGTTGTTGGTGGGTTTCCGTGCTGGCCTAGGGTTAGGGTTAGGGAACGGCAAGGCTTAGGGCACAGGTGAGGGTACGGAAACGTTGGAGGTCCGGCTATGTGCTGACGCATGTGTCATTGCCAGGGTACGGGCCAGGAGTAGGCTACCGCACAGGGTAAGGTGTAGGGCTGGTGGTGGGTTTCCAGTGTGGGCTAGGGTTAGGGTTAGGGAACGGCAAGGCTTAGGTCACAGGTGAGGGTACGGAAACGTGGGAGGGTCAGGCTACATGCTGACGCACGGGTCAGTGCCAGCGTACGGGCCAGGAGTAGGCTACGGCTAGGGGGAGAGGTGTAGGGTTGGTGGTGGGTTTCCGTTCCGGGCTAGGGTTAGGGTTAGGGAACGGCAAGGCTTAGGGCACAGGTGAGGGTACGGAAACGTGTGAGGGTCAGGCTACGTGCTGACGCACGGGTCAGTGCTAGCATACAGGCCAGGAGTAGGCTACGGTGTAGGGTAAGGTGTAGGGCTGGTGGTGGGTTTCCGTTCTGGGCTAGGGTTAGAGTTAGGGAACGGCAAGGGTTAGGGCACAGGTGAGGGTACGTAAACGTGGGAGGGTCAGGCTACGTGCTGACGCACGGGTCAGTGCCAGCGTACGGGCCAGGAGTAGGCTACGCCTTGGGAGTACGGTGTAGGGTTGTTGGTGGGTTTCCGTGCTGGCCTAGGGTTAGGGTTAGGGAACGGCAAGGCTTAGGGCACAGGTGAGGGTACGGAAACGTGGGAGGGTCAGGCTACGTGCTGACGCACGGGTCAGTGCCAGCGTACGGGCCAGGAGTAGGCTACAGCTTAGGATAAGGTGTAGGGCTGGTGGTGGGTTTCCGTTCTGTGCTAGGGTTAGGGTTAGGGAACGGCAAGGCTTAGGGCACAGGTGAGGGTACGTAAACGTGGGAGGGTCAGGCTACGTACTGACGCACGGGTCAGTGCCAGCATACGGGTCAGGAGTAGGCTACGGCTTGGGGGAGAGGTGTAGGGTTGGTGGTGGGTTTCCGTTCCGGGCTAGTGTTAGGGTTAGGGAACGGCAAGTCTTAGGGCACAGGTGAGGGTACGTAAACGTGGGAGGGTCAGGCTACGTGCTGATGCACGGGTCAGTGCCAGCGTACGGGCCAGGAGTAGGCTACGGCTTTGGGGTAAGGTGTAGGGCTGGTGGTGGGTTTCTGTGTCGGCTTAGGGTTAGGGTTAGGGAACGGCAAGGCTTAGGGCACAGGTGAGGTTACGGAAACGTGGGAGGGTCAGGCTACGTGCTGACGCACGGGTCAGTGCCAGCGTACGGGCCAGGAGTAGGCTACAGCTTAGGATAAGGTGTAGGGCTGGTGGTGGGTTTCCGTTCTGTGCTAGGGTTAGGGTTAGGGAACGGCAAGGCTTAGGGCACAGGTGAGGGTACGTAAACGTGGGAGGGTCAGGCTACGTTCTGACGCACGGGTCAGTGCCAGCATAAGGGCCAGGAGTAGGCTACGGCTTGGGGGAGAGGTGTAGGGTTGGTGGTGGGTTTCCGTTCCGGTCTAGTGTTAGGGTTAGGGAACGGCAAGTCTTAGGGCACAGGTGAGGGTACGTAAACGTGAGAGGGTCAGGCTACGTGCTGACGCACGTGTCAGTGCCAGCGTACGGGCCAGGAGTAGGCTACGGCTTTGGGGTAAGGTGTAGGGCTGGTGGTGGGTTTCTGTGTCGGCTTAGGGTTAGGGTTAGGGAACGGCAAGGCTTAGGGCACAGGTGAGGTTACGGAAAAGGGGGAGGGTCAGGCTACGTGCTGACGCACGGGTCAGTGCCAGCGTACGGCCAGGAGTAGGCTACAGCTTAGGATAAGGTGTAGGGCTGGTGGTGGGTTTCCGTTCTGTGCTAGGGTTAGGGTTAGGGAACGGCAAGGCTTAGGGCACAGGTGAGGGTACGTAAACGTGGGAGGGTCAGGCTACGTTCTGACGCACGGGTCAGTGCCAGCATAAGGGCCAGGAGTAGGCTACGGCTTGGGGGAATGGTGTAGGGTTGGTGGTGGGTTTCCGTTCCGGGCTAGGGTTAGGGTTAGGGAACGGCAAGGCTTAGGGCACAGGTGAGGGTACGGAAACGTGGGAGGGTCAGGCTACGTGCTGACGCACGGGTCAGTGCCAGCGTACGGGCCAGGAGTAGGCTACGGCTTTGGGGAATGGTGTAGGGTTGGTGCTGGGTTTCCGTTCCGGGCTAGGGTTAGGGTTAGGGAACGGCAAGGCTTAGGGCACACGTGAGGGTACGGAAACGTGGGAGGGTCAGGCTACGTGCTGACGCACGGGTCAGTGCCAGCGTACGGGCCAGGAGTAGGCTACGGCGTAGGGTAAGGTGTAGGGCTGGTGGTGGGTTTCCGTTCCGGGCTAGGGTTAGGGTTAGGGAACGGCAAGGCTTAGGGCACGGGTGAGGGTACGGAAACGTGGGAGGGTCAGGCTACGTGCTGACGCACGGGTTAGTGCCAGCGTACGGGCCAGGAGTAGGCTACGGCTTGGGGGTAAGGTGTAGGGCTGGTGGTGGGTTTCTGTGCCGGCCTAGGGTTAGGGTTAGGGAACGGCAAGGCTTAGGGCACAGGTGAGGTTACGGAAACGTGGGAGGGTCAGGCTACGGGCCAACGCACGGGTCAGTGCCAGCGTACGGGCCAGGAGTAGGCTACGGCTTGGGGGTAAGGTGTAAGGCTGTTGGTGGTTTTCCGTTCCGGGCTAGGGTTAGGGTTAGGGAACGGCAAGGCTTAGGGCACAGGTGAGGGTACGGAAACGTGGCACAGTCAGGCTATGTGCTGACACACGGGTCAGTGCCCGCATACGGGCCAGGAGTAGGCTACCGCACAGGGTAAGGTGTAGGGCTGGTGGTGGGTTTCCATTGTGGGCTAGGGTTATGGTTAGGGAACGGCAAGGCTTAGGGCACAGGTGAGGGTACGGAAACGTGGGAGGGTCAGGCTACGGGCTGACCCACGGGTCAGTGCCAGCGTATGGGCCAGGAGTAGGCTACAGCTTGGTGGTAAGGTGTAAGGCTGTTGGTGGTTTTCCGTTCCGGGCTAGGGTTAGGGTTAGGGAATGGCAAGGCTTAGGGCACAGGTGAGGGTATGGAAACGTGGCACGGTCAGGCTATGTGCTGACGCACGGGTCAGTGCCAGCGTACGGGCCAGGAGTAGGCTACGGCTTGGGGGTAAGGTGTAGGGCTGGTGGTGGGTTTCTGTGCCGGTCTAGGGTTAGGGTTAGGGAACGGCAAGGCTTAGGGCACAGGTGAGGGTACGGAAACGTTGGAGGGTCAGGCTACGTGCTGACGCATGGGTCATTGCCAGCGTACGGGCCAGGATTAGGCTACTGCTTAGGGTAAGGTGTAGGGCTGGTGGTGGGTTTCCGTTCCGGGCTAGGGTTAGGGTTAGGGAACGGCAAGGCTTAGGGCACAGGTGAGGGTACGGAAACGTGGGAGGGTCAGGCTACGTGCTGACACACGGGTCAGTGCCAGCGTACGGGCCAAGAGCAGGCTACGGCTTGCGGGTAAGGTGTAGGGCTGGTGGTGGGTTTCCGTTTCTGGCTAGGGTTACGGTTAGGGAACGGCAAGGCTTAGGGCACAGGTGAGGGTACGGAAACGTGTGAGGATCAGGCTATGTGCTGACGCACGGGTCAGTGCTAGCATACAGGCCAGGAGTAGGCTACGGCGTAGGGTAAGGTGTAGGGCTGGTGGTGGGTTTCCGTTCCGGGCTAGGGATAGGGTTAGGGAACTGCAAGGCTTAGGGCACAGGTGAGGGTACGTAAACGTGGGAGGGTCAGGCTACGTTCTGACGTACGGGTCAGTGCCAGCGTACGGACCAGGAGTAGGCTACGGCGTAGGGTAAGGTGTAGGGCTGGTGGTGGGTTTCCGTTCCGGGCTAGGGTTAGGGTTAGGGAACGGCAAGGCTTAGGGCACAGGTGAGGGTACGGAAACGTGGCACGGTCAGGCTATGTGCTGACGCAGGGGTCAGTTCCAGCGTACGGGCCAGGAGTAGGCTACCGCACAGGGAAAGGTGTAGGGCTGGTGGTGCGTTTCCATTGTGGGCTAGGGTTAGGGTTAGGGAACGGCAAGGCTTAGGGCACAGGTGAGGGTACGGAAACGTGGGAGGGTCAGGCTACGTGCTGACGCACGGGTCAGTGCCAGCGTACGGGCCAGGAGTAGGCTACAGCTTGGTGGTAAGGTGTAAGGTTGGTGGTGGGTTTCCGTTCCGGGCTAGGGTTAGGGTTAGGGAACGGCAAGGCTTAGGGCACAGGTGAGGGTATGGAAACGTGGCACGGTCAGGCTATGTGCTGACGCACGGGTCAGTGCCAGCGTACGGGCCAGGAGTAGGCTGCGGCTTGGGGGTAAGGTGTAGGGTTGTTGGTGGGTTTCCGTGCTGGCCTAGGGTTAGGGTTAGGGAACGGCAAGGCTTAGGGCACAGGTGAGGGTACGGAAACGTTGGAGGTCCGGCTATGTGCTGACGCATGTGTCATTGCCAGGGTACGGGCCAGGAGTAGGCTACCGCACAGGGTAAGGTGTAGGGCTGGTGGTGGGTTTCCAGTGTGGGCTAGGGTTAGGGTTAGGGAACGGCAAGGCTTAGGTCACAGGTGAGGGTACGGAAACGTGGGAGGGTCAGGCTACATGCTGACGCACGGGTCAGTGCCAGCGTACGGGCCAGGAGTAGGCTACGGCTAGGGGGAGAGGTGTAGGGTTGGTGGTGGGTTTCCGTTCCGGGCTAGGGTTAGGGTTAGGGAACGGCAAGGCTTAGGGCACAGGTGAGGGTACGGAAACGTGTGAGGGTCAGGCTACGTGCTGACGCACGGGTCAGTGCTAGCATACAGGCCAGGAGTAGGCTACGGTGTAGGGTAAGGTGTAGGGCTGGTGGTGGGTTTCCGTTCTGGGCTAGGGTTAGAGTTAGGGAACGGCAAGGGTTAGGGCACAGGTGAGGGTACGTAAACGTGGGAGGGTCAGGCTACGTGCTGACGCACGGGTCAGTGCCAGCGTACGGGCCAGGAGTAGGCTACGCCTTGGGAGTACGGTGTAGGGTTGTTGGTGGGTTTCCGTGCTGGCCTAGGGTTAGGGTTAGGGAACGGCAAGGCTTAGGGCACAGGTGAGGGTACGGAAACGTGGGAGGGTCAGGCTACGTGCTGACGCACGGGTCAGTGCCAGCGTACGGGCCAGGAGTAGGCTACAGCTTAGGATAAGGTGTAGGGCTGGTGGTGGGTTTCCGTTCTGTGCTAGGGTTAGGGTTAGGGAACGGCAAGGCTTAGGGCACAGGTGAGGGTACGTAAACGTGGGAGGGTCAGGCTACGTACTGACGCACGGGTCAGTGCCAGCATACGGGTCAGGAGTAGGCTACGGCTTGGGGGAGAGGTGTAGGGTTGGTGGTGGGTTTCCGTTCCGGGCTAGTGTTAGGGTTAGGGAACGGCAAGTCTTAGGGCACAGGTGAGGGTACGTAAACGTGGGAGGGTCAGGCTACGTGCTGATGCACGGGTCAGTGCCAGCGTACGGGCCAGGAGTAGGCTACGGCTTTGGGGTAAGGTGTAGGGCTGGTGGTGGGTTTCTGTGTCGGCTTAGGGTTAGGGTTAGGGAACGGCAAGGCTTAGGGCACAGGTGAGGTTACGGAAACGTGGGAGGGTCAGGCTACGTGCTGACGCACGGGTCAGTGCCAGCGTACGGGCCAGGAGTAGGCTACAGCTTAGGATAAGGTGTAGGGCTGGTGGTGGGTTTCCGTTCTTTGCTAGGGTTAGGGTTAGGGAACGGCAAGGCTTAGGGCACAGGTGAGGGTACGTAAACGTGGGAGGGTCAGGCTACGTTCTGACGCACGGGTCAGTGCCATCATAAGGGCCAGGAGTAGGCTACGGCTTGGGGGAGAGGTGTAGGGTTGGTGGTGGGTTTCCGTTCCGGTCTAGTGTTAGGGTTAGGGAACGGCAAGTCTTAGGGCACAGGTGAGGGTACGTAAACGTGAGAGGGTCAGGCTACGTGCTGACGCACGTGTCAGTGCCAGCGTACGGGCCAGGAGTAGGCTACGGCTTTGGGGTAAGGTGTAGGGCTGGTGGTGGGTTTCTGTGTCGGCTTAGGGTTAGGGTTAGGGAACGGCAAGGCTTAGGGCACAGGTGAGGTTACGGAAAAGGGGGAGGGTCAGGCTACGTGCTGACGCACGGGTCAGTGCCAGCGTACGGCCAGGAGTAGGCTACAGCTTAGGATAAGGTGTAGGGCTGGTGGTGGGTTTCCGTTCTGTGCTAGGGTTAGGGTTAGGGAACGGCAAGGCTTAGGGCACAGGTGAGGGTACGTAAACGTGGGAGGGTCAGGCTACGTTCTGACGCACGGGTCAGTGCCAGCATAAGGGCCAGGAGTAGGCTACGGCTTGGGGGAATGGTGTAGGGTTGGTGGTGGGTTTCCGTTCCGGGCTAGGGTTAGGGTTAGGGAACGGCAAGGCTTAGGGCACAGGTGAGGGTACGGAAACGTGGGAGGGTCAGGCTACGTGCTGACGCACGGGTCAGTGCCAGCGTACGGGCCAGGAGTAGGCTACGGCTTTGGGGAATGGTGTAGGGTTGGTGCTGGGTTTCCGTTCCGGGCTAGGGTTAGGGTTAGGGAACGGCAAGGCTTAGGGCACACGTGAGGGTACGGAAACGTGGGAGGGTCAGGCTACGTGCTGACGCACGGGTCAGTGCCAGCGTACGGGCCAGGAGTAGGCTACGGCGTAGGGTAAGGTGTAGGGCTGGTGGTGGGTTTCCGTTCCGGGCTAGGGTTAGGGTTAGGGAACGGCAAGGCTTAGGGCACGGGTGAGGGTACGGAAACGTGGGAGGGTCAGGCTACGTGCTGACGCACGGGTTAGTGCCAGCGTACGGGCCAGGAGTAGGCTACGGCTTGGGGGTAAGGTGTAGGGCTGGTGGTGGGTTTCTGTGCCGGCCTAGGGTTAGGGTTAGGGAACGGCAAGGCTTAGGGCACAGGTGAGGTTACGGAAACGTGGGAGGGTCAGGCTACGGGCCAACGCACGGGTCAGTGCCAGCGTACGGGCCAGGAGTAGGCTACGGCTTGGGGGTAAGGTGTAAGGCTGTTGGTGGTTTTCCGTTCCGGGCTAGGGTTAGGGTTAGGGAACGGCAAGGCTTAGGGCACAGGTGAGGGTACGGAAACGTGGCACAGTCAGGCTATGTGGTGACACACGGGTCAGTGCCCGCATACGGGCCAGGAGTAGGCTACCGCACAGGGTAAGGTGTAGGGCTGGTGGTGGGTTTCCATTGTGGGCTAGGGTTATGGTTAGGGAACGGCAAGGCTTAGGGCACAGGTGAGGATACGGAAACGTGGGAGGGTCAGGCTACGTGCTGACGCACGGGGCAGTGCCAGCGTACGGGCCAGGAGTAGGCTACGGCGTATGGTAAGGTGTAGGGCTGGTGGTGGGTTTTCGCTCCGGGCTAGGGTTAGGGTTAGGGAACGGCAAGGCTTAGGGCACAGGTGAGGGTACGGAAACGGGGGAGGGTCAGGCTACGTGCTGACGCACGGGTCAGTGCCAGCGTACGGGCCAGGAGTAGGCTACGGCTTGGGGGAGAGGTGTAGGGTTGGTGTTAGGTTTCCGTTCCGGGCTAGGGTTAGGGTTAGGGAACGGCAAGCCTTAGGGCACAGGTGAGGGTACGGAAACGTGGGAGGGTCAGGCTACGGGCTGACCCACGGGTCAGTGCCAGCGTACGGGCCAGGAGTAGGCTACAGCTTGGTGGTAAGTTGTAAGGCTGTTGGTGGTTTTCCGTTCCGGGCTAGGGTTAGGGTTAGGGAATGGCAAGGCTTAGGGCACAGGTGAGGGTATGGAAACGTGGCACGGTCAGGCTATGTGCTGACGCACGGGTCAGTGCCAGCGTACGGGCCAGGAGTAGGCTACAGCTTGGGGGTAAGGTGTAGGGCTGGTGGTGGTTTTCTGTGCCGGTCTAGGGTTAGGATTAGGGAACGGCAAGGCTTAGGGCACAGGTGAGGGTACGGAAACGTGGGAGGGTCAGGCTACGTGATGACGCATGGTTCATTGCCAGCGTACGGGCCAGGAGTAGGCTACAGCTTAGGGTAAGGTGTAGGGCTGGTGGTGGGTTTCCGTTCCGGGCTAGGGTTAGGGTTAGTGAACGGCAAGGCTTAGGGCACAGGTGAGGGTACGGAAACGTGGGAGGGTCAGGCTACGTGCTGACACACGGGTCAGTGCCAGCGTACGGGCCAAGAGCAGGCTACGGCTTGCGGGTAAGGTGTAGGGCTGGTGGTGGGTTTCCGTTCCGGGCTAGGGTTACGGTTAGGGAACGGCAAGGCTTAGGGCACAGGTGAGGGTACGGAAACGTGTGAGGATCAGGCTATGTGCTGACGCACGGGTCAGTGCTAGCATACAGGCCAGGAGTAGGCTACGGCGTAGGGTAAGGTGTAGGGCTGGTGGTGGGTTTCCGTTCCGGGCTAGGGTTAGGGTTAGGGAACTGCAAGGCTTAGGGCACAGGTGAGGGTACGTAAACGTGGGAGGGTCAGGCTACGTTCTGACGTACGGGTCAGTGCCAGCGTACGGACCAGGAGTAGGCTACGGCGTAGGGTAAGGTGTAGGGCTGGTGGTGGGTTTCCGTTCCGGGCTAGGGTTAGGGTTATGGAACGGCAAGGCTTAGGGCACAGGTGAGGGTACGGAAACGTGGCACGGTCAGGCTATGTGCTGACGCAGGGGTCAGTTCCAGCGTACGGGCCAGGAGTAGGCTACCGCACAGGGTAAGGTGTAGGGCTGGTGGTGGGTTTCCATTGTGGGCTAGGGTTAGGGTTAGGGAACGGCAAGGCTTAGGGCACAGGTGAGGGTACGGAAACGTGGGAGGGTCAGGCTACGTGCTGACGCACGGGTCAGTGCCAGCGTACGGGCCAGGAGTAGGCTACAGCTTGGTGGTAAGGTGTAAGGTTGGTGGTGGGTTTCCGTTCCGGGCTAGGGTTAGGGTTAGGGAACGGCAAGGCTTAGGGCACAAGTGAGGGTATGGAAACGTGGCACGGTCAGGCTATGTGCTGACGCACGGGTCAGTGCCAGCGTACGGGCCAGGAGTAGGCTGCGGCTTGGGGGTAAGGTGTAGGGTTGTTGGTGGGTTTCCGTGCTGGCCTAGGGTTAGGGTTAGGGAACGGCAAGGCTTAGGGCACAGGTGAGGGTACGGAAACGTTGGAGGTCCGGCTACGTGCTGACGCATGTGTCATTGCCAGCGTACGGGCCAGGAGTAGGCTACGGCTTACGGTAAGGTGTAGGGCTGGTGGTGGGTTTCCGTTCTGGGCTAGGGTTAGGGTTAGGGAATTGGAAGGCTTAGGGCACAGGTGAGGGTACGTAAACGTGGGAGGGTCAGGCTACGTGCTCACGCACGTGTCAGTGCCAGCATACGGGCCCGGAGTAGGCTACCACACAGGGTAAGGTGTAGGGCTGGTGGTGGGTTTCCATTGTGGGCTAGGGTTAGGGTTAGGGAACGGCAAGGCTTAGGGCACAGGTGAGGGTACGGAAACGTGGGAGGGTCAGGCTACATGCTGACGCACGGGTCAGTGCCAGCGTACGGGCCAGGAGTAGGCTACGGCTAGGGGGAGAGGTGTAGGGTTGGTGGTGGGTTTCCGTTCCGGGCTAGGGTTAGGGTTAGGGAACGGCAAGGCTTAGGGCACAGGTGAGGGTACGGAAACGTGTGAGGGTCAGGCTACGTGCTGACGCACGGGTCAGTGCTAGCATACAGGCCAGGAGTAGGCTACGGTGTAGGGTAAGGTGTAGGGCTGGTGGTGGGTTTCCGTTCTGGGCTAGGGTTAGGGTTAGGGAACGGCAAGGGTTAGGGCACAGGTGAGGGTACGTAAACGTGGGAGGGTCAGGCTACGTGCTGACGCACGGGTCAGTGCCAGCGTACGGGCCAGGAGTAGGCTACGGCTTGGGAGTACGGTGTAGGGTTGTTGGCGGGTTTCCGTGCTGGCCTAGGGTTAGGGTTAGGGAACGGCAAGGCTTAGGGCACAGGTGAGGGTACGGAAACGTGGGAGGGTCAGGCTACGTGCTGACGCACGGGTCAGTGCCAGCGTACGGGCCAGGAGTAGGCTACAGCTTAGGATAAGGTGTAGGGCTGGTGGTGGGTTTCCGTTCTGTGCTAGGGTTAGGGTTAGGGAACGGCAAGGCTTAGGGCACAGGTGAGGGTACGTAAACGTGGGAGGGTCAGGCTACGTACTGACGCACGGGTCAGTGCCAGCATACGGGTCAGGAGTAGGCTACGGCTTGGGGGAGAGGTGTAGGGTTGGTGGTGGGTTTCCGTTCCGGGCTAGTGTTAGGGTTAGGGAACGGCAAGTCTTAGGGCACAGGTGAGGGTACGTAAACGTGGGAGGGTCAGGCTACGTGCTGACGCACGGGTCAGTGCCAGCGTACGGGCCAGGAGTAGGCTACGGCTTTGGGGTAAGGTGTAGGGCTGGTGGTGGGTTTCTGTGTCGGCTTAGGGTTAGGGTTAGGAACGGCAAGGCTTAGGGCACAGGTGAGGTTACGGAAAAGTGGGAGGGTCAGGCTACGTGCTGACGCACGGGTCAGTGCCAGCGTACGGACCAGGAGTAGGCTACAGCTTAGGATAAGGTGTAGGGCTGGTGGTGGGTTTCCGTTCTGTGCTAGGGTTAGGGTTAGGGAACGGCAAGGCTTAGGGCACAGGTGAGGGTACGTAAACGTGGGAGGGTCAGGCTACGTTCTGACGCACGGGTCAGTGCCAGCATAAGGGCCAGGAGTAGGCTACGGCTTGGGGGAGAGGTGTAGGGTTGGTGGTGGGTTTCCGTTCCGGTCTAGTGTTAGGGTTAGGGAACGGCAAGTCTTAGGGCACAGGTGAGGGTACGTAAACGTGAGAGGGTCAGGCTACGTGCTGACGCACGGGTCAGTGCCAGCGTACGGGCCAGGAGTAGGCTACGGCTTTGGGGTAAGGTGTAGGGCTGGTGGTGGGTTTCTGTGTCGGCTTAGGGTTAGGGTTAGGGAACGGCAAGGCTTAGGGCACAGGTGAGGTTACGGAAAAGTGGGAGGGTCAGGCTACGTGCTGACGCACGGGTCAGTGCCAGCGTACGGCCAGGAGTAGGCTACAGCTTAGGATAAGGTGTAGGGCTGGTGGTGGGTTTCCGTTCTGTGCTAGGGTTAGGGTTAGGGAACGGCAAGGCTTAGGGCACAGGTGAGGGTACGTAAAAGTGGGAGGGTCAGGCTACGTTCTGACGCACGGGTCAGTGCCAGCATAAGGGCCAGGAGTAGGCTACGGATTGGGGGAAAGGTGTAGGGTTGGTGTTGGGTTTCCGTTCCGGGCTAGGGTTAGGGTTAGGGAACGGCAAGGCTTAGGGCACAGGTGAGGGTACGGAAATGTGGGAGGGTCAGGCTACGTGCTGACGCACGGGTCAGTGCCAGCGTACGGGCCAGGAGTAGGCTATGGCTTGGGTGAAAGGTGTAGGGTTGGTGGTGGGTTTCCGTTCCGGGCTAGGGTTAGGGTTAGGGAACTGCAAGGCTTAGGGCACAGGTGAGGGTACGGAAACGTGTGAGGGTGAGGGTACGTGCTGCGCACGGGTCAGTGCCAGCATACGGGCCAGGAGTAGGCTACGGCGTAGGGTAAGGTGTAGGGCTGGTGGTGGGTTTCCGTTCCGGGCTTGGGTTAGGGTTAGGGAACGGCAAGGTTTAGGGCACAGGTGAGGGTACGGAAACGTGGGAAGGTCAGGCTAGGTGCTGACGCATGGGTCAGTGCCAGCGTACGGGCCAGGAGTAGGCTACGGCTTGGGGGTAAGGTGTAGGGCTGGTGGTGGGTTTCCTTTCCGGGCTAGGGTAAGGGTTAGCGAACGGCAAGGCTTAGGGCACAGGTGAGGTTACGGAAACGTGGGAGGGTCAGGCTACGGGCTGACACACGGGTCAGTGCCAGCGTACGGGCCCGGAGTAGGCTACAGCTTGGTGGTAAGGTGTAAGGCTGTTGGTGGTTTTCCGTTCCGGGCTAGGGTTAGGGTTAGGGAACGGCAAGGCTTAGGGCACAGGTGAGGGTATGGAAACGTGGCACGGTCAGGCTATGTGCTGACGCATGGGTCAGTGCCAGCGTACGGGCCAGGAGTAGGCTACGGCTTGGGGGTAAGGTGTAGGGCTGGTGGTGGGTTTCTGTGCCGGCCTAGGGTTAGGGTTAGGGAACGGCAAGGCTTAGGGCACAGGTGAGGGTACGGAATCGTGGGACGGTAAGGCTACGTGCTGACGCACGAGTCAGTGCCAGCGTACGGGCCAGGAGTAGGCTACGGCGTAGGGTAAGGTGTAGGGCTGGTGGTGGGTTTTCGTTCTGGGGTAGGGTTAGGTTTAGGGAACGGCAAGGCTTAGGGCACAGGTGAGGGTACAGAAACGTGGGAGGGTCAGGCTACGTGCTGCCGCATGGGTCAGTGCCAGCGTAAGGGCCAGGAGTAGGCTAAGGCTTGGGGGAAAGGTGTAGGGTTGGTGGTGGGTTTCCGTTCCGGGCTAGGGTTAGGTTTAGGGAACCGCAAGGATTAGGGCACAGGTGAGGGTACGGAAACGTTGGAGGTCCGGCTACTTGCTGACGCATGTGTCATTGCCAGCGTACGGCCCAGGAGTAGGCTACGGCTGAGGGTAAGGTGTAGGGCTGGTGGTGGGTTTCCGTTCTGGGCTAGGGTTAGGGTTAGGGAATGGCAAGGCTTAGGGCACAGGTGAGGGTACGTAAACGTGGGAGGGTCAGGCTACGTGCTCACGCACGTGTCAGTGCCAGCATACGGGCCAGGAGTTGGCTACCGCACAGGGTAAGGTGTAGGGCTGGTGGTGGGTTTCCATTGTGGGCTAGGGTTAGGGTTAGGAAACGGCAAGGGTTAGGGCAGAGGTGAGGGTACGTAAACGTGGGAGGGTCAGGCTACGTGCTGACGCACGGGTCAGTGCCAGCGTACGTGCCAGGAGTAGGCTACGGGTTGGGAGTACGGTGTAGGGTTGTTGGTGGGTTTCCGTGCTGGCCTAGGGTTAGGGTTAGGGAACGGCAAGGCTTAGGGCACAGGTGAGGGTACGGAAACGTGGGAGGGTCAGGCTACGTGCTGACGCACGGGTCAGTGCCAGCGTACGGGCCAGGAGTAGGCTACAGCTTAGGATAAGGTGTAGGGCTGGTGGTGGGTTTCCGTTCTGTGCTAGGGTTAGGGTTAGGGAACGGCAAAGCTTAGGGCACAGGTGAGGGTACGTAAACCTGGGAGGGTTAGGGTACGTTCTGACGCACGGGTGAGTGCCAGCATACGGGCCAGGAGTAGGCTACGGCTTGGGGGAAATGTGTAGGGTTGGTGGTGGGTTTCCGTTCCGGGCTAGGCTTAGGTTTAGGGAACGGCAAGGCTTAGGGCACAGGTGAGGGTACGGAAACGTGGGAGGGTCAGGCTACGTGCTGACGCACGGGTCAGTGCCAGCGTACGGGCCAGGAGTAGGCTACGGGTTGGGAGAAAGTTGTAGGGTTGGTGGTGGGTTTCCGTTCCGGGCTAGGGTTAAGGTTAGGCAACGGCAAGGCTTAGGGCACAGGTGAGGGTACGGAAACGTGGGAGGGTCAGGCTACGTGCTGACGCACGGGTCAGTGCCAGCGTACGGGCCAGGAGTAGGCTACGGCGTAGGGTAAGGTGTAGGGCTGGTGGTGGGTTTCCGTTCCGGGCTAGGGTTAGGGTTAGGGAACGGCAAGGCTTAGGGCACAGGTGAGGGTACGTAAACCTGGGAGGGTCAGGGTACGTTCTGACGCACGGGTCAGTGCCAGAATACGGGCCAGGAGTAGGCTACGGCTTGGGGGAAATGTGTAGGGTTGGTGGTGGGTTTCCGTTCCGGGCTAGGGTTAGGTTTAGGGAACGGCAAGGCTTAGGGCACAGGTGAGGGTACGGAAACGTGGGAGGGTCAGGCTACGTGCTGACACACGGGTCAGTGCCAGCGTACGGGCCAAGAGCAGGCTACGGCTTGCGGGTAAGTTGTAGGGCTGGTGGTGGGTTTCCGTTCCTGGCTAGGGTTACGGTTAGGGAACGGCAAGGCTTAGGGCACAGGTGAGGGTACGGAAACGTGGGAGGGTCAGGCTACGGGCTGACCCACGGGTCAGTGCCAGCGTATGGGCCAGGAGTAGGCTACAGCTTGGTGGTAAGGTGTAAGGCTGTTGGTGGTTTTCCGTTCCGGGCTAGGGTTAGGGTTAGGGAATGGCAAGGCTTAGGGCACAGGTGAGGGTATGGAAACGTGGCACGGTCAGGCTATGTGCTGACGCAGGGGTCAGTTCCAGCGTACGGGCCAGGAGTAGGCTACCGCACAGGGAAAGGTGTAGGGCTGGTGGTGGGTTTCCATTGTGGGCTAGGGTTAGGGTTAGGGAACGGCAAGGCTTAGGGCACAGGTGAGGGTACGGAAACGTGGGAGGGTCAGGCTACGTGCTGACGCACGGGTCAATGCCAGCGTACGGGCCATGAGTAGGCTACAGCTTGGTGGTAAGGTGTAAGGTTGGTGGTGGGTTTCCGTTCCGGGCTAGGGTTAGGGTTAGGGAACGGCAAGGCTTAGGGCACAGGTGAGGGTATGGAAACGTGGCACGGTCAGGCTATGTGCTGACGCACGGGTCAGTGCCAGCGTACGGGCCAGGAGTAGGCTGCGGCTTGGGGGTAAGGTGTAGGGTTGTTGGTGGGTTTCCGTGCTGGCCTAGGGTTAGGGTTAGGGAACGGCAAGGCTTAGGGCACAGGTGAGGGTACGGAAACGTTGGAGGTCCGGCTATGTGCTGACGCATGTGTCATTGCCAGCGTACGGGCCAGGAGTAGGCTACCGCACAGGGTAAGGTGTAGGGCTGGTGGTGGGTTTCCATTGTGGGCTAGGGTTAGGGTTAGGGAACGGCAAGGCTTAGGTCACAGGTGAGGGTACGGAAACGTGGGAGGGTCAGGCTACATGCTGACGCACGGGTCAGTGCCAGCGTACGGGCCAGGAGTAGGCTACGGCTAGGGGGAGAGGTGTAGGGTTGGTGGTGGGTTTCCGTTCCGGGCTAGGGTTAGGGTTAGGGAACGGCAAGGCTTAGGGCACAGGTGAGGGTACGGAAACGTGTGAGGGTCAGGCTACGTGCTGACGCACGGGTCAGTGCTAGCATACAGGCCAGGAGTAGGCTACGGCGTAGGGTAAGGTGTAGGGCTGGTGGTGGGTTTCCGTTCTGGGCTAGGGTTAGGGTTAGGGAACGGCAAGGGTTAGGGCACAGGTGAGGGTACGTAAACGTGGGAGGGTCAGGCTACGTGCTGACGCACGGGTCAGTGCCAGCGTACGGGCCAGGAGTAGGCTACGCCTTGGGAGTACGGTGTAGGGTTGTTGGTGGGTTTCCGTGCTGGCCTAGGGTTAGGGTTAGGGAACGGCAAGGCTTAGGGCACAGGTGAGGGTACGGAAACGTGGGAGGGTCAGGCTACGTGCTGACGCACGGGTCAGTGCCAGCGTACGGCCCAGGAGTAGGCTACAGCTTAGGATAAGGTGTAGGGCTGGTGGTGGGTTTCCGTTCTGTGCTAGGGTTAGGGTTAGGGAACGGCAAGGCTTAGGGCACAGGTGAGGGTACGTAAACGTGGGAGGGTCAGGCTACGTTCTGACGCACGGGTCAGTGCCAGCATAAGGGCCAGGAGTAGGCTACGGCTTGGGGGAGAGGTGTAGGGTTGGTGGTGGGTTTCCGTTCCGGTCTAGTGTTAGGGTTAGGGAACGGCAAGTCTTAGGGCACAGGTGAGGGTACGTAAACGTGAGAGGGTCAGGCTACGTGCTGACGCACGTGTCAGTGCCAGCGTACGGGCCAGGAGTAGGCTACGGCTTTGGGGTAAGGTGTAGGGCTGGTGGTGGGTTTCTGTGTCGGCTTAGGGTTAGGGTTAGGGAACGGCAAGGCTTAGGGCACAGGTGAGGTTACGGAAAAGGGGGAGGGTCAGGCTACGTGCTGACGCACGGGTCAGTGCCAGCGTACGGCCAGGAGTAGGCTACAGCTTAGGATAAGGTGTAGGGCTGGTGGTGGGTTTCCGTTCTGTGCTAGGGTTAGGGTTAGGGAACGGCAAGGCTTAGGGCACAGGTGAGGGTACGTAAACGTGGGAGGGTCAGGCTACGTTCTGACGCACGGGTCAGTGCCAGCATAAGGGCCAGGAGTAGGCTACGGCTTGCGGGAAAGGTGTAGGGTTGGTGGTGGGTTTCCGTTCCGGGCTAGGGTTAGGGTTAGGGAACGGCAAGGCTTAGGGCACAGGTGAGGGTACGGAAACGTGGGAGGGTCAGGCTACGTGCTGACGCACGGGTCAGTGCCAGCGTACGGGCCAGGAGTAGGCTACGGCTTTGGGGAAAGGTGTAGGGTTGGTGCTGGGTTTCCGTTCCGGGCTAGGGTTAGGGTTAGGGAACGGCAAGGCTTAGGGCACACGTGAGGGTACGGGAACGTGGGAGGGTCAGGCTACGTGCTGACGCACGGGTCAGTGCCAGCGTACGGGCCAGGAGTAGGCTACGGCGTAGGGTAAGGTGTAGGGCTGGTGGTGGGTTTCCGTTCCGGGCTAGGGTTAGGGTTAGGGAACGGCAAGGCTTAGGGCACGGGTGAGGGTACGGAAACGTGGGAGGGTCAGGCTACGTGCTGACGCACGGGTTAGTGCCAGCGTACGGGCCAGGAGTAGGCTACGGCTTGGGGGTAAGGTGTAGGGCTGGTGGTGGGTTTCTGTGCCGGCCTAGGGTTAGGGTTAGGGAACGGCAAGGCTTAGGGCACAGGTGAGGTTACGGAAACGTGGGAGGGTCAGGCTACGGGCCAACGCACGGGTCAGTGCCAGCGTACGGGCCAGGAGTAGGCTACGGCTTGGGGGTAAGGTGTAAGGCTGTTGGTGGTTTTCCGTTCCGGGCTAGGGTTAGGGTTAGGGAACGGCAAGGCTTAGGGCACAGGTGAGGGTACGGAA
Organism: Mesoplodon mirus; assembly: GCF_964341445.2. Lineage (NCBI taxonomy): Eukaryota > Metazoa > Chordata > Mammalia > Artiodactyla > Ziphiidae > Mesoplodon > Mesoplodon mirus. The sequence continues at coordinate 833,790 of NW_028295624.1, read as the reverse complement.
ACGTGGCACAGTCAGGCTATGTGCTGACACACGGGTCAGTGCCCGCATACGGGCCAGGAGTAGGCTACCGCACAGGGTAAGGTGTAGGGCTGGTGGTGGGTTTCCATTGTGGGCTAGGGTTATGGTTAGGGAACGGCAAGGCTTAGGGCACAGGTGAGGATACGGAAACGTGGGAGGGTCAGGCTACGTGCTGACGCACGGGGCAGTGCCAGCGTACGGGCCAGGAGTAGGCTACGGCGTATGGTAAGGTGTAGGGCTGGTGGTGGGTTTTCGCTCCGGGCTAGGGTTAGGGTTAGGGAACGGCAAGGCTTAGGGCACAGGTGAGGGTACGGAAACGTGGGAGGGTCAGGCTACGTGCTGACGCACGGGTCAGTGCCAGCGTACGGGCCAGGAGTAGGCTACGGCTTGGGGGAGAGGTGTAGGGTTGGTGTTAGGTTTCCGTTCCGGGCTAGGGTTAGGGTTAGGGAACGGCAAGCCTTAGGGCACAGGTGAGGGTACTGAAACGTGGGAGGGTCAGGCTACATGCTGACGCACGGGTCAGTGCCAGCATACGGGCCAGGAGTAGGCTACGGCGTAGGGTAAGGTGTAGGGCTGGTGGTGGGTTTCCGTTCCGGGCTAGGGTTAGGGTTAGGGAACGGCAAGGCTTAGGGCACAGGTGAGGGTACGGAAACGTGGGAGGGTCAGGCTAAGTGCTGACGCACGGGTCAGTGCCAGCGTACGGGCCAGGAGTAGGCTACGGCTTGGGGGTAAGGTGTAGGGCTGGTGGTGGGTTTCTGTGCCGGCCTAGGGTTAGGTTTAGGGAACGGCAAGGCTTAGGGCACAGGTGAGGGTACGGAAACGTGGGAGGGTCAGGCTACGGGCTGACCCACGGGTCAGTGCCAGCGTACGGGCCAGGAGTAGGCTACAGCTTGGTGGTAAGGTGTAAGGCTGTTGGTGGTTTTCCGTTCCGGGCTAGGGTTAGGGTTAGGGAACGGCAAGGCTTAGGGCACAGGTGAGGGTATGGAAACGTGGCACGGTCAGGCTATGTGCTGACGCACGGGTCAGTGCCAGCGTACGGGCCAGGAGCAGGCTACGGCTTGGGGGTAAGGTGTAGGGCTGGTGGTGGGTTTCTGTGCCGGCCTAGGGTTAGGGTTAGGGAACGGCAAGGCTTAGGGCACAGGTGAGGGTACGGAAACGTGGGACGGTAAGGCTACGTGCTGACGCACGAGTCAGTGCCAGCGTACGGTCCAGGAGTAGGCTACGGCGTAGGGTAAGGTGTAGGGCTGGTGGTGGGTTTTCGTTCTGGGGTAGGGTTAGGGTTAGGGAACGGCAAGGCTTAGGGCACAGGTGAGGGTACAGAAACGTGGGAGGGTCAGGCTACGTGCTGCCGCATGGGTCAGTGCCAGCGTACGGGCCAGGAGTAGGCTAAGGCTTGGGGGAAAGGTGTAGGGTTGGTGGTGGGTTTCCGTTCCGGGCTAGGGTTAGGTTTAGGGAACCGCAAGGATTAGGGCACAGGTGAGGGTACGGAAACGTTGGAGGTCCGGCTATGTGCTGACGCATGTGTCATTGCCAGCGTACGGGCCAGGAGTAGGCTACCGCACAGGGTAAGGTGTAGGGCTGGTGGTGGGTTTCCATTGTGGGCTAGGGTTAGGGTTAGGGAACGGCAAGGCTTAGGTTACAGGTGAGGGTACGGAAACGTGGGAGGGTCAGGCTACATGCTGACGCACGGGTCAGTGCCAGCGTACGGGCCAGGAGTAGGCTACGGCTAGGGGGAGAGGTGTAGGGTTGGTGGTGGGTTTCCGTTCCGGGCTAGGGTTAGGGTTAGGGAACGGCAAGGCTTAGGGCACAGGTGAGGGTACGGAAACGTGTGAGGGTCAGGCTACGTGCTGACGCACGGGTCAGTGCTAGCATACAGGCCAGGAGTAGGCTACGGTGTAGGGTAAGGTGTAGGGCTGGTGGTGGGTTTCCGTTCTGGGCTAGGGTTAGGGTTAGGGAACGGCAAGGGTTAGGGCACAGGTGAGGGTACGTAAACGTGGGAGGGTCAGGCTACGTGCTGACGCACGGGTCAGTGCCAGCGTACGGGCCAGGAGTAGGCTACGCCTTGGGAGTACGGTGTAGGGTTGTTGGTGGGTTTCCGTGCTGGCCTAGGGTTAGGGTTAGGGAACGGCAAGGCTTAGGGCACAGGTGAGGGTACGGAAACGTGGGAGGGTCAGGCTACGTGCTGACGCACGGGTCAGTGACAGCGTACGGGCCAGGAGTAGGCTACAGCTTAGGATAAGGTGTAGGGCTGGTGGTGGGTTTCGGTTCTGTGCTAGGGTTAGGGTTAGGGAACGGCAAGGCTTAGGGCACAGGTGAGGGTACGTAAACGTGGGAGGGTCAGGCTACGTACTGACGCACGGGTCAGTGCCAGCATACGGGTGAGGAGTAGGCTACGGCTTGGGGGAAAGGTGTAGGGTTGGTGGTGGGTTTCCGTTCCGGGCTAGTGTTAGGGTTAGGGAACGGCAAGTCTTAGGGCACAGGTGAGGGTACGTAAACGTGGGAGGGTTAGGCTACGTGCTGATGCACGGGTCAGTGCCAGCGTACGGGCCAGGAGTAGGCTACGGCTTTGGGGTAAGGTGTAGGGCTGGTGGTGGGTTTCTGTGTCGGCTTAGGGTTAGGGTTAGGGAACGGCAAGGCTTAGGGCACAGGTGAGGTTACGGAAAAGTGGGAGGGTCAGGCTACGTGCTGACGCACGGGTCAGTGCCAGCGTACGGGCCAGGAGTAGGCTACAGCTTAGGATAAGGTGTAGGGCTGGTGGTGGGTTTCCGTTCTGTGCTAGGGTTAGGGTTAGGGAACGGCAAGGCTTAGGGCACAGGTGAGGGTACGTAAACGTGGGAGGGTCAGGCTACGTTCTGACGCACGGGTCAGTGCCAGCATAAGGGCCAGGAGTAGGCTACGGCTTGGGGGAGAGGTGTAGGGTTGGTGGTGGGTTTCCGTTCCGGTCTAGTGTTAGGGTTAGGGAACGGCAAGTCTTAGGGCACAGGTGAGGGTACGTAAACGTGAGAGGGTCAGGCTACGTGCTGACGCACGTGTCAGTGCCAGCGTACGGGCCAGGAGTAGGCTACGGCTTTGGGGTAAGGTGTAGGGCTGGTGGTGGGTTTCTGTGTCGGCTTAGGGTTAGGGTTAGGGAACGGCAAGGCTTAGGGCACAGGTGAGGTTACGGAAAAGGGGGAGGGTCAGGCTACGTGCTGACGCACGGGTCAGTGCCAGCGTACGGCCAGGAGTAGGCTACAGCTTAGGATAAGGTGTAGGGCTGGTGGTGGGTTTCCGTTCTGTGCTAGGGTTAGGGTTAGGGAACGGCAAGGCTTAGGGCACAGGTGAGGGTACGTAAACGTGGGAGGGTCAGGCTACGTGCTGACGCACGGGTCAGTGCCAGCGTACGGGCCAGGAGTAGGCTACGGCTTTGGGGAAAGGTGTAGGGTTGGTGCTGGGTTTCCGTTCCGGGCTAGGGTTAGGGTTAGGGAACGGCAAGGCTTAGGGCACACGTGAGGGTACGGAAACGTGGGAGGGTCAGGCTACGTGCTGACGCACGGGTCAGTGCCAGCGTACGGGCCAGGAGTAGGCTACGGCGTAGGGTAAGGTGTAGGGCTGGTGGTGGGTTTCCGTTCCGGGCTAGGGTTAGGGTTAGGGAACGGCAAGGCTTAGGGCACGGGTGAGGGTACGGAAACGTGGGAGGGTCAGGCTACGTGCTGACGCACGGGTTAGTGCCAGCGTACGGGCCAGGAGTAGGCTACGGCTTGGGGGTAAGGTGTAGGGCTGGTGGTGGGTTTCTGTGCCGGCCTAGGGTTAGGGTTAGGGAACGGCAAGGCTTAGGGCACAGGTGAGGTTACGGAAACGTGGGAGGGTCAGGCTACGGGCCAACGCACGGGTCAGTGCCAGCGTACGGGCCAGGAGTAGGCTACGGCTTGGGGGTAAGGTGTAAGGCTGTTGGTGGTTTTCCGTTCCGGGCTAGGGTTAGGGTTAGGGAACGGCAAGGCTTAGGGCACAGGTGAGGGTACGGAAACGTGGCACAGTCAGGCTATGTGCTGACACACGGGTCAGTGCCCGCATACGGGCCAGGAGTAGGCTACCGCACAGGGTAAGGTGTAGGGCTGGTGGTGGGTTTCCATTGTGGGCTAGGGTTATGGTTAGGGAACGGCAAGGCTTAGGGCACAGGTGAGGATACGGAAACGTGGGAGGGTCAGGCTACGTGCTGACGCACGGGGCAGTGCCAGCGTACGGGCCAGGAGTAGGCTACGGCGTATGGTAAGGTGTAGGGCTGGTGGTGGGTTTTCGCTCCGGGCTAGGGTTAGGGTTAGGGAACGGCAAGGCTTAGGGCACAGGTGAGGGTACGGAAACGTGGGAGGGTCAGGCTACGTGCTGACGCACGGGTCAGTGCCAGCGTACGGGCCAGGAGTAGGCTACGGCTTGGGGGAGAGGTGTAGGGTTGGTGTTAGGTTTCCGTTCCGGGCTAGGGTTAGGGTTAGGGAACGGCAAGCCTTAGGGCACAGGTGAGGGTACTGAAACGTGGGAGGGTCAGGCTACATGCTGACGCACGGGTCAGTGCCAGCATACGGGCCAGGAGTAGGCTACGGCGTAGGGTAAGGTGTAGGGCTGGTGGTGGGTTTCCGTTCCGGGCTAGGGTTAGGGTTAGGGAACGGCAAGGCTTAGGGCACAGGTGAGGGTACGGAAACGTGGGAGGGTCAGGCTAAGTGCTGACGCACGGGTCAGTGCCAGCGTACGGGCCAGGAGTAGGCTACGGCTTGGGGGTAAGGTGTAGGGCTGGTGGTGGGTTTCTGTGCCGGCCTAGGGTTAGGTTTAGGGAACGGCAAGGCTTAGGGCACAGGTGAGGGTACGGAAACGTGGGAGGGTCAGGCTACGGGCTGACCCACGGGTCAGTGCCAGCGTACGGGCCAGGAGTAGGCTACAGCTTGGTGGTAAGGTGTAAGGCTGTTGGTGGTTTTCCGTTCCGGGCTAGGGTTAGGGTTAGGGAATGGCAAGGCTTAGGGCACAGGTGAGGGTATGGAAACGTGGCACGGTCAGGCTATGTGCTGACGCACGGGTCAGTGCCAGCGTACGGGCCAGGAGTAGGCTACAGCTTGGGGGTAAGGTGTAGGGCTGGTGGTGGTTTTCTGTGCCGGTCTAGGGTTAGTATTAGGGAACGGCAAGGCTTAGGGCACAGGTGAGGGTACGGAAACGTGGGAGGGTCAGGCTACGTGATGACGCATGGTTCATTGCCAGCGTACGGGGCAGGAGTAGGCTACAGCTTAGGGTAAGGTGTAGGGCTGGTGGTGGGCTTCCGTTCCGGGCTAGGGTTAGGGTTAGGGAACGGCAAGGCTTAGGGCACAGGTGAGGGTACGGAAACGTGGGAGGGTCAGGCTACGTGCTGACACACGGGTCAGTGCCAGCGTACGGGCCAAGAGCAGGCTACGGCTTGCGGGTAAGGTGTAGGGCTGGTGGTGGGTTTCCGTTCCGGGCTAGGGTTACGGTTAGGGAACGGCAAGGCTTAGGGCACAGGTGAGGGTACGGAAACGTGTGAGGATCAGTCTATGTGCTGACGCACGGGTCAGTGCTAGCATACAGGCCAGGAGTAGGCTACGGCGTAGGGTAAGGTGTAGGGCTGGTGGTGGGTTTCCGTTCAGGGCTAGGGTTAGGGTTAGGGAACGGCAAGGCTTAGGGCACAGGTGAGGGTACGGAAACGTGGAAGGGTCAGGCTACGTTCTGAGGCATGGGTCAGTGCCAGCGTACGGGACAGGAGTAGGCTACGGTGTGGGGGTAAGGTGTAGGGCTGGTGGTGGGTTTCCGTTCCGGGTTAGGGTTAGGGTTAGGGAACGGCAAGGCTTAGGGCACAGGTGAGGGTACGGAAACGTGGCACGGTCAGGCTATGTGCTGACTCACGGGTCAGTGCCAGCGTACGGGCCAGGAGTAGGCTACCGCACAGGGTAAGGTGTAGGGCTGGTGGTGGGTTTCCGTTCCGGGCTAGGGTTAGGGTTAGGGAATGGCAAGGCTTAGGGCACAGGTGAGGGTACGGAAACGTGTGAGGGTCAGGCTACGTGATGACGCACGGGTCAGTGCTAGCATACAGGCCAGGAGTAGGCTGCGGCGTAGGGTAAGGTGTAGGGCTGGTGGTGGGTTTCCGTTTCGGGCTAGGGTTAGGGTTAGGGAACGGCAAGGCTTAGGGCACAGGTGAGGGTACGGAAACGTGGCACGGTCAGGCTATGTGCTGACGCACGGGTCAGTGCCAGCGTACGGGCCAGGAGTATGCTACCTCACAGGGTAAGGTTTAGGGCTGGTGGTGGGTTTCCATTGTGGGCTAGGGTTAGGGTTAGGGAACGGCAAGGCTTAGGGCACAGGTGAGGGTACGGAAACGTGGGAGGGTCAGGCTACGTGCTGACGCACGGGTCAGTGCCAGCGTACGGGCCAGGAGTAGGCTATGGCTTGGGTGAAAGGTGTAGGGTTGGTGGTGGGTTTCCGTTCCGGGCTAGGGTTAGGGTTAGGGAACTGCAAGGCTTAGGGCACAGGTGAGGGTACGGAAACGTGTGAGGGTGAGGCTACGTGTTGCGCACGGGTCAGTGCCAGCATACGGGCCAGGAGTAGGCTACGGCGTAGGGTAAGGTGTAGGGCTGGTGGTGGGTTTCCGTTCCGGGCTTGGGTTAGGGTTAGGGAACGGCAAGGTTTAGGGCACAGGTGAGGGTACGGAAACGTGGGAAGGTCAGGCTAGGTGCTGACGCATTGGTCAGTGCCAGCGTACGGGCCAGGAGTAGGCTACAGCTTGGTGGTAAGGTGTAAGGCTGTTGGTGGTTTTCCGTTCCGGGCTAGGGTTAGGGTTAGGGAACGGCAAGGCTTAGGGCACAGGTGAGGGTATGGAAACGTGGCACGGTCAGGCTATGTGCTGACGCACGGGTCAGTGCCAGCGTACGGGCCAGGAGTAGGCTACGGCTTGGGGGTAAGGTGTAGGGCTGGTGGTGGGTTTCTGTGCCGGCCTAGGGTTAGGGTTAGGGAACGGCAAGGCTTAGGGCACAGGTGAGGGTACGGAAACGTGGGACGGTAAGGCTACGTGCTGACGCACGAGTCAGTGCCAGCGTACGGGCCAGGAGTAGGCTACGGCGTAGGGTAAGGTGTAGGGCTGGTGGTGGGTTTTCGTTCTGGGGTAGGGTTAGGGTTAGGGAACGGCAAGGCTTAGGGCACAGGTGAGGGTACAGAAACGTGGGAGGGTCAGGCTACGTGCTGCCGCATGGGTCAGTGCCAGCGTACGGGCCAGGAGTAGGCTAAGGCTTGGGGGAAAGGTGTAGGGTTGGTGGTGGGTTTCCGTTCCGGGCTAGGGTTAGGTTTAGGGAACCGCAAGGATTAGGGCACAGGTGAGGGTACGGAAACGTTGGAGGTCCGGCTACGTGCTGACGCATGTGTCATTGCCAGCGTACGGCCCAGGAGTAGGCTACGGCTGAGGGTAAGGTGTAGGGCTGGTGGTGGGTTTCCGTTCTGGGCTAGGGTTAGGGTTAGGGAATGGCAAGGCTTAGGGCACAGGTGAGGGTACGTAAACGTGGGAGGGTCAGGCTACGTGCTCACGCACGTGTCAGTGCCAGCATACGGGCCAGGAGTTGGCTACCGCACAGGGTAAGGTGTAGGGCTGGTGGTGGGTTTCCATTGTGGGCTAGGGTTAGGGTTAGGAAACGGCAAGGGTTAGGGCAGAGGTGAGGGTACGTAAACGTGGGAGGGTCAGGCTACGTGCTGACGCACGGGTCAGTGCCAGCGTACGGGCCAGGAGTAGGCTACGGGTTGGGAGTACGGTGTAGGGTTGTTGGTGGGTTTCCGTGCTGGCCTAGGGTTAGGGTTAGGGAATGGCAAGGCTTAGGGCACAGGTGAGGGTACGGAAACGTGGGAGAGTCAGGCTACGTGCTGACGCACGGGTCAGTGCCAGCGTACGGGCCAGGAGTAGGCTACAGCTTAGGATAAGGTGTAGGGCTGGTGGTGGGTTTCCGTTCTGTGCTAGGGTTAGGGTTAGGGAACGGCAAGGCTTAGGGCACAGGTGAGGGTACGTAAACCTGGGAGGGTCAGGGTACGTTCTGACGCACGGGTGAGTGCCAGCATACGGGCCAGGAGTAGGCTACGGCTTGGGGGAAATGTGTAGGGTTGGTGGTGGGTTTCCGTTCCGGGCTAGGGTTAGGTTTAGGGAACGGCAAGGCTTAGGGCACAGGTGAGGGTACGGAAACGTGGGAGGGTCAGGCTACGTGCTGACGCACGGGTCAGTGCCAGCGTACGGGCCAGGAGTAGGCTACGGGTTGGGGGAAAGGTGTAGGGTTGGTGGTGGGTTTCCGTTCCGGGCTAGGGTTAGGGTTAGGCAACGGCAAGGCTTAGGGCACAGGTGAGGGTACGGAAACGTGGGAGGGTCAGGCTACGTGCTGACGCACGGGTCAGTGCCAGCGTACGGGCCAGGAGTAGGCTACGGCGTAGGGTAAGGTGTAGGGCTGGTGGTGGGTTTCCGTTCTGGGCTAGGGTTAGGGTTAGGGAACGGCAAGGCTTAGGGCACGGGTGAGGGTACGGAAACGTGGGAGGGTCAGGCTACATGCTGACGCACGGGTCAGTGCCAGCGTACGGGCCAGGAGTAGGCTACGCCTTGGGGGTAAGGTGTAGGGATGGTGGTGGTTTTCTGTGCCGGCCTAGGGTTAGGGTTAGGGAACGGCAAGGCTTAGGGCACAGGTGAGGGTACGGAAACGTTGGAGGTCCGGCTACTTGCTGACGCATGTGTCATTGCCAGCGTACGGGCCAGGAGTAGGCTACGGCTTAGGGTAAGGTGTAGGGCTGGTGGTGGGTTTCCGTTCTGGGCTAGGGTTAGGGTTTGGGAATGGCAAGGCTTAGGGCACAGGTGAGGGTACGTAAACGTGGGAGGGTCAGGCTACGTGCTCACGCACGTGTCAGTGCCAGCATACGGGCCAGGAGTTGGCTACCGCACAGGGTAAGGTGTAGGGCTGGTGGTGGGTTTCCATTGTGGGCTAGGGTTAGGGTTAGGAAACGGCAAGGGTTAGGGCAGAGGTGAGGGTACGTAAACGTGGGAGGGTCAGGCTACGTGCTGACGCACGGGTCAGTGCCAGCGTACGGGCCAGGAGTAGGCTACGGGTTGGGAGTACGGTGTAGGGTTGTTGGTGGGTTTCCGTGCTGGCCTAGGGTTAGGGTTAGGGAATGGCAAGGCTTAGGGCACAGGTGAGGGTACGGAAACGTGGGAGAGTCAGGCTACGTGCTGACGCACGGGTCAGTGCCAGCGTACGGGCCAGGAGTAGGCTACAGCTTAGGATAAGGTGTAGGGCTGGTGGTGGGTTTCCGTTCTGTGCTAGGGTTAGGGTTAGGGAACGGCAAGGCTTAGGGCACAGGTGAGGGTACGTAAACCTGGGAGGGTCAGGGTACGTTCTGACGCACGGGTGAGTGCCAGCATACGGGCCAGGAGTAGGCTACGGCTTGGGGGAAATGTGTAGGGTTGGTGGTGGGTTTCCGTTCCGGGCTAGGGTTAGGTTTAGGGAACGGCAAGGCTTAGGGCACAGGTGAGGGTACGGAAACGTGGGAGGGTCAGGCTACGTGCTGACGCACGGGTCAGTGCCAGCGTACGGGCCAGGAGTAGGCTACGGGTTGGGGGAAAGGTGTAGGGTTGGTGGTGGGTTTCCGTTCCGGGCTAGGGTTAGGGTTAGGCAACGGCAAGGCTTAGGGCACAGGTGAGGGTACGGAAACGTGGGAGGGTCAGGCTACGTGCTGACGCACGGGTCAGTGCCAGCGTACGGGCCAGGAGTAGGCTACCGCACAGGGTAAGGTGTATGGCTGGTGGTGGGTTTCCATTGTGGGCTAGGGTTAGGGTTAGGGAACGGCAAGGCTTAGGGCACAGGTGAGGGTACGGAAACGTGGGAGGGTCAGGCTACATGCTGACGCACGGGTCAGTGCCAGCGTACGGGCCAGGAGTAGGCTACGGCTAGGGGGAGAGGTGTAGGTTTCGTGGTGTGTTTCCGTTCCGGGCTAGGGTTAGGGTTAGGGAACGGCAAGGCTTAGGGCACAGGTGAGGGTACGGAAACGTGTGAGGGTCAGGCTACGTGCTGACGCACGGGTCAGTGCTAGCATACAGGCCAGGAGTAGGCTACGGTGTAGGGTATGGTGTAGGGCTGGTGGTGGGTTTCCGTTCTGGGCTAGGGTTAGTGTTAGGGAATGGCAAGGGTTAGGGCACAGGTGAGGGTACGTAAACGTGGGAGGGTAAGGCTACGTGCTGACGCACGGGTCAGTGCCAGCGTACGGGCCAGGAGTAGGCTACGGCTTGGGAGTACGGTGTAGGGTTGTTGGTGGGTTTCCGTGCTGGCCTAGGGTTAGGGTTAGGGAACGGCAAGGCTTAGGGCACAGGTGAGGGTACGGAAAAGGGGGAGGGTCAGGCTACGTACTGACGCACGGGTCAGTGCAAGCATACGGGCCAGGAGTAGGCTACGGCTTGGGGGAGAGGTGTAGGGTTGGTGGTGGGTTTCCGTTCCGGGATAGGGTTAGGGTTAGGGAACGGCAAGTCTTAGGGCACAGGTGAGGGTACGTAAACGTGGGAGGGTCAGGCTACGTGATGACGCACGGGTCAGTGCCAGCGTACGGGCCAGGAGTAGGCTACGGGTTTGGGGTAAGGTGTAGGGCTGGTGGTGGGTTTCTGTGTCGGCCTAGGGTTAGGGTTAGGGAACGGCAAGGCTTAGGGCACAGGTGAGGGTACGGAAAAGTGGGAGGGTCAGGCTACGTGCTGACGCACGGGTCAGTGCCAGCGTACGGGCCAGGAGTAGGCTACACCTTAGGATACGGTGTAGGGCTGGTGGTGGGTTTCCGTTCTGTGCTAGGGTTAGGGTTAGGGAACGGAAAGGCTTAGAGCACAGGTGAGGGTACGTAAACGTGGGAGGGTCAGGCTATGTTCTGACGCACGGGTCAGTGCCAGCATACGGGCCAGGAGTAGGCTACGGCTTGGGGGAAATGTGTAGGGTTGGTGGTGGGTTTCCGTTCCGGGCTAGGGTTAGGGTTAGGGAACGGCAAGGCTTAGGGCACAGGTGAGGGTACGGAAACGAGGGAGGGTCAGGCTACGTGCTGACGCACGGGTCAGTGCCAGCGTACGGGCCAGGAGTAGGCTACGGCTTGGGGGAAAGGTGTAGGGTTGGTGGTGGCTTTCCGTTCCGGGCTAGGGTTAGGGTTAGGGAACGGCAAGGCTTAGGGCACAGGTGAGGGTACGGAAACGTGGGAGGGTCAGGCTACGTGCTGACGCACGGTTCAGTGCCAGCGTACGGGCCAGGAGTAGGCTACGGCGTAGGGTAAGGTGTAGGGCTGGTGGTGGGTTTCCGTTTCGGGCTAGGGTTAGGGTTAGGGAACGGCAAGGCTTAGGGCACAGGTGAGGGTACGGAAACGTGGCACGGTCAGGCTATGTGCTGACGCACGGGTCAGTGCCAGCGTACGGGCCAGGAGTAGGCTACCGCACAGGGTAAGGTGTAGGGCTGGTGGTGGGTTTCCGTTCCGGGCTAGGGTTAGGGTTAGGGAATGGCAAGGCTTAGGGCACAGGTGAGGGTACGGAAACGTGTGAGGGTCAGGCTACGTGATGACGCACGGGTCAGTGCTAGCATACAGGCCAGGAGTAGGCTGCGGCGTAGGGTAAGGTGTAGGGCTGGTGGTGGGTTTCCGTTTCGGGCTAGGGTTAGGGTTAGGGAACGGCAAGGCTTAGGGCACAGGTGAGGGTACGGAAACGTGGCACGGTCAGGCTATGTGCTGACGCACGGGTCAGTGCCAGCGTACAGGCCAGGAGTATGCTACCTCACAGGGTAAGGTTTAGGGCTGGTGGTGGGTTTCCATTGTGGGCTAGGGTTAGGGTTAGGGAACGGCAAGGCTTAGGGCACAGGTGAGGGTACGGAAACGTGGGAGGGTCAGGCTACGTGCTGACGCACGGGTCAGTGCCAGCGTACGGGCCAGGAGTAGGCTATGGCTTGGGTGAAAGGTGTAGGGTTGGTGGTGGGTTTCCGTTCCGGGCTAGGGTTAGGGTTAGGGAACTGCAAGGCTTAGGGCACAGGTGAGGGTACGGAAACGTGTGAGGGTGAGGCTACGTGCTGCGCACGGGTCAGTGCCAGCATACGGGCCAGGAGTAGGCTACGGCGTAGGGTAAGGTGTAGGGCTGGTGGTGGGTTTCCGTTCCGGGCTTGGGTTAGGGTTAGGGAACGGCAAGGTTTAGGGCACAGGTGAGGGTACGGAAACGTGGGAAGGTCAGGCTAGGTGCTGACGCATTGGTCAGTGCCAGCGTACGGGCCAGGAGTAGGCTACAGCTTGGTGGTAAGGTGTAAGGCTGTTGGTGGTTTTCCGTTCCGGGCTAGGGTTAGGGTTAGGGAACGGCAAGGCTTAGGGCACAGGTGAGGGTATGGAAACGTGGCACGGTCAGGCTATGTGCTGACGCACGGGTCAGTGCCAGCGTACGGGCCAGGAGTAGGCTACGGCTTGGGGGTAAGGTGTAGGGCTGGTGGTGGGTTTCTGTGCCGGCCTAGGGTTAGGGTTAGGGAACGGCAAGGCTTAGGGCACAGGTGAGGGTACGGAAACGTGGGACGGTAAGGCTACGTGCTGACGCACGAGTCAGTGCCAGCGTACGGGCCAGGAGTAGGCTACGGCGTAGGGTAAGGTGTAGGGCTGGTGGTGGGTTTTCGTTCTGGGGTAGGGTTAGGGTTAGGGAACGGCAAGGCTTAGGGCACAGGTGAGGGTACAGAAACGTGGGAGGGTCAGGCTACGTGCTGCCGCATGGGTCAGTGCCAGCGTACGGGCCAGGAGTAGGCTAAGGCTTGGGGGAAAGGTGTAGGGTTGGTGGTGGGTTTCCGTTCTGGGCTAGGGTTAGGTTTAGGGAACCGCAAGGATTAGGGCACAGGTGAGGGTACGGAAACGTTGGAGGTCCGGCTACGTGCTGACGCATGTGTCATTGCCAGCGTACGGCCCAGGAGTAGGCTACGGCTGAGGGTAAGGTGTAGGGCTGGTGGTGGGTTTCCGTTCTGGGCTAGGGTTAGGGTTAGGGAATAGCAAGGCTTAGGGCACAGGTGAGGGTACGTAAACGTGGGAGGGTCAGGCTACGTGCTCACGCACGTGTCAGTGCCAGCATACGGGCCAGGAATTGGCTACCGCACAGGGTAAGGTGTAGGGCTGGTGGTGGGTTTCCATTGTGGGCTAGGGTTAGGGTTAGGAAACGGCAAGGGTTAGGGCAGAGGTGAGGGTACGTAAACGTGGGAGGGTCAGGCTACGTGCTGACGCACGGGTCAGTGCCAGCGTACGGGCCAGGAGTAGGCTACGGGTTGGGAGTACGGTGTAGGGTTGTTGGTGGGTTTCCGTGCTGGCCTAGGGTTAGGGTTAGGGAATGGCAAGGCTTAGGGCACAGGTGAGGGTACGGAAACGTGGGAGAGTCAGGCTACGTGCTGACGCACGGGTCAGTGCCAGCGTACGGGCCAGGAGTAGGCTACAGCTTAGGATAAGGTGTAGGGCTGGTGGTGGGTTTCCGTTCTGTGCTAGGGTTAGGGTTAGGGAACGGCAAGGCTTAGGGCACAGGTGAGGGTACGTAAACCTGGGAGGGTCAGGGTACGTTCTGACGCACGGGTGAGTGCCAGCATACGGGCCAGGAGTAGGCTACGGCTTGGGCGAAATGTGTAGGGTTGGTGGTGGGTTTCCGTTCCGGGCTAGGGTTAGGTTTAGGGAACGGCAAGGCTTAGGGCACAGGTGAGGGTACGGAAACGTGGGAGGGTCAGGCTACGTGCTGACGCACGGGTCAGTGCCAGCGTACGGGCCAGGAGTAGGCTACGGGTTGGGGGAAAGGTGTAGGGTTGGTGGTGGGTTTCCGTTCCGGGCTAGGGTTAGGGTTAGGCAACGGCAAGGCTTAGGGCACAGGTGAGGGTACGGAAACGTGGGAGGGTCAGGCTACGTGCTGACGCACGGGTCAGTGCCAGCGTACGGGCCAGGAGTAGGCTACGGCGTAGGGTAAGGTGTAGGGCTGGTGGTGGGTTTCCGTTCTGGGCTAGGGTTAGGGTTAGGGAACGGCAAGGCTTAGGGCACGGGTGAGGGTACGGAAACGTGGGAGGGTCAGGCTACATGCTGACGCACGGGTCAGTGCCAGCGTACGGGCCAGGAGTAGGCTACGCCTTGGGGGTAAGGTGTAGGGATGGTGGTGGTTTTCTGTGCCGGCCTAGGGTTAGGGTTAGGGAACGGCAAGGCTTAGGGCACAGGTGAGGGTACGGAAACGTTGGAGGTCCGGCTACTTGCTGACGCATGTGTCATTGCCAGCGTACGGGCCAGGAGTAGGCTACGGCTTAGGGTAAGGTGTAGGGCTGGTGGTGGGTTTCCGTTCTGGGCTAGGGTTAGGGTTTGGGAATGGCAAGGCTTAGGGCACAGGTGAGGGTACGTAAACGTGGGAGGGTCAGGCTATGTGCTCACGCACGTGTCAGTGCCAGCATACGGGCCAGGAGTAGGCTACCGCACAGGGTAAGGTGTATGGCTGGTGGTGGGTTTCCATTGTGGGCTAGGGTTAGGGTTAGGGAACGGCAAGGCTTAGGGCACAGGTGAGGGTACGGAAACGTGGGAGGGTCAGGCTACATGCTGACGCACGGGTCAGTGCCAGCGTACGGGCCAGGAGTAGGCTACGGCTAGGGGGAGAGGTGTAGGTTTCGTGGTGTGTTTCCGTTCCGGGCTAGGGTTAGGGTTAGGGAACGGCAAGGCTTAGGGCACAGGTGAGGGTACGGAAACGTGTGAGGGTCAGGCTACGTGCTGACGCACGGGTCAGTGCTAGCATACAGGCCAGGAGTAGGCTACGGTGTAGGGTATGGTGTAGGGCTGGTGGTGGGTTTCCGTTCTGGGCTAGGGTTAGGGTTAGGGAATGGCAAGGGTTAGGGCACAGGTGAGGGTACGTAAACGTGGGAGGGTAAGGCTACGTGCTGACGCACGGGTCAGTGCCAGCGTACGGGCCAGGAGTAGGCTACGGCTTGGGAGTACGGTGTAGGGTTGTTGGTGGGTTTCCGTGCTGGCCTAGGGTTAGGGTTAGGGAACGGCAAGGCTTAGGGCACAGGTGAGGGTACGGAAAAGTGGGAGGGTCAGGCTACGTACTGACGCACGGGTCAGTGCAAGCATACGGGCCAGGAGTAGGCTACGGCTTGGGGGAGAGGTGTAGGGTTGGTGGTGGGTTTCCGTTCCGGGATAGGGTTAGGGTTAGGGAACGGCAAGTCTTAGGGCACAGGTGAGGGTACGTAAACGTGGGAGGGTCAGGCTACGTGATGACGCACGGGTCAGTGCCAGCGTACGGGCCAGGAGTAGGCTACGGGTTTGGGGTAAGGTGTAGGGCTGGTGGTGGGTTTCTGTGTCGGCCTAGGGTTAGGGTTAGGGAACGGCAAGGCTTAGGGCACAGGTGAGGGTACGGAAAAGTGGGAGGGTCAGGCTACGTGCTGACGCACGGGTCAGTGCCAGCGTACGGGCCAGGAGTAGGCTACACCTTAGGATACGGTGTAGGGCTGGTGGTGGGTTTCCGTTCTGTGCTAGGGTTAGGGTTAGGGAACGGAAAGGCTTAGAGCACAGGTGAGGGTACGTAAACGTGGGAGGGTCAGGCTATGTTCTGACGCACGGGTCAGTGCCAGCATACGGGCCAGGAGTAGGCTACGGCTTGGGGGAAATGTGTAGGGTTGGTGGTGGGTTTCCGTTCCGGGCTAGGGTTAGGGTTAGGGAACGGCAAGGCTTAGGGCACAGGTGAGGGTACGGAAACGAGGGAGGGTCAGGCTACGTGCTGACGCACGGGTCAGTGCCAGCGTACGGGCCAGGAGTAGGCTACGGCTTGGGGGAAAGGTGTAGGGTTGGTGGTGGCTTTCCGTTCCGGGCTAGGGTTAGGGTTAGGGAACGGCAAGGCTTAGGGCACAGGTGAGGGTACGGAAACGCGGGAGGGTCAGGCTACGTGCTGACGCACGGTTCAGTGCCAGCGTACGGGCCAGGAGTAGGCTACGGCGTAGGGTAAGGTGTAGGGCTGGTGGTGGGTTTCCGTTCCGGGCTAGGGTTAGGGTTAGGGAACGGCAAGGCTTAGGGCACGGGTGAGGGTACGGAAACGTGGGAGGGTCAGGCTACGTGCTGACGCACGGGTCAGTGCCAGCGTACGTGCCATGAGTAGGCTACGGCTTGGGGGTAAGGTGTAGGGCTGGTGGTGGGTTTCTGTGCCGGCCTAGGGTTAGGGTTAGGGAACGGCAAGGCTTAGGGCACAGGTGAGGTTACGGAAACGTGGGAGGGTCAGGCTACGGGCTGACGCACGGGTCAGTGCCAGCGTACGGGCCAGGAGTAGGCTACGGCTTGGGGGTAAGGTGTAAGGCTGTTGGTGGTTTTCCGTTCCGGGCTAGGGTTAGGGTTAGCATACGGCAAGGCTTAGGGCACAGGTGAGGGTACGGAAACGTGGCACAGTCAGGCTATGTGCTGACACACGGCTCAGTGCCCGCATACGGGCCAGGAGTAGGCTACCGCACAGGGTAAGGTGTAGGGCTGGTGGTGGGTTTCCATTGTGGGCTAGGGTTATGGTTAGGGAACGGCAAGGCTTAGGGCACAGGTGAGGGTACGGAAACGTGGGAGGGTCAGGCTACGTGCTGACGCACGGGGCAGTGCCAGCGTACGCGCCAGGAGTAGGCTAGGGCGTAGGGTAAGGTGTAGGGTTGGTGGTGGGTTTTCGTTCAGGGCTAGGGTTAGGGTTAGGGAACGGCAAGGCTTAGGGCACAGGTGAGGGTACGGAAACGTGGGAGGGTCAGGCTACGTGCTGACGCACGGGTCAGTGCCAGCGTACGGGCCAGGAGTAGGCTACGGCTTGGGGGAGAGGTGTAGGGTTGGTGTTGGGTTTCCGTTCCGGGCTAGGGTTAGGGTTAGGGAACGGCAAGGCTTAGGGCACAGGTGAGGGTACGGAAACGTGGGAGGGTCAGGCTACGTGCTGACGCACGGTTCAGTGCAAGCGTACGGGCCAGGAGTAGGCTACGGCGTAGGGTAAGGTGTAGGGCTGGTGGTGGGTTTCCGTTCCGGGCTAGGGTTAGGGTTAGGGAACGGCAAGGCTTAGGGCACGGGTGAGGGTACGGAAACGTGGGAGGGTCAGGCTACGTGCTGACGCACGGGTCAGTGCCAGCGTACGTGCCATGAGTAGGCTACGGCTTGGGGGTAAGGTGTAGGGCTGGTGGTGGGTTTCTGTGCCGGCCTAGGGTTAGGGTTAGGGAACGGCAAGGCTTAGGGCACAGGTGAGGTTACGGAAACGTGGGAGGGTCAGGCTACGGGCTGACGCACGGGTCAGTGCCAGCGTACGGGCCAGGAGTAGGCTACGGCTTGGGGATAAGGTGTAAGGCTGTTGGTGGTTTTCCGTTCCGGGCTAGGGTTAGGGTTAGGATACGGCAAGGCTTAGGGCACAGGTGAGGGTACGGAAACGTGGCACAGTCAGGCTATGTGCTGACACACGGCTCAGTGCCCGCATACGGGCCAGGAGTAGGCTACCGCACAGGGTAAGGTGTAGGGCTGGTGGTGGGTTTCCATTGTGGGCTAGGGTTATGGTTAGGGAACGGCAAGGCTTAGGGCACAGGTGAGGGTACGGAAACGTGGGAGGGTCAGGCTACGTGCTGACGCACGGGTCAGTGCCAGCGTACGGGCCAGGAGTAGGCTACGGCTTGGGGGAGAGGTGTAGGGTTGGTGTTGGGTTTCCGTTCCGGGCTAGGGTTAGGGTTAGGGAACGGCAAGGCTTAGGGCACAGGTGAGGGTACTGAAACGTGGGAGGGTCAGGCTACATGCTGACGCACGGGTCAGTGCCAGCGTACGGGCCAGGAGTAGGCTACGGCGTAGGGTAAGGTGTAGGGCTGGTGGTGGGTTTCCGTTCCGGGCTAGGGTTAGGGTTAGGGAACGGCAAGGCTTAGGGCACAGGTGAGGGTACGGAAACGTGGGAGGGTCAGGCTAAGTGCTGACGCACGGGTCAGTGCCAGCGTACGGGCCAGGAGTAGGCTACGGTTTGGGGGTAAGTTGTAGGGCTGGTGGTGGGTTTCTGTGCCGGCCTAGGGTTAGGGTTAGGGAACGGCAAGGCTTAGGGCACAGGTGAGGGTACGGAAACGTGGGAGGTTCAGGCTACGGGCTGACCCACGGGTCAGTGCCAGCGTATGGGCCAGGAGTAGGCTACAGCTTGGTGGTAAGGTGTAAGGCTGTTGGTGGTTTTCCGTTCCGGGCTAGGGTTAGGGTTAGGGAATGGCAAGGCTTAGGGCACAGGTGAGGGTATGGAAACGTGGCACGGTCAGGCTATGTGCTGACGCACGGGTTAGTGCCAGCGTACGGGCCAGGAGTAGGCTACGGCTTGGGGGTAAGGTGTAGGGCTGGTTGTGGGTTTCTGTGCCGGTCTAGGGTTAGGGTTAGGGAACGGCAAGGCTTAGGGCACAGGTGAGGGTACGGAAACGTTGGAGGGTCAGGCTACGTGCTGACGCATGGGTCATTGCCAGCGTACGGTCCAGGAGTAGGCTACAGCTAAGGGTAAGGTGTAGGTCTGGTGGTGGGTTTCCGTTCCGGGCTAGGGTTAGGGTTAGGGAACGGCAAGGCTTAGGGCACAGGTGAGGGTACGGAAACGTGGGAGGGTCAGGCTACGTGCTGACACACGGGTCAGTGCCAGCGTACGGGCCAAGAGCAGGCTACGGCTTGCGGGTAAGGTGTAGGGCTGGTGGTGGGTTTCCGTTCCGTGCTAGGGTTACGGTTAGGGAACGGCAAGGCTTAGGGCACAGGTGAGGGTACGGAAACATGTGAGGATCAGGCTATGTGCTGACGCACGGGTCAGTGCTAGCATACAGGCCAGGAGTAGGCTACGGCGTAGGGTAAGGTGTAGGGCTGGTGGTGGGTTTCCGTTCCGGGCTAGGGTTAGGGTTAGGGAACCGCAAGGCTTAGGGCACAGGTGAGGGTACGTAAACGTGGGAGGGTCAGGCTACGTTCTGACGTACGGGTCAGTGCCAGCATACGGACCAGGAGTAGGCTACGGCGTAGGGTAAGGTGTAGGGCTGGTGGTGGGTTTCCGTTCCGGGCTAGGGG
This sequence comes from Mesoplodon mirus, assembly GCF_964341445.2. Taxonomy (NCBI): domain Eukaryota; kingdom Metazoa; phylum Chordata; class Mammalia; order Artiodactyla; family Ziphiidae; genus Mesoplodon; species Mesoplodon mirus. Next base: position 814,746 of record NW_028295624.1, on the reverse strand, counting down.
TAGGGTTATGGAACGGCAAGGCTTAGGGCACAGGTGAGGGTACGGAAACGTGGCACGGTCAGGCTATGTGCTGACGCACGGCTCAGTTCCAGCGTACGGGCCAGGAGTAGGCTACCGCACAGGGTAAGGTGTAGGGCTGGTGGTGGGTTTCCATTGTGGGCTAGGGTTAGGGTTAGGGAACGGCAAGGCTTAGGGCACAGGTGAGGGTACGGAAACGTGGGAGGGTCAGGCTACGTGCTGACGCATGGGTCAGTGCCAGCGTACGGGCCAGGAGTAGGCTACAGCTTGGTGGTAAGGTGTAAGGTTGGTGGTGGGTTTCCGTTCCGGGCTAGGGTTAGGGTTAGGTAACGGCAAGGCTTAGGGCACAGGTGAAGGTACGGAAACGTGTGAGGGTCAGGCTACGTGCTGACGCACGGGTCAGTGCCTGCATACGGGTCAGGAGTAGGCTACAGCGTAGGGTAAGGTGTAGGGCTGATGGTGGGTTTCCGTTCCGGGCTAGGGTTAGGGTTAGGGAACGGCAAGGCTTAGGGCACAGGTGAGGGTACGGAAACGTGTGAGGGTCAGGCTACGTGCTGACGCACGGTTCAGTGCCAGCGTACGGGCCAGGAGTAGGCTACGGCGTAGGGTAAGGTGTAGGGCTGGTGGTGGGTTTCCGTTCCGGGCTAGGGTTAGGGTTAGGGAACGGCAAGGCTTAGGGCACGGGTGAGGGTACGGAAACGTGGGAGGGTCAGGCTACGTGCTGACGCACGGGTCAGTGCCAGCGTACGTGCCATGAGTAGGCTACGGCTTGGGGGTAAGGTGTAGGGCTGGTGGTGGGTTTCTGTGCCGGCCTAGGGTTAGGGTTAGGGAACGGCAAGGCTTAGGGCACAGGTGAGGTTACGGAAACGTGGGAGGGTCAGGCTACGGGCTGACGCACGGGTCAGTGCCAGCGTACGGGCCAGGAGTAGGCTACGGCTTGGGGATAAGGTGTAAGGCTGTTGGTGGTTTTCCGTTCCGGGCTAGGGTTAGGGTTAGGATACGGCAAGGCTTAGGGCACAGGTGAGGGTACGGAAACGTGGCACAGTCAGGCTATGTGCTGACACACGGCTCAGTGCCCGCATACGGGCCAGGAGTAGGCTACCGCACAGGGTAAGGTGTAGGGCTGGTGGTGGGTTTCCATTGTGGGCTAGGGTTATGGTTAGGGAACGGCAAGGCTTAGGGCACAGGTGAGGGTACGGAAACGTGGGAGGGTCAGGCTACGTGCTGACGCACGGGTCAGTGCCAGCGTACGGGCCAGGAGTAGGCTACGGCTTGGGGGAGAGGTGTAGGGTTGGTGTTGGGTTTCCGTTCCGGGCTAGGGTTAGGGTTAGGGAACGGCAAGGCTTAGGGCACAGGTGAGGGTACTGAAACGTGGGAGGGTCAGGCTACATGCTGACGCACGGGTCAGTGCCAGCGTACGGGCCAGGAGTAGGCTACGGCGTAGGGTAAGGTGTAGGGCTGGTGGTGGGTTTCCGTTCCGGGCTAGGGTTAGGGTTAGGGAACGGCAAGGCTTAGGGCACAGGTGAGGGTACGGAAACGTGGGAGGGTCAGGCTAAGTGCTGACGCACGGGTCAGTGCCAGCGTACGGGCCAGGAGTAGGCTACGGTTTGGGGGTAAGTTGTAGGGCTGGTGGTGGGTTTCTGTGCCGGCCTAGGGTTAGGGTTAGGGAACGGCAAGGCTTAGGGCACAGGTGAGGGTACGGAAACGTGGGAGGTTCAGGCTACGGGCTGACCCACGGGTCAGTGCCAGCGTATGGGCCAGGAGTAGGCTACAGCTTGGTGGTAAGGTGTAAGGCTGTTGGTGGTTTTCCGTTCCGGGCTAGGGTTAGGGTTAGGGAATGGCAAGGCTTAGGGCACAGGTGAGGGTATGGAAACGTGGCACGGTCAGGCTATGTGCTGACGCACGGGTTAGTGCCAGCGTACGGGCCAGGAGTAGGCTACGGCTTGGGGGTAAGGTGTAGGGCTGGTTGTGGGTTTCTGTGCCGGTCTAGGGTTAGGGTTAGGGAACGGCAAGGCTTAGGGCACAGGTGAGGGTACGGAAACGTTGGAGGGTCAGGCTACGTGCTGACGCATGGGTCATTGCCAGCGTACGGTCCAGGAGTAGGCTACAGCTAAGGGTAAGGTGTAGGTCTGGTGGTGGGTTTCCGTTCCGGGCTAGGGTTAGGGTTAGGGAACGGCAAGGCTTAGGGCACAGGTGAGGGTACGGAAACGTGGGAGGGTCAGGCTACGTGCTGACACACGGGTCAGTGCCAGCGTACGGGCCAAGAGCAGGCTACGGCTTGCGGGTAAGGTGTAGGGCTGGTGGTGGGTTTCCGTTCCGTGCTAGGGTTACGGTTAGGGAACGGCAAGGCTTAGGGCACAGGTGAGGGTACGGAAACATGTGAGGATCAGGCTATGTGCTGACGCACGGGTCAGTGCTAGCATACAGGCCAGGACTAGGCTACGGCGTAGGGTAAGGTGTAGGGCTGGTGGTGGGTTTCCGTTCCGGGCTAGGGTTAGGGTTAGGGAACCGCAAGGCTTAGGGCACAGGTGAGGGTACGTAAACGTGGGAGGGTCAGGCTACGTTCTGACGTACGGGTCAGTGCCAGCATACGGACCAGGAGTAGGCTACGGCGTAGGGTAAGGTGTAGGGCTGGTGGTGGGTTTCCGTTCCGGGCTAGGGTTAGGGTTATGGAACGGCAAGGCTTAGGGCACAGGTGAGGGTACGGAAACGTGGCACGGTCAGGCTATGTGCTGACGCACGGCTCAGTTCCAGCGTACGGGCCAGGAGTAGGCTACCGCACAGGGTAAGGTGTAGGGCTGGTGGTGGGTTTCCATTGTGGGCTAGGGTTAGGGTTAGGGAACGGCAAGGCTTAGGGCACAGGTGAGGGTACGGAAACGTGGGAGGGTCAGGCTACGTGCTGACGCATGGGTCAGTGCCAGCGTACGGGCCAGGAGTAGGCTACAGCTTGGTGGTAAGGTGTAAGGTTGGTGGTGGGTTTCCGTTCCGGGCTAGGGTTAGGGTTAGGTAACGGCAAGGCTTAGGGCACAGGTGAAGGTACGGAAACGTGTGAGGGTCAGGCTACGTGCTGACGCACGGGTCAGTGCCTGCATACGGGTCAGGAGTAGGCTACAGCGTAGGGTAAGGTGTAGGGCTGATGGTGGGTTTCCGTTCCGGGCTAGGGTTAGGGTTAGGGAACGGCAAGGCTTAGGGCACAGGTGAGGGTATGGAAACGTGGCACAGTCGGGCTATGTGCTGACGCACGGGTCAGTGCCAGCGTACGGGCCAGGAGTAGGCTACGGCTTGGTGGTAAGGTGTAGAGATGGTGGTGGTTTTCTGTGCCGGCCTAGGGTTAGGGTTAGGGAACGGCAAGGCTTAGGGCACAGGTGAGGGTACGGAAACGTTGGAGGTCCGGCTACGTGCTGACGCATGTGTCATTGCCAGCGTATGGGCCAGGAGTAGGCTACGGCTTAGGGTAAGGTGTAGGGCTGGTGGTGGGTTTCCGTTCTGTGCTAGGGTTAGGGTTAGGGAATGGGAAGGCTTAGGGCACAGGTGAGGGTACGGAAACGTGGGAGGGTCAGGCTACGGGCTGACCCACGGGTCAGTGCCAGCGTACGGGCCAGGAGTAGGCTACAGCTAGGTGGTAAGGTGTAAGGCTGTTGGTGGTTTTCCGTTCCGGGCTAGGGTTAGGGTTAGGGAATGGCAAGGCTTAGGGCACAGGTGAGGGCATGGAAACGTGGCACGGTCAGGCTATGTGCTGACGCACGGGTCAGTGCCAGCGTACTGGCCAGGAGTAGGCTACGGCTTGGGGGTAAGGTGTAGGGCTGGTGGTGGTTTTCTATGCCGGACTAGGGTTAGGGTTAGGGAACGGCAAGGCTTAGGGCACAGGTGAGGGTACGGAAACGTTGGAGGGTCAGGCTACGTGCTGACGCATGGGTCATTGCCAGCGTACGGGCCAGGAGTAGGCTACAGCTTAGGGTAAGGTGTAGGTCTGGTGGTGGGTTTCCGTTCCGGGCTAGGGTTAGGGTTAGGGAACGGCAAGGCTTAGGGCACAGGTGAGGGTACGGAAACGTGGGAGGGTCAGGCTACGTGCTGACACACGGGTCAGTGCCAGCGTACGGGCCAAGAGCAGGCTACGGCTTGCGGGTAAGGTGTAGGGCTGGTGGTGGGTTTCCGTTCCGGGCTAGGGTTACAGTTAGGGAACGGCAAGGCTTAGGGCACAGGTGAGGGTACGGAAACGTGTGAGGATCAGGCTATGTGCTGATGCACGGGTCAGTGCTAGCATACAGGCCAGGAGTAGGCTACGGCGTAGGGTAAGGTGTAGGGCTGGTGGTGGGTTTCCGTTCCGGGCTAGGGTTAGGGTTAGGGAACTGCAAGGCTTAGGGCACAAGTGAGGGTACGGAAACGTGGAAGGGTCAGGCTACGTGCTGACGCACGGGTCAGTGCCAGCCTACGGGCCAGGAGTAGGCTACGGCTTGGGGGTAAGGTGTAGGGCTGGTGGTGGGTTTCTGTGCTGGCCTAGCGTTAGGGTTAGGGAACGGCAAGGCTTAGGGCACAGGTGAGGTTACGGAAACGTGGGAGGGTCAGGCTACGTGCTGACGCACGGGTCAGTGCCAGCGTACGGGCCTGGATTAGGCTACGGTGTAGGGTAAGGTGTAGGGCTCGTGGTGGGTTTCCGTTCCGGGCTAGGGTTTAGGGTTAGGGAACGGCAAGGCTTAGGGCACAGGTGAGGGTACGGAAACGTGGGAGGTTCAGGCTACGGGCTGACCCACGGGTCAGTGCCAGCGTATGGGCCAGGAGTAGGCTACAGCTTGGTGGTAAGGTGTAAGGCTGTTGGTGGTTTTCCGTTCCGGGCTAGGGTTAGGGTTAGGGAATGGCAAGGCTTAGGGCACAAGTGAGGGTATGGAAACGTGGCACGGTCAGGCTATGTGCTGACGCACGGGTCAGTGCCAGCGTACGGGCCAGGAGTAGGCTACGGCTTGGGGGTAAGGTGTAGGGCTGGTTGTGGGTTTCTGTGCCGGTCTAGGGTTAGGGTTAGGGAACGGCAAGGCTTAGGGCACAGGTGAGGGTACGGAAACGTTGGAGGGTCAGGCTACGTGCTGACGCATGGGTCATTGCCAGCGTACGGTCCAGGAGTAGGCTACAGCTAAGGGTAAGGTGTAGGTCTGGTGGTGGGTTTCCGTTCCGGGCTAGGGTTAGGGTTAGGGAACGGCAAGGCTTAGGGCACAGGTGAGGGTACGGAAACGTGGGAGGGTCAGGCTACGTGCTGACACACGGGTCAGTGCCAGCGTACGGGCCAAGAGCTGGCTACGGCTTGCGGGTAAGGTGTAGGGCTGGTGGTGGGTTTCCGTTCCGGGCTAGGGTTACGGTTAGGGAACGGCAAGGCTTAGGGCACAGGTGAGGGTACGGAAACATGTGAGGATCAGGCTATGTGCTGACGCACGGGTCAGTGCTAGCATACAGGCCAGGAGTAGGCTACGGCGTAGGGTAAGGTGTAGGGCTGGTGGTGGCTTTCCGTTCCGGGCTAGGGTTAGGGTTAGGGAACCGCAAGGCTTAGGGCACAGGTGAGGGTACGTAAACGTGGGAGGGTCAGGCTACGTTCTGACGTACGGGTCAGTGCCAGCATACGGACCAGGAGTAGGCTACGGCGTAGGGTAAGGTGTAGGGCTGGTGGTGGGTTTCCGTTCCGGGCTAGGGTTAGGGTTATGGAACGGCAAGGCTTAGGGCACAGGTGAGGGTACGGAAACGTGGCACGGTCAGGCTATGTGCTGACGCACGGCTCAGTTCCAGCGTACCGGCCAGGAGTAGGCTACCGCACAGGGTAAGGTGTAGGGCTGGTGGTGGGTTTCCATTGTGGGCTAGGGTTAGGGTTAGGGAACGGCAAGGCTTAGGGCACAGGTGAGGGTACGGAAACGTGGGAGGGTCAGGCTACGTGCTGACGCATGGGTCAGTGCCAGTGTACGGGCCAGGAGTAGGCTACAGCTTGGTGGTAAGGTGTAAGGTTGGTGGTGGGTTTCCGTTCTGGGCTAGGGTTAGGGTTAGGTAACGGCAAGGCTTAGGGCACAGGTGAAGGTACGGAAACGTGTGAGGGTCAGGCTACGTGCTGACGCACGGGTCAGTGCCTGCATACGGGCCAGGAGTAGGCTACAGCGTAGGGTAAGGTGTAGGGCTGATGGTGGGTTTCCGTTCCGGGCTAGGGTTAGGGTTAGGGAACGGCAAGGCTTAGGGCACAGGTGAGGGTATGGAAACGTGGCACGGTCGGGCTATGTGCTGACGCACGGGTCAGTGCCAGCGTACAGGCCAGGAGTAGGCTACGGCTTGGTGGTAAGGTGTAGAGATGGTGGTGGTTTTCTGTGCCGGCCTAGGGTTAGGGTTAGGGAACGGCAAGGCTTAGGGCACAGGTGAGGGTACGGAAACGTTGGAGGTCCGGCTACGTGCTGACGCATGTGTCATTGCCAGCGTACGGGCCAGGAGTAGGCTACGGCTTAGGGTAAGGTGTAGGGCTGGTGGTGGGTTTCCGTTCTGTGCTAGGGTTAGGGTTAGGGAATGGGAAGGCTTAGGGCACAGGTGAGGGTACGGAAACGTGGGAGGGTCAGGCTACGGGCTGACCCACGGGTCAGTGCCAGCGTACGGGCCAGGAGTAGGCTACAGCTAGGTGGTAAGGTGTAAGGCTGTTGGTGGTTTTCCGTTCCGGGCTAGGGTTAGGGTTAGGGAATGGCAAGGCTTAGGGCACAGGTGAGGGCATGGAAACGTGGCACGGTCAGGCTATGTGCTGACGCACGGGTCAGTGCCAGCGTACTGGCCAGGAGTAGGCTACGGCTTGGGGGTAAGGTGTAGGGCTGGTGGTGGTTTTCTATGCCGGTCTAGGGTTAGGGTTAGGGAACGGCAAGGCTTAGGGCACAGGTGAGGGTACGGAAACGTTGGAGGGTCAGGCTACGTGCTGACGCATGGGTCATTGCCAGCGTACGGGCCAGGAGTAGGCTACAGCTTAGGGTAAGGTGTAGGTCTGGTGGTGGGTTTCCGTTCCGGGCTAGGGTTAGGGTTAGGGAACGGCAAGGCTTAGGGCACAGGTGAGGGTACGGAAACGTGGGAGGGTCAGGCTACGTGCTGACACACGGGTCAGTGCCAGCGTACGGGCCAAGAGCAGGCTACGGCTTGCGGGTAAGGTGTAGGGCTGGTGGTGGGTTTCCGTTCCGGGCTAGGGTTACAGTTAGGGAACGGCAAGGCTTAGGGCACAGGTGAGGGTACGGAAACGTGTGAGGATCAGGCTATGTGCTGACGCACGGGTCAGTGCTAGCATACAGGCCAGGAGTAGGCTACGGCGTAGGGTAAGGTGTAGGGCTGGTGGTGGGTTTCCGTTCCGGGCTAGGGTTAGGGTTAGGGAACTGCAAGGCTTAGGGCACAAGTGAGGGTACGGAAACGTGGAAGGGTCAGGCTACGTGCTGACGCACGGGTCAGTGCCAGCCTACGGGCCAGGAGTAGGCTACGGCTTGGGGGTAAGGTGTAGGGCTGGTGGTGGGTTTCTGTGCTGGCCTAGCGTTAGGGTTAGGGAACGGCAAGGCTTAGGGCACAGGTGAGGTTACGGAAACGTGGGAGGGTCAGGCTACGTGCTGACGCACGGGTCAGTGCCAGCGTACGGGCCTGGATTAGGCTACGGTGTAGGGTAAGGTGTAGGGCTCGTGGTGGGTTTCCGTTCCGGGCTAGGGTTTAGGGTTAGGGAACGGCAAGGCTTAGGGCACAGGTGAGGGTACGGAAACGTGGGAGGTTCAGGCTACGGGCTGACCCACGGGTCAGTGCCAGCGTATGGGCCAGGAGTAGGCTACAGCTTGGTGGTAAGGTGTAAGGCTGTTGGTGGTTTTCCGTTCCGGGCTAGGGTTAGGGTTAGGGAATGGCAAGGCTTAGGGCACAGGTGAGGGTATGGAAACGTGGCACGGTCAGGCTATGTGCTGACGCACGGGTTAGTGCCAGCGTACGGGCCAGGAGTAGGCTACGGCTTGGGGGTAAGGTGTAGGGCTGGTTGTGGGTTTCTGTGCCGGTCTAGGGTTAGGGTTAGGGAACGGCAAGGCTTAGGGCACAGGTGAGGGTACGGAAACGTTGGAGGGTCAGGCTACGTGCTGACGCATGGGTCATTGCCAGCGTACGGTCCAGGAGTAGGCTACAGCTAAGGGTAAGGTGTAGGTCTGGTGGTGGGTTTCCGTTCCGGGCTAGGGTTAGGGTTAGGGAACGGCAAGGCTTAGGGCACAGGTGAGGGTACGGAAACGTGGGAGGGTCAGGCTACGTGCTGACACACGGGTCAGTGCCAGCGTACGGGCCAAGAGCAGGCTACGGCTTGCGGGTAAGGTGTAGGGCTGGTGGTGGGTTTCCGTTCCGGGCTAGGGTTACGGTTAGGGAACGGCAAGGCTTAGGGCACAGGTGAGGGTACGGAAACATGTGAGGATCAGGCTATGTGCTGACGCACGGGTCAGTGCTAGCATACAGGCCAGGAGTAGGCTACGGCGTAGGGTAAGGTGTAGGGCTGGTGGTGGGTTTCCGTTCCGGGCTAGGGTTAGGGTTAGGGAACCGCAAGGCTTAGGGCACAGGTGAGGGTACGTAAACGTGGGAGGGTCAGGCTACGTTCTGACGTACGGGTCAGTGCCAGCATACGGACCAGGAGTAGGCTACGGCGTAGGGTAAGGTGTAGGGCTGGTGGTGGGTTTCCGTTCCGGGCTAGGGTTAGGGTTATGGAACGGCAAGGCTTAGGGCACAGGTGAGGGTACGGAAACGTGGCACGGTCAGGCTATGTGCTGACGCACGGCTCAGTTCCAGCGTACCGGCCAGGAGTAGGCTACCGCACAGGGTAAGGTGTAGGGCTGGTGGTGGGTTTCCATTGTGGGCTAGGGTTAGGGTTAGGGAACGGCAAGGCTTAGGGCACAGGTGAGGGTACGGAAACGTGGGAGGGTCAGGCTACGTGCTGACGCATGGGTCAGTGCCAGCGTACGGGCCAGGAGTAGGCTACAGCTTGGTGGTAAGGTGTAAGGTTGGTGGTGGGTTTCCGTTCCGGGCTAGGGTTAGGGTTAGGTAACGGCAAGGCTTAGGGCACAGGTGAAGGTACGGAAACGTGTGAGGGTCAGGCTACGTGCTGACGCACGGGTCAGTGCCTGCATACGGGCCAGGAGTAGGCTACAGCGTAGGGTAAGGTGTAGGGCTGATGGTGGGTTTCCGTTCCGGGCTAGGGTTAGGGTTAGGGAACGGCAAGGCTTAGGGCACAGGTGAGGGTATGGAAACGTGGCACGGTCGGGCTATGTGCTGACGCACGGGTCAGTGCCAGCGTACGGGCCAGGAGTAGGCTACGGCTTGGTGGTAAGGTGTAGAGATGGTGGTGGTTTTCTGTGCCGGCCTAGGGTTAGGGTTAGGGAACGGCAAGGCTTAGGGCACAGGTGAGGGTACGGAAACGTTGGAGGTCCGGCTACGTGCTGACGCATGTGTCATTGCCAGCGTACGGGCCAGGAGTAGGCTACGGCTTAGGGTAAGGTGTAGGGCTGGTGGTGGGTTTCCGTTCTGTGCTAGGGTTAGGGTTAGGGAATGGGAAGGCTTAGGGCACAGGTGAGGGTACGGAAACGTGGGAGGGTCAGGCTACGGGCTGACCCACGGGTCAGTGCCAGCGTACGGGCCAGGAGTAGGCTACAGCTAGGTGGTAAGGTGTAAGGCTGTTGGTGGTTTTCCGTTCCGGGCTAGGGTTAGGGTTAGGGAATGGCAAGGCTTAGGGCACAGGTGAGGGCATGGAAACGTGGCACGGTCAGGCTATGTGCTGACGCACGGGTCAGTGCCAGCGTACTGGCCAGGAGTAGGCTACGGCTTGGGGGTAAGGTGTAGGGCTGGTGGTGGATTTCTATGCCGGTCTAGGGTTAGGGTTAGGGAACGGCAAGGCTTAGGGCACAGGTGAGTGTACGGAAACGTTGGAGGGTCAGGCTACGTGCTGACGCATGGGTCATTGCCAGCGTACGGGCCAGGAGTAGGCTACAGCTTAGGGTAAAGTGTAGGTCTGGTGGTGGGTTTCCGTTCCGGGCTAGGGTTAGGGTTAGGGAACGGCAAGGCTTAGGGCACAGGTGAGGGTACGGAAACGTGGGAGGGTCAGGCTACGTGCTGACACACGGGTCAGTGCCAGCGTACGGGCCAAGAGCAGGCTACGGCTTGCGGGTAAGGTGTAGGGCTGGTGGTGGGTTTCCGTTCCGGGCTAGGGTTACAGTTAGGGAACGGCAAGGCTTAGGGCACAGGTGAGGGTACGGAAACGTGTGAGGATCAGGCTATGTGCTGACGCACGGGTCAGTGCTAGCATACAGGCCAGGAGTAGGCTACGGCGTAGGGTAAGGTGTAGGGCTGGTGGTGGGTTTCCGTTCCGGGCTAGGGTTAGGGTTAGGGAACTGCAAGGCTTAGGGCACAAGTGAGGGTACGGAAACGTGGAAGGGTCAGGCTACGTGCTGACGCACGGGTCAGTGCCAGCCTACGGGCCAGGAGTAGGCTACGGCTTGGGGGTAAGGTGTAGGGCTGGTGGTGGGTTTCTGTGCTGGCCTAGCGTTAGGGTTAGGGAACGGCAAGGCTTAGGGCACAGGTGAGGTTACGGAAACGTGGGAGGGTCAGGCTACGTGCTGACGCACGGGTCAGTGCCAGCGTACGGGCCTGGATTAGGCTACGGTGTAGGGTAAGGTGTAGGGCTCGTGGTGGGTTTCCGTTCCGGGCTAGGGTTTAGGGTTAGGGAACGGCAAGGCTTAGGGCACAGGTGAGGGTACGGAAACGTGGGAGGGTCAGGCTACGTGCTGACGCACGGGTCAGTGCCAGCGTACGGTCCAGGAGTAGGCTACGGCTTGGGGGAGAGTTGTAGGGTTGGTGGTGGGTTTCCGTTCCGGGCTAGAGTTACGTTTAGGGAACGGCAAGGCTTAGGGCACAGGTGAGGGTACGGAAACGTGGGAGGGTCAGGCTACGTTCTGACGCACGGCTCAGTGCCAGCGTACGGGCCAGGACTAGGCTACGGCTTGGGGGTAAGGTGTAGGGCTGGTGGTGGGTTTCCGTGCTGGCCTAGGGTTAGGGTTAGGGAACGGCAAGGCTTAGGGCACAGGTGAGGGTACGGAAACGTGGGAGGGTCAGGCTACGTGTTGACGCATGGGTCATTGCCAGCGTACGGGCCAGGAGTAGGCTACGGTGTAGGGTAAGGTGTAGGGCTCGTGGTGGGTTTCCGTTAAGGGCTAGGGTTAGGGTTAGGGAACGGCAAGGCTTAGGGCACAGGTGAGGGTACGGAAACGTGTGAGGGTCAGGCTACGTGCTGACGCACGGGTCAGTGCCACCTTCCGGCCAGGAGCAGGCTCCGGGTTGGGGGTAAGGTTGAGGGCTGGTGGTGGGTTTCCGTTCTGGGCTAGGGTTAGGGTTAGGGAACGGCAAGGCTTAGGGCACAGGTGAGGGTACGGAAACGTGGCACGGTCAGGTTATGTGCTGACGCACGGGTCAGTGCCAGCGTACGGGCCAGGAGTAGCCTACCGCACAGGGTAAGGTGTAGGGCTGGTGGTGCGTTTCCATTGTGGGCTAGGGTTAGGGTTAGGGAACGGCAAGGCTTAGGGCACAGGTGAGGGTACGGAAACGTGTGAGGGTCAGGCTACGTGCTGACGCACGGGTCAGTGCCTGCATACGGGCCAGGAGTAGGCTACAGCGTAGGGTAAGGTGTAGGGATGGTGGTGGGTTTCCGTTCCGGGCTAGGGTTAGGGTTAGGGAACGGCAAGGCTTAGGGCACAGGTGAGGGTATGGAAACGTGGCACGGTCAGGCTATGTGCTGACGCACGGGTCAGTGCCAGCGTACGGGCCAGGAGTAGGCTACCGCACAGGGTAAGGTGTAGGGCTGGTGGTGGGTTTCTGTGCCGGCCTAGGGTTAGGGTTAGGGAACGGCAAGGCTTAGGGCACAGGTGAGGTTACGGAAACGTGGGAGGGTCAGGCTACGTGCTGAGGCACGGGGCAGTGCCAGCGTACGGGCCAGGAGTAGGCTACGGCGTAGGGTAAGGTGTAGGGCTGGTGGTGGGTTTCCATTCCGGGCTAGGGTTAGGGTTAGGGAACGGCAAGGCTTAGGGCACGGGTGAGGGTACGGAAACGTGGGAGGGTCAGGCTACGTGCTGACGCACGAGTCAGTGCCAGCGTACGGGCCAGGAGTAGGCTGCGGTTTGGGGGTAAGGTGTAGGGCTGGTGGTGGGTTTCTGTGCCGGCCTAGGGTTAGCGTTAGGGAACGGCAAGGCTTAGGGCACAGGTGAGGGTACGGAAACGTGGGAGGGTCAGGCTACGGGCTGACGCACGGGTCAGTGCCAGCGTACGTGGCAGGAGTAGGCTACGGCTTGGGGGTAAGGTGTAAGGCTGTTGGTGGTTTTCCGTTCCGGTCTAGGGTTAGGGTTATGGAACGGCAAGGCTTAGGGCACAGGTGAGGGTACGGAAACGTGGCACGGTCAGGCTATGTGCTGACGCACGGGTCAGTGCCAGCGTACGTGGCAGGAGTAGGCTACGGCTTGGGGGAGAGGTGTAGGGTTGGTGGTGGGTTTCCGTTCCGTGCTAGGGTTAGGGTTAGGGAACGGAAAGCCTTAGGGCACAGCTGAGGGTACGGAAACGTGTGAGGGTCAGGCTACGTGCTGACGCACGGGTCAGTGCTAGCATACAGGCCAGGAGTAGGCTACGGCGTAGGGTAAGGTGTAGGGCTGGTGGTGGGTTTCCATTCCGGGCTAGGGTTAGGGTTAGGGAACGGCAAGGCTTAGGGCACAGGTGAGGGTACGGAAACGTGGGAGGGTCAGGCTACGAGCTGACGCACGGGTCAGTGCCAGCGTACGGGCCAGGAGTAGGCTACGCCTTGGAGTAAGTTGTAAGGCTGTTGGTGGTTTTCCGTTCCGGGCTAGGGTTAGGGTTAGGGAACGGCAAGGCTTAGGGCACAGGTGAGGGTACGGAAACGTGGTACGGTCAGGCTATGTGCTGACGCACGGGTCAGTGCCAGCGTACGGGCCAGGAGTAGGCTACGGCTTGGGGGTAAGGTGTAGGGCTGGTGGTGTGTTTCTGTGCCGGCCTAGGGTTAGGGTTAGGGAACGGCAAGGCTTAGGGCACAGGTGAGGGTACGGAAACGTGGGAGGGTCAGGCTACGTGCTGACACACGGGTCAGTGCCAGCGTACGGGCCAAGAGCAGGCTACGGCTTGCGGGTAAGGTGTAGGGCTGGTGGTGGGTTTCCGTTCCGGGCTAGGGTTACGGTTAGGGAACGGCAAGGCTTAGGGCACAGGTGAGGGTACGGAAACATGTGAGGATCAGGCTATGTGCTGACGCACGGGTCAGTGCTAGCATACAGGCCAGGAGTAGGCTACGGCGTAGGGTAAGGTGTAGGGCTGGTGGTGGGTTTCCGTTCCGGGCTAGGGTTAGGGTTAGGGAACCGCAAGGCTTAGGGCACAGGTGAGGGTACGTAAACGTGGGAGGGTCAGGCTACGTTCTGACGTACGGGTCAGTGCCAGCATACGGACCAGGAGTAGGCTACGGCGTAGGGTAAGGTGTAGGGCTGGTGGTGGGTTTCCGTTCCGGGCTAGGGTTAGGGTTATGGAACGGCAAGGCTTAGGGCACAGGTGAGGGTACGGAAACGTGGCACGGTCAGGCTATGTGCTGACGCACGGCTCAGTTCCAGCGTACCGGCCAGGAGTAGGCTACCGCACAGGGTAAGGTGTAGGGCTGGTGGTGGGTTTCCATTGTGGGCTAGGGTTAGGGTTAGGGAACGGCAAGGCTTAGGGCACAGGTGAGGGTACGGAAACGTGGGAGGGTCAGGCTACGTGCTGACGCATGGGTCAGTGCCAGCGTACGGGCCAGGAGTAGGCTACAGCTTGGTGGTAAGGTGTAAGGTTGGTGGTGGGTTTCCGTTCCGGGCTAGGGTTAGGGTTACGTAACGGCAAGGCTTAGGGCACAGGTGAAGGTACGGAAACGTGTGAGGGTCAGGCTACGTGCTGACGCACGGGTCAGTGCCTGCATACGGGTCAGGAGTAGGCTACAGCGTAGGGTAAGGTGTAGGGCTGATGGTGGGTTTCCGTTCCGGGCTAGGGTTAGGGTTAGGGAACGGCAAGGCTTAGGGCACAGGTGAGGGTATGGAAACGTGGCACGGTCGGGCTATGTGCTGACGCACGGGTCAGTGCCAGCGTACGGGCCAGGAGTAGGCTACGGCTTGGTGGTAAGGTGTAGAGATGGTGGTGGTTTTCTGTGCCGGCCTAGGGTTAGGGTTAGGGAACGGCAAGGCTTAGGGCACAGGTGAGGGTACGGAAACGTTGGAGGTCCGGCTACGTGCTGACGCATGTGTCATTGCCAGCGTACGGGCCAGGAGTAGGCTACGGCTTAGGGTAAGGTGTAGGGCTGGTGGTGGGTTTCCGTTCTGTGCTAGGGTTAGGGTTAGGGAATGGGAAGGCTTAGGGCACAGGTGAGGGTACGGAAACGTGGGAGGGTCAGGCTACGGGCTGACCCACGGGTCAGTGCCAGCGTACGGGCCAGGAGTAGGCTAGAGCTAGGTGGTAAGGTGTAAGGCTGTTGGTGGTTTTCCGTTCCGGGCTAGGGTTAGGGTTAGGGAATGGCAAGGCTTAGGGCACAGGTGAGGGCATGGAAACGTGGCACGGTCAGGCTATGTGCTGACGCACGGGTCAGTGCCAGCGTACTGGCCAGGAGTAGGCTACGGCTTGGGGGTAAGGTGTAGGGCTGGTGGTGGTTTTCTATGCCGGTCTAGGGTTAGGGTTAGGGAACGGCAAGGCTTAGGGCACAGGTGAGGGTACGGAAACGTTGGAGGGTCAGGCTACGTGCTGACGCATGGGTCATTGCCAGCGTACGGGCCAGGAGTAGGCTACAGCTTAGGGTAAGGTGTAGGTCTGGTGGTGGGTTTCCGTTCCGGGCTAGGGTTAGGGTTAGGGAACGGCAAGGCTTAGGGCACAGGTGAGGGTACGGAAACGTGGGAGGGTTAGGCTACGTGCTGACACACGGGTCAGTGCCAGCGTACGGGCCAAGAGCAGGCTACGGCTTGCGGGTAAGGTGTAGGGCTGGTGGTGGGTTTCCGTTCCGGGCTAGGGTTACAGTTAGGGAACGGCAAGGCTTAGGGCACAGGTGAGGGTACGGAAACGTGTGAGGATCAGGCTATGTGCTGACGCACGGGTCAGTGCTAGCATACAGGCCAGGAGTAGGCTACGGCGTAGGGTAAGGTGTAGGGCTGGTGGTGGGTTTCCGTTCCGGGCTAGGGTTAGGGTTAGGGAACTGCAAGGCTTAGGGCACAAGTGAGGGTACGGAAACGTGGAAGGGTCAGGCTACGTGCTGACGCACGGGTCAGTGCCAGCCTACGGGCCAGGAGTAGGCTACGGCTTGGGGGTAAGGTGTAGGGCTGGTGGTGGGTTTCTGTGCTGGCCTAGCGTTAGGGTTAGGGAACGGCAAGGCTTAGGGCACAGGTGAGGTTACGGAAACGTGGGAGGGTCAGGCTACGTGCTGACGCACGGGTCAGTGCCAGCGTACGGGCCTGGATTAGGCTACGGTGTAGGGTAAGGTGTAGGGCTCGTGGTGGGTTTCCGTTCCGGGCTAGGGTTTAGGGTTAGGGAACGGCAAGGCTTAGGGCACAGGTGAGGGTACGGAAACGTGGGAGGTTCAGGCTACGGGCTGACCCACGGGTCAGTGCCAGCGTATGGGCCAGGAGTAGGCTACAGCTTGGTGGTAAGGTGTAAGGCTGTTGGTGGTTTTCCGTTCCGGGCTAGGGTTAGGGTTAGGGAATGGCAAGGCTTAGGGCACAGGTGAGGGTATGGAAACGTGGCACGGTCAGGCTATGTGCTGACGCACGGGTTAGTGCCAGCGTACGGGCCAGGAGTAGGCTACGGCTTGGGGGTAAGGTGTAGGGCTGGTTGTGGGTTTCTGTGCCGGTCTAGGGTTAGGGTTAGGGAACGGCAAGGCTTAGGGCACAGGTGAGGGTACGGAAACGTTGGAGGGTCAGGCTACGTGCTGACGCATGGGTCATTGCCAGCGTACGGTCCAGGAGTAGGCTACAGCTAAGGGTAAGGTGTAGGTCTGGTGGTGGGTTTCCGTTCCGGGCTAGGGTTAGGGTTAGGGAACGGCAAGGCTTAGGGCACAGGTGAGGGTACGGAAACGTGGGAGGGTCAGGCTACGTGCTGACACACGGGTCAGTGCCAGCGTACGGGCCAAGAGCAGGCTACGGCTTGCGGGTAAGGTGTAGGGCTGGTGGTGGGTTTCCGTTCCGGGCTAGGGTTACGGTTAGGGAACGGCAAGGCTTAGGGCACAGGTGAGGGTACGGAAACATGTGAGGATCAGGCTATGTGCTGACGCACGGGTCAGTGCTAGCATACAGGCCAGGAGTAGGCTACGGCGTAGGGTAAGGTGTAGGGCTGGTGGTGGGTTTCCGTTCCGGGCTAGGGTTAGGGTTAGGGAACCGCAAGGCTTAGGGCACAGGTGAGGGTACGTAAACGTGGGAGGGTCAGGCTACGTTCTGACGTACGGGTCAGTGCCAGCTTACGGACCAGGAGTAGGCTACGGCTTGGGGGTAAGGTGTAGGGCTGGTGGTGGGTTTCCGTTCCGGGCTAGGGTTAGGGTTATGGAACGGCAAGGCTTAGGGCACAGGTGAGGGTACGGAAACGTGGCACGGTCAGGCTATGTGCTGACGCACGGCTCAGTTCCAGCGTACCGGCCAGGAGTAGGCTACCGCACAGGGTAATGTGTAGGGCTGGTGGTGGGTTTCCATTGTGGGCTAGGGTTAGGGTTAGGGAACGGCAAGGCTTAGGGCACAGGTGAGGGTACGGAAACGTGGGAGGGTCAGGCTACGTGCTGACGCATGGGTCAGTGCCAGCGTACGGGCCAGGAGTAGGCTACAGCTTGGTGGTAAGGTGTAAGGTTGGTGGTGGGTTTCCGTTCCGGGCTAGGGTTAGGGTTAGGTAACGGCAAGGCTTAGGGCACAGGTGAAGGTACGGAAACGTGTGAGGGTCAGGCTACGTGCTGACGCACGGGTCAGTGCCTGCATACGGGCCAGGAGTAGGCTACAGCGTAGGGTAAGGTGTAGGGCTGATGGTGGGTTTCCGTTCCGGGCTAGGGTTAGGGTTAGGGAACGGCAAGGCTTAGGGCACAGGTGAGGGTATGGAAACGTGGCACGGTCGGGCTATGTGCTGACGCACGGGTCAGTGCCAGCGTACGGGCCAGGAGTAGGCTACGGCTTGGTGGTAAGGTGTAGAGATGGTGGTGGTTTTCTGTGCCGGCCTAGGGTTAGGGTTAGGGAACGGCAAGGCTTAGGGCACAGGTGAGGGTACGGAAACGTTGGAGGTCCGGCTACGTGCTGACGCATGTGTCATTGCCAGCGTACGGGCCAGGAGTAGGCTACGGCTTAGGGTAAGGTGTAGGGCTGGTGGTGGGTTTCCGTTCTGTGCTAGGGTTAGGGTTAGGGAATGGGAAGGCTTAGGGCACAGGTGAGGGTACGGAAACGTGGGAGGGTCAGGCTACGGGCTGACCCACGGGTCAGTGCCAGCGTACGGGCCAGGAGTAGGCTAGAGCTAGGTGGTAAGGTGTAAGGCTGTTGGTGGTTTTCCGTTCCGGGCTAGGGTTAGGGTTAGGGAATGGCAAGGCTTAGGGCACAGGTGAGGGCATGGAAACGTGGCACGGTCAGGCTATGTGCTGACGCACGGGTCAGTGCCAGCGTACTGGCCAGGAGTAGGCTACGGCTTGGGGGTAAGGTGTAGGGCTGGTGGTGGTTTTCTATGCCGGTCTAGGGTTAGGGTTAGGGAACGGCAAGGCTTAGGGCACAGGTGAGGGTACGGAAACGTTGGAGGTTCAGGCTACGTGCTGACGCATGGGTCATTGCCAGCGTACGGGCCAGGAGTAGGCTACAGCTTAGGGTAAGGTGTAGGTCTGGTGGTGGGTTTCCGTTCCGGGCTAGGGTTAGGGTTAGGGAACGGCAAGGCTTAGGGCACAGGTGAGGGTACGGAAACGTGGGAGGGTCAGGCTACGTGCTGACACACGGGTCAGTGCCAGCGTACGGGCCAAGAGCAGGCTACGGCTTGCGGGTAAGGTGTAGGGCTGGTGGTGGGTTTCCGTTCCGGGCTAGGGTTACCGTTAGGGAACGGCAAGGCTTAGGGCACAGGTGAGGGTACGGAAACGTGTGAGGATCAGGCTATGTGCTGACGCACGGGTCAGTGCTAGCATACAGGCCAGGAGTAGGCTACGGCGTAGGGTAAGGTGTAGGGCTGGTGGTGGGTTTCCGTTCCGGGCTAGGGTTAGGGTTAGGGAACTGCAAGGCTTAGGGCACAAGTGAGGGTACGGAAACGTGGAAGGGTCAGGCTACGTGCTGACGCACGGGTCAGTGCCAGCCTACGGGCCAGGAGTAGGCTACGGCTTGGGGGTAAGGTGTAGGGCTGGTGGTGGGTTTCTGTGCTGGCCTAGCGTTAGGGTTAGGGAACGGCAAGGCTTAGGGCACAGGTGAGGTTACGGAAACGTGGGAGGGTCAGGCTACGTGCTGACGCACGGGTCAGTGCCAGCGTACGGGCCTGGATTAGGCTACGGTGTAGGGTAAGGTGTAGGGCTCGTGGTGGGTTTCCGTTCCGGGCTAGGGTTTAGGGTTAGGGAACGGCAAGGCTTAGGGCACAGGTGAGGGTACGGAAACGTGGGAGGTTCAGGCTACGGGCTGACCCACGGGTCAGTGCCAGCGTATGGGCCAGGAGTAGGCTACAGCTTGGTGGTAAGGTGTAAGGCTGTTGGTGGTTTTCCGTTCCGGGCTAGGGTTAGGGTTAGGGAATGGCAAGGCTTAGGGCACAGGTGAGGGTATGGAAACGTGGCACGGTCAGGCTATGTGCTGACGCACGGGTTAGTGCCAGCGTACGGGCCAGGAGTAGGCTACGGCTTGGGGGTAAGGTGTAGGGCTGGTTGTGGGTTTCTGTGCCGGTCTAGGGTTAGGGTTAGGGAACGGCAAGGCTTAGGGCACAGGTGAGGGTACGGAAACGTTGGAGGGTCAGGCTACGTGCTGACGCATGGGTCATTGCCAGCGTACGGTCCAGGAGTAGGCTACAGCTAAGGGTAAGGTGTAGGTCTGGTGGTGGGTTTCCGTTCCGGGCTAGGGTTAGGGTTAGGGAACGGCAAGGCTTAGGGCACAGGTGAGGGTACGGAAACGTGGGAGGGTCAGGCTACGTGCTGACACACGGGTCAGTGCCAGCGTACGGGCCAAGAGCAGGCTACGGCTTGCGGGTAAGGTGTAGGGCTGGTGGTGGGTTTCCGTTCCGGGCTAGGGTTACGGTTAGGGAACGGCAAGGCTTAGGGCACAGGTGAGGGTACGGAAACATGTGAGGATCAGGCTATGTGCTGACGCACGGGTCAGTGCTAGCATACAGGCCAGGAGTAGGCTACGGCGTAGGGTAAGGTGTAGGGCTGGTGGTGGGTTTCCATTCCGGGCTAGGGTTAGGGTTAGGGAACCGCAAGGCTTAGGGCACAGGTGAGGGTACGTAAACGTGGGAGGGTCAGGCTACGTTCTGACGTACGGGTCAGTGCCAGCATACGGACCAGGAGTAGGCTACGGCGTAGGGTAAGGTGTAGGGCTGGTGGTGGGTTTCCGTTCCGGGCTAGGGTTAGGGTTATGGAACGGCAAGGCTTAGGGCACAGGTGAGGGTACGGAAACGTGGGAGGGTCAGGCTAAGTGCTGACGCATGGGTCAGTGCCAGCGTACGGGCCAGGAGTAGGCTACAGCTTGGTGGTAAGGTGTAAGGTTGGTGGTGGGTTTCCGTTCCGGGCTAGGGTTAGGGTTAGGTAACGGCAAGGCTTAGGGCACAGGTGAAGGTACGGAAACGTGTGAGGGTCAGGCTACGTGCTGACGCACGGGTCAGTGCCTGCATACGGGCCAGGAGTAGGCTACAGCGTAGGGTAAGGTGTAGGGCTGATGGTGGGTTTCCGTTCCGGGCTAGGGTTAGGGTTAGGGAACGGCAAGGCTTAGGGCACAGGTGAGGGTATGGAAACGTGGCACGGTCGGGCTATGTGCTGACGCACGGGTCAGTGCCAGCGTACGGGCCAGGAGTAGGCTACGGCTTGGTGGTAAGGTGTAGAGATGGTGGTGGTTTTCTGTGCCGGCCTAGGGTTAGGGTTAGGGAACGGCAAGGCTTAGGGCACAGGTGAGGGTACGGAAACGTTGGAGGTCCGGCTACGTGCTGACGCATGTGTCATTGCCAGCGTACGGGCCAGGAGTAGGCTACGGCTTAGGGTAAGGTGTAGGGCTGGTGGTGGGTTTCCGTTCTGTGCTAGGGTTAGGGTTAGGGAATGGGAAGGCTTAGGGCACAGGTGAGGGTACGGAAACGTGGGAGGGTCAGGCTACGGGCTGACCCACGGGTCAGTGCCAGCGTACGGGCCAGGAGTAGGCTAGAGCTAGGTGGTAAGGTGTAAGGCTGTTGGTGGTTTTCCGTTCCGGGCTAGGGTTAGGGTTAGGGAATGGCAAGGCTTAGGGCACAGGTGAGGGCATGGAAACGTGGCACGGTCAGGCTATGTGCTGACGCACGGGTCAGTGCCAGCGTACTGGCCAGGAGTAGGCTACGGCTTGGGGGTAAGGTGTAGGGCTGGTGGTGGTTTTCTATGCCGGTCTAGGGTTAGGGTTAGGGAACGGCAAGGCTTAGGGCACAGGTGAGGGTACGGAAACGTTGGAGGGTCAGGCTACGTGCTGACGCATGGGTCATTGCCAGCGTACGGGCCAGGAGTAGGCTACAGCTTAGGGTAAGGTGTAGGTCTGGTGGTGGGTTTCCGTTCCGGGCTAGGGTTAGGGTTAGGGAACGGCAAGGCTTAGGGCACAGGTGAGGGTACGGAAACGTGGGAGGGTCAGGCTACGTGCTGACACACGGGTCAGTGCCAGCGTACGGGCCAAGAGCAGGCTACGGCTTGCGGGTAAGGTGTAGGGCTGGTGGTGGGTTTCCGTTCCGGGCTAGGGTTACAGTTAGGGAACGGCAAGGCTTAGGGCACAGGTGAGGGTACGGAAACGTGTGAGGATCAGGCTATGTGCTGACGCACGGGTCAGTGCTAGCATACAGGCCAGGAGTAGGCTACGGCGTAGGGTAAGGTGTAGGGCTGGTGGTGGGTTTCCGTTCCGGGCTAGGGTTAGGGTTAGGGAACTGCAAGGCTTAGGGCACAAGTGAGGGTACGGAAACGTGGAAGGGTCAGGCTACGTGCTGACGCACGGGTCAGTGCCAGCCTACGGGCCAGGAGTAGGCTACGGCTTGGGGGTAAGGTGTAGGGCTGGTGGTGGGTTTCTGTGCTGGCCTAGCGTTAGGGTTAGGGAACGGCAAGGCTTAGGGCACAGGTGAGGTTACGGAAACGTGGGAGGGTCAGGCTACGTGCTGACGCACGGGTCAGTGCCAGCGTACGGGCCTGGATTAGGCTACGGTGTAGGGTAAGGTGTAGGGCTCGTGGTGGGTTTCCGTTCCGGGCTAGGGTTTAGGGTTAGGGAACGGCAAGGCTTAGGGCACAGGTGAGGGTACGGAAACGTGGGAGGGTCAGGCTACGTGCTGACGCACGGGTCAGTGCCAGCGTACGGTCCAGGAGTAGGCTACGGCTTGGGGGAGAGTTGTAGGGTTGGTGGTGGGTTTCCGTTCCGGGCTAGAGTTACGTTTAGGGAACGGCAAGGCTTAGGGCACAGGTGAGGGTACGGAAACGTGGGAGGGTCAGGCTACGTGCTGACGCACGGCTCAGTGCCAGCGTACGGGCCAGGACTAGGCTACGGCTTGGGGGTAAGGTGTAGGGCTGGTGGTGGGTTTCCGTGCTGGCCTAGGGTTAGGGTTAGGGAACGGCAAGGCTTAGGGCACAGGTGAGGGTACGGAAACGTGGGAGGGTCAGGCTACGTGTTGACGCATGGGTCATTGCCAGCGTACGGGCCAGGAGTAGGCTACGGTGTAGGGTAAGGTGTAGGGCTGGTGGTGGGTTTCCGTTAAGGGCTAGGGTTAGGGTTAGGGAACGGCAAGGCTTAGGGCACAGGTGAGGGTACGGAAACGTGTGAGGGTCAGGCTACGTGCTGACGCACGGGTCAGTGCCACCTTCCGGCCAGGAGCAGGCTCCGGGTTGGGGGTAAGGTTGAGGGCTGGTGGTGGGTTTCCGTTCTGGGCTAGGGTTAGGGTTAGGGAACGGCAAGGCTTAGGGCACAGGTGAGGGTACGGAAACGTGGCACGGTCAGGTTATGTGCTGACGCACGGGTCAGTGCCAGCGTACGGGCCAGGAGTAGCCTACCGCACAGGGTAAGGTGTAGGGCTGGTGGTGCGTTTCCATTGTGGGCTAGGGTTAGGGTTAGGGAACGGCAAGGCTTAGGGCACAGGTGAGGGTACGGAAACGTGTGAGGGTCAGGCTACGTGCTGACGCACGGGTCAGTGCCTGCATACGGGCCAGGAGTAGGCTACAGCGTAGGGTAAGGTGTAGGGCTGGTGGTGGGTTTCCGTTCCGGGCTAGGGTTAGGGTTAGGGAACGGCAAGGCTTAGGGCACAGGTGAGGGTATGGAAACGTGGCACGGTCAGGCTATGTGCTGACGCACGGGTCAGTGCCAGCGTACGGGCCAGGAGTAGGGTACCGCACAGGGTAAGGTGTAGGGCTGGTGGTGGGTTTCTGTGCCGGCCTAGGGTTAGGGTTAGGGAACGGCAAGGCTTAGGGCACAGGTGAGGTTACGGAAACGTGGGAGGGTCAGGCTACGTGCTGAGGCACGGGGCAGTGCCAGCGTACGGGCCAGGAGTAGGCTACGGCGTAGGGTAAGGTGTAGGGCTGGTGGTGGGTTTCCATTCCGGGCTAGGGTTAGGGTTAGGGAACGGCAAGGCTTAGGGCACGGGTGAGGGTACGGAAACGTGGGAGGGTCAGGCTACGTGCTGACGCACGAGTCAGTGCCAGCGTACGGGCCAGGAGTAGGCTACGGTTTGGGGGTAAGGTGTAGGGCTGGTGGTGGGTTTCTGTGCCGGCCTAGGGTTAGCGTTAGGGAACGGCAAGGCTTAGGGCACAGGTGAGGGTACGGAAACGTGGGAGGGTCAGGCTACGTGCTGACGCACGGGTCAGTGCCAGCGTACGGGCCAGGAGTAGGCTACGGCTAGGGGGAGAGGTGTAGGGTTGGTGGTGGGTTTCCGTTCCGGGCTAGGGTTAGGGTTAGGGAATGGCAAGGCTTAGGGCACAGGTGAGGGTACGGAAACGTGTGAGGGTCAGGCTACGTGATGACGCACGGGTCAGTGCTAGCATACAGGCCAGGAGTAGCCTACGGCGTAGGGTAAGGTGTAGGGCTGGTGGTGGGTTTCCGTTTCGGGCTAGGGTTAGGGTTAGGGAACGGCAAGGCTTAGGGCACAGGTGAGGGTACGGAAACGTGGCACGGTCAGGCTATGTGCTGACGCACGGGTCAGTGCCAGCCTACGGGCCAGGAGTATGCTACCGCACAGGGTAAGGTGTAGGGCTGGTGGTGGGTTTCCATTGTGGGCTAGGGTTAGGGTTAGGGAACGGCAAGGCTTAGGGCACAGGTGAGGGTACGGAAACGTGGGAGGGTCAGGCTACGTGCTGACGCACGGGTCAGTGCCAGCGTACGGGCCAGGAGTAGGCTATGGCTTGGGTGAAAGGTGTAGGGTTGGTGGTGGGTTTCCGTTCCGGGCTAGGGTTAGGGTTAGGGAACTGCAAGGCTTAGGGCACAGGTGAGGGTACGGAAACGTGTGAGGGTGAGGCTACGTGCTGCACACGGGTCAGTGCCAGCATACGGGCCAGGAGTAGGCTACGGCTTGGGGGAAAGGTGTAGGGTTGGTGGTGGGTTTCCGTTCCGGGCTAGGGTTAGGGTTAGGAAACGGCAAGGCTTAGGGCACAGGTGAGGGTACGGAAACGTGGGAGGGTCAGGCTACGTGCTGACGCACGGGTCAGTGCCAGCGTACTGTCCAGGAGTAGGCTACGGCTTGGGGGAGAGTTGTAGGGTTGGTGGTGGGTTTCCGTTCCGGGCTAGAGTTACGTTTAAGGAACGGCAAGGCTTAGGGCACAGGTGAGGGTACGGAAACGTGGGAGGGTCAGGCTATGTGCTGACGCACGGCTCAGTGCCAGCGTACGGGCCAGGAGTAGGCTACGGCTTGGGGGTAAGGTGTAGGGCTGGTGGTGGGTTTCCGTTCAGGGCTAGGGTTAGGGTTAGGGAACGGCAAGGCTTAGGGCACAGGTGAGGGTACGGAAACGTGTGAGGGTCAGGCTACGTGCTGACGCATGGGTCATTGCCAGCGTACGGGCCAGGAGTAGGCTACGGCGTAGGGTAAGGTGTAGGGCTGGTGGTGGGTTTCCGTTCAGGGCTAGGGTTAGGGTTAGGGAACGGCAAGGCTTAGGGCACAGGTGAGGGTACGGAAACGTGTGAGGGTCAGGCTACGTGCTGACGCACGGGTCAGTGCCTGCATACGGGCCAGGTGTAGGCTACAGCGTAGGGTAAGGTGTAGGGCTGGTGGTGGGTTTCCGTTCCGGGCTAGGGTTAGGGTTAGGGAACGGCAAGGCTTAGGGCACAGGTGAGGGTATGGAAACGTGGCACGGTCAGGCTATGTGCTGACGCACGGGTCAGTGCCAGCGTACGGGCCAGGAGTAGGCTACGGCTTGGGGGTAAGGTGTAGGGATGGTGGTGGTTTTCTGTTCCGGCCTTGGGTTAGGTTTAGGGAACGGCAAGGCTTAGGGCACAGGTGAGGGTACGGAAACGTTGGAGGTCCGGCTACGTGCTGACGCATGTGTCATTGCCAACGTACGGGCCAGGAGTAGGCTACGGCTGAGGGTAAGGTGTAGGGCTGGTGGTGGGTTTCTGTGCCGGCCTAGGGTTAGGGTTAGGGAACGGCAAGGCTTAGGGCACAGGTGAGGTTACGGAAACGTGGGAGGGTCAGGCTATGGGCTGACGCACGGGTCAGTGCCAGCGTACGGGCCAGGAGTAGGCTAAGGCTTGGGGGTAAGTTGTAAGGCTGTTGGTGGTTTTCCGTTCCAGGCTAGGGTTAGGGTTAGGGAACGGCAAGGCTAAGGGCACAGGTGAGGGTACGGAAACGTGGGACGGTCAGGCTATGTGCTGACACACGGGTCAGTGCCCGCATACGGGCCAGGAGTAAGCTACCGCACAGGGTAAGGTGTAGGGCTGGTGGTGGGTTTCTGTGCCGGCCTAGGGTTAGGGTTAGGGAACGGCAAGGCTTAGGGCACCGGTGAGGTTACGGAAACGTGGGAGGGTCAGGCTACGTGCTGAGGCACGGGGCAGTGCCAGCATACGGGCCAGGAGTAGGCTACGGCGTAGGGTAAGGTGTAGGGCTGGTGGTGGGTTTCCATTCCGGGCTAGGGTTAGGGTTAGGGAACGGCAATGCTTAGGGCACAGGTGAGGGTACGGAAAAGTGGGAGGGTCAGGCTACGTTCTGACGCACGGGTCAGTGCCAGCGTACGGGCCAGGAGTAGGCTACAGCTTAGGAAAAGGTGTAGGGCTGGTGGTGGGTTTCCGTTCCGGGCTAGGGTTAGGGTTAGGGAACGGCAAGGCTTAGGGCACAGGTGAGGGTACATAAACGTGGGAGGGTCAGGGTACGTTCTGACGCACGGGTCAGTGCCAGCATACGGGCCAGGAGTAGGCTACGGCTTGGGGGAAAGGTGTAGGGTTGGTGGTGGGTTTCCGTTCCGGGCTAGGGTTAGGGTTAGGGAACGGCAAGGCTTAGGGCATAGGTGAGGGTACGGAAACGTGGGAGGGTCAGGCTACGTGCTGACGCACGGGTCAGTGCCAGCGTACGGGCCAGGAGTAGGCTACGGCTTGGGGGAAAGGTGTAGGGTTGGTGGTGGGTTTCCGTTCCGGGCTAGGGTTAGGGTTAGGGAACGGCAAGGCTTAGGGCACAGGTGAGGGTACGGAAACGTGGGAGGGTCAGGCTACGTGCTGACGTACGGGTCAGTGCCAGCGTACGGGCCAGGAGTAGGCTACGGCGTAGGGTTTGGTGTAGGGCTGGTGGTGGGTTTCCGTTCCGGGCTAGGGTTAGGGTTAGAGAACGGCAAGGCTTAGGGCACGGGTGAGGGTACGGAAACCTGGGAGGGTCAGGCTACGTGCTGACGCACGGGTCAGTGCCAGCGTACGGGCCAGGAGTAGGCTACTGCTTGGGGGTAAGGTGTAGGGCTGGTGGTGGGTTTCTGTGCCAGCCTAGGGTTAGGGTTAGGGAACGGCAAGGCTTAGGGCACAGGTGAGGTTACGGAAACGTGGGAGGGTCAGGCTACGGGCTGACGCACGGGTCAGTACCAGCGTACGGGCCAGGAGTAGGCTACGGCTTGGGGGTAAGGTGTAAGGCTGTTGGTGGTTTTCCGTTCCGGGCTAGGGTTAGGGTTAGGGAACGGCAAGGCTAAGGGCACAGGTGAGGGTACGGAAACGTGGGACGGTCAGGCTATGTGCTGACACACGGGTCAGTGCCCGCATACGGGCCAGGAGTAGGCTACCGCACAGGGTAAGGTGTAGGGCTGGTGGTGGGTTTCCATTGTGGGCTAGGGTTATGGTTAGGGAACGGCAAGGCTTAGGGCACAGGTGAGGGTACGGAAACGAGGGAGGGTCAGGCTACGTGCTGACGCACGGGGCAGTGTCAGCGTACGGGCCAGGAGTAGGCTACGGCGTATGGTAAGGTGTAGGGCTGGTGGTGGGTTTTCGTTCCGGGCTAGGGTTAGGGTTAGGGAACGGCAATGCTTAGGGCACAGGTGAGGGTACGGAAACGAGGGAGGGTCAGGCTACGTGCTGACGCATGGGTCAGTGCCAGCGTACGGGCCAGGAGTAGGCTACGGCTTGGGGGAGAGGTGTAGGGTTGGTGTTGGGTTTCCGTTCCGGGCTAGGGTTAGGGTTAGGGAACGGCAAGCCTTAGGGCACAGGTGAGGGTACGGAAACGTGTGAGGGTCAGGCTACGTGCTGACGCACGGGTCAGTGCTAGCATACAGGCCAGGAGTAGGCTACGGCGTAGGGTAAGGTGTAGGGCTGGTGGTGGGTTTCCATTCCGGGCTAGGGTTAGGGTTAGGGAACGGCAAGGCTTAGGGCACAGGTGAGGGTACGGAAACGTGGGAGGGTCCGGCTACGAGCTGACGCACGGGTCAGTGCCAGCGTACGGGCCAGGAGTAGGCTACGCCTTCGAGTAAGGTGTAAGGCTGATGGTGGTTTTCCGTTCCGGGCTAGGGTTAGGGTTAGGGAACGGCAAGGCTTAGGGCACAGGTGAGGGTACGGAAACGTGGCACGGTCAGGATATGTGCTGACGAACGGGTCAGTGCCAGCGTACGGGCCAGGAGTAGGCTACTGCACAGGGTAAGGTGTAGGGCTGGTGGTGGGTTTCTGTGCCGGCCTAGGGTTAGGGTTAGGGAACGGCAAGGCTTAGGGCACAGGTGACGTTACGGAAACATGGGAGGGTCAGGCTACGTGCTGACGCACGGGTCAGTGCCAGCGTACGGGCCTGGATTAGGCTACGGTGTAGGGTAAGGTGTAGGGCTCGTGGTGGGTTTCCGTTCCGGGCTAGGGTTTAGGGTTAGGGAACGGCAATGCTTAGGGCACAGGTGAGGGTACGGAAACGTGGGAGGGTCAGGCTACGTGCTGACGCACGGGTCAGTGCCAGCGTACGGTCCAGGAGTAGGCTACGGCTTGGGGGAGAGTTGTAGGGTTGGTGGTGGGTTTCCGTTCCGGGCTAGAGTTACGTTTAGGGAACGGCAAGGCTTAGGGCACAGGTGAGGGTACGGAAACGTGGGAGGGTCAGGCTACGTGCTGACGCACGGCTCAGTGCCAGCGTACGGGCCAGGACTAGGCTACGGCTTGGGGGTAAGGTGTAGGGCTGGTGGTGGGTTTCCGTGCTGGCCTAGGGTTAGGGTTAGGGAACGGCAAGGCTTAGGGCACAGGTGAGGGTACGGAAACGTGGGAGGGTCAGGCTACGTGTTGACGCATGGGTCATTGCCAGCGTACGGGCCAGGAGTAGGCTACGGTGTAGGGTAAGGTGTAGGGCTGGTGGTGGGTTTCCGTTAAGGGCTAGGGTTAGGGTTAGGGAACGGCAAGGCTTAGGGCACAGGTGAGGGTACGGAAACGTGTGAGGGTCAGGCTACGTGCTGACGCACGGGTCAGTGCCACCTTCCGGCCAGGAGCAGGCTCCGGGTTGGGGGTAAGGTTGAGGGCTGGTGGTGGGTTTCCGTTCTGGGCTAGGGTTAGGGTTAGGGAACGGCAAGGCTTAGGGCACAGGTGAGGGTACGGAAACGTGGCACGGTCAGGTTATGTGCTGACGCACGGGTCAGTGCCAGCGTACGGGCCAGGAGTAGCCTACCGCACAGGGTAAGGTGTAGGGCTGGTGGTGCGTTTCCATTGTGGGCTAGGGTTAGGGTTAGGGAACGGCAAGGCTTAGGGCACAGGTGAGGGTACGGAAACGTGTGAGGGTCAGGCTACGTGCTGACGCACGGGTCAGTGCCTGCATACGGGCCAGGAGTAGGCTACAGCGTAGGGTAAGGTGTAGGGCTGGTGGTGGGTTTCCGTTCCGGGCTAGGGTTAGGGTTAGGGAACGGCAAGGCTTAGGGCACAGGTGAGGGTATGGAAACGTGGCACGGTCAGGCTATGTGCTGACGCACGGGTCAGTGCCAGCGTACGGGCCAGGAGTAGGCTACCGCACAGGGTAAGGTGTAGGGCTGGTGGTGGGTTTCCATTCCGGGCTAGGGTTAGGGTTAGGGAACGGCAAGGCTTAGGGCACGGGTGAGGGTACGGAAACGTGGGAGGGTCAGGCTACGTGCTGACGCACGAGTCAGTGCCAGCGTACGGGCCAGGAGTAGGCTACGGTTTGGGGGTAAGGTGTAGGGCTGGTGGTGGGTTTCTGTGCCGGCCTAGGGTTAGCGTTAGGGAACGGCAAGGCTTAGGGCACAGGTGAGGGTACGGAAACGTGGGAGGGTCAGGCTACGGGCTGACGCACGGGTCAGTGCCAGCGTACGTGGCAGGAGTAGGCTACGGCTTGGGGGAAAGGTGTAAGGCTGTTGGTGGTTTTCCGTTCCGGTCTAGGGTTAGGGTTATGGAACGGCAAGGCTTAGGGCACAGGTGAGGGTACGGAAACGTGGCACGGTCAGGCTATGTGCTGACGCACGGGTCAGTGCCAGCGTACGTGGCAGGAGTAGGCTACGGCTTGCGGGAGAGGTGTAGGGTTGGTGGTGGGTTTCCGTTCCGTGCTAGGGTTAGGGTTAGGGAACGGAAAGCCTTAGGGCACAGGTGAGGGTACGGAAACGTGTGAGGTTCAGGCTACGTGCTGACGCACGGGTCAGTGCTAGCATACAGGCCAGGAGTAGGCTACGGCGTAGGGTAAGGTGTAGGGCTGGTGGTGGGTTTCCATTCCGGGCTAGGGTTAGGGTTAGGGAACGGCAAGGCTTAGGGCACAGGTGAGGGTACGGAAACGTGGGAGGGTCAGGCTACGAGCTGACGCACGGGTCAGTGCCAGCGTACGGGCCAGGAGTAGGCTACGCCTTGGAGTAAGTTGTAAGGCTGTTGGTGGTTTTCCGTTCCGGGCTAGGGTTAGGGTTAGGGAACGGCAAGGCTTAGGGCACAGGTGAGGGTACGGAAACGTGGTACGGTCAGGCTATGTGCTGACGCACGGGTCAGTGCCAGCGTACGGGCCAGGAGTAGGCTACGGCTTGGGGGTAAGGTGTAGGGCTGGTGGTGTGTTTCTGTGCCGGCCTAGGGTTAGGGTTAGGGAACGGCAAGGCTTAGGGCACAGGTGAGGGTACGTAAACGTGGGAGGGTCAGGCTACGTTCTGACGTACGGGTCAGTGCCAGCATACGGACCAGGAGTAGGCTACGGTGTAGGGTAAGGTGTAGGGCTGGTGGTGCGTTTTCGTTCCGGGCTAGGGTTAGGGTTAGGGAACGGCAAGGCTTAGGGCACAGGTGAGGGTACGGAAACGTGGGAGGGTCAGGCTACGTGCTGACGCACGGGTCAGTGCCAGCGTACGGGCCAGGAGTAGGCTACGGCTAGGGGGAGAGGTGTAGGGTTGGTGGTGGGTTTCCGTTCCGGGCTAGGGTTAGGGTTAGGGAATGGCAAGGCTTAGGGCACAGGTGAGGGTACGGAAACGTGTGAGGGTCAGGCTACGTGATGACGCACGGGTCAGTGCTAGCATACAGGCCAGGAGTAGCCTACGGCGTAGGGTAAGGTGTAGGGCTGGTGGTGGGTTTCCGTTTCGGGCTAGGGTTAGGGTTAGGGAACGGCAAGGCTTAGGGCACAGGTTAGGGTACGGAAACGTGGCATGGTCAGGCTATGTGCTGACGCACGGGTCAGTGCCAGCGTACGGGCCAGGAGTATGCTACCGCACAGGGTAAGGTGTAGGGCTGGTGGTGGGTTTCCATTGTGGGCTAGGGTTAGGGTTAGGGAACGGCAAGGCTTAGGGCACAGGTGAGGGTACGGAAACGTGGGAGGGTCAGGCTACGTGCTGACGCACGGGTCAGTGCCAGCGTACGGGCCAGGAGTAGGCTATGGCTTGGGTGAAAGTTGTAGGGTTGGTGGTGGGTTTCCGTTCCGGGCTAGGGTTAGGGTTAGGGAACTGCAAGGCTTAGGGCACAGGTGAGGGTACGGAAACGTGTGAGGGTGAGGCTACGTGCTGCACACGGGTCAGTGCCAGCATACGGGCCAGGAGTAGGCTACGGCTTGGGGGAAAGGTTTAGGGTTGGTGGTGGGTTTCCGTTCCGGGCTAGGGTTAGGGTTAGGGAACGGCAAGGCTTAGGGCACAGGTGAGGGTACGGAAACGTGGGAGGGTCAGGCTACGTGCTGACGCACGGGTCAGTGCCAGCGTACGGTCCAGGAGTAGGCTACGGCTTGGGGGAGAGTTGTAGGGTTGGTGGTGGGTTTCCGTTCCGGGCTAGAGTTACGTTAAAGTAACGGCAAGGCTTAGGGCACAGGTGAGGGTACGGAAACGTGGGAGGGTCAGGCTATGTGCTGACGCACGGCTCAGTGCCAGCGTACGGGCCAGGAGTAGGCTACGGCTTGGGGGTAAGGTGTAGGGCTGGTGGTGTGTTTCCGTTCAGGGCTAGGGTTAGGGTTAGGGAACGGCCAGGCTTAGGGCACAGGTGAGGGCACGGAAACGTGTGAGGGTCAGGCTACGTGCTGACGCATGGGTCATTGCCAGCGTACGGGCCAGGAGTAGGCTACGGCGTAGGGTAAGGTGTAGGGCTGGTGGTGGGTTTCCGTTCAGGGCTAGGGTTAGGGTTAGGGAACGGCAAGGCTTAGGGCACAGGTGAGGGTACGGAAACGTGTGAGGGTCAGGCTACGTGCTGACGCACGGGTCAGTGCCTGCATACGGGCCAGGAGTAGGCTACAGCGTAGGGTAAGGTGTAGGGCTGGTGGTGGGTTTCCGTTCCGGGCTAGGGTTAGGGTTAGGGAACGGCAAGGCTTAGGGCACAGGTGAGGGTATGGAAACGTGGCACGGTCAGGCTATGTGCTGACGCACGGGTCAGTGCCAGCGTACGGGCCAGGAGTAGGCTACGGCTTGGGGGTAAGGTGTAGGGATGGTGGTGGTTTTCTGTTCCGGCCTTGGGTTAGGTTTAGGGAACGGCAAGGCTTAGGGCACAGGTGAGGGTACGGAAACGTTGGAGGTCCGGCTACGTGCTGACGCATGTGTCATTGCCAACGTACGGGCCAGGAGTAGGCTACGGCTGAGGGTAAGGTGTAGGGCTGGTGGTGGGTTTCTGTGCCGGCCTAGGGTTAGGGTTAGGGAACGGCAAGGCTTAGGGCACAGGTGAGGTTACGGAAACGTGGGAGGGTCAGGCTACGGGCTGACGCACGGGTCAGTGCCAGCGTACGGGCCAGGAGTAGGCTAAGGCTTGGGGGTAAGTTGTAAGTCTGTTGGTGGTTTTCCGTTCCGGGCTAGGGTTAGGGTTAGGGAACGGCAAGGCTAAGGGCACAGGTGAGGGTACGGAAACGTGGGACGGTCAGGCTATGTGCTGACACACGGGTCAGTGCCCGCATACGGGCCAGGAGTAGGCTACCGCACAGGGTAAGGTGTAGGGCTGGTGGTGGGTTTCTGTGCCGGCCTAGGGTTAGGGTTAGGGAACGGCAAGGCTTAGGGCACCGGTGAGGTTACGGAAACGTGGGAGGGTCAGGCTACGTGCTGAGGCACGGGGCAGTGCCAGCGTACGGGCCAGGAGTAGGCTACGGCGTAGGGTAAGGTGTAGGGCTGGTGGTGGGTTTCCATTCCGGGCTAGGGTTAGGGTTAGGGAACGGCAAGGCTTAGGGCACAGGTGAGGGTACGGAAAACTGGGAGGGTCAGGCTACGTTCTGACGCACGGGTCAGTGCCAGCGTACGGGCCAGGAGTAGGCTACAGCTTAGGAAAAGGTGTAGGGCTGGTGGTGGGTTTCCGTTCCGGGCTAGGGTTAGGGTTAGGGAACGGCAAGGCTTAGGGCACAGGTGAGGGTACATAAACGTGGGAGGGTCAGGGTACGTTCTGACGCACGGGTCAGTGCCAGCATACGGGCCAGGAGTAGGCTACGGCTTGGGGGAAAGGTGTAGGGTTGGTGGTGGGTTTCCGTTCCGGGCTAGGGTTAGGGTTAGGGAACGGCAAGGCTTAGGGCATAGGTGAGGGTACGGAAACGTGGGAGGGTCAGGCTACGTGCTGACGCACGGGTCAGTGCCAGCGTACGGGCCAGGAGTAGGCTACGGCTTGGGGGAAAGGTGTAGGGTTGGTGGTGGGTTTCCGTTCCGGGCTAGGGTTAGGGTTAGGGAACGGCAAGGCTTAGGGCACAGGTGAGGGTACGGAAACGTGGGAGGGTCAGGCTACGTGCTAACGTACGGGTCAGTGCCAGCGTACGGGCCAGGAGTAGGCTACGGCGTAGGGTTTGGTGTAGGGCTGGTGGTGGGTTTCCGTTCCGGGCTAGGGTTAGGGGTAGAGAACGGCAAGGCTTAGGGCACGGGTGAGGGTACGGAAACCTGGGAGGGTCAGGCTACGTGCTGACGCACGGGTCAGTGCCAGCGTACGGGCCAGGAGTAGGCTACTGCTTGGGGGTAAGGTGTAGGGCTGGTGGTGGGTTTCTGTGCCAGCCTAGGGTTAGGGTTAGGGAACGGCAAGGCTTAGGGCACAGGTGAGGTTACGGAAACGTGGGAGGGTCAGGCTACGGGCTGACGCACGGGTCAGTACCAGCGTACGGGCCAGGAGTAGGCTACGGCTTGGGGGTAAGGTGTAAGGCTGTTGGTGGTTTTCCGTTCCGGGCTAGGGTTAGGGTTAGGGAACGGCAAGGCTAAGGGCACAGGTGAGGGTACGGAAACGTGGGACGGTCAGGCTATGTGCTGACACACGGGTCAGTGCCCGCATACGGGCCAGGAGTAGGCTACCGCACAGGGTAAGGTGTAGGGCTGGTGGTGGGTTTCCATTGTGGGCTAGGGTTATGGTTAGGGAACGGCAAGGCTTAGGGCACAGGTGACGGTACGGAAACGAGGGAGGGTCAGGCTACGTGCTGACGCACGGGGCAGTGTCAGCGTACGGGCCAGGAGTAGGCTACGGCGTATGGTAAGGTGTAGGGCTGCTGGTGGGTTTTCGTTCCGGGCTAGGGTTAGGGTTAGGGAACGGCAAGGCGTAGGGCACAGGTGAGGGTACGGAAACGAGGGAGGGTCAGGCTACGTGCTGACGCATGGGTCAGTGCCAGCGTACGGGCCAGGAGTAGGCTACGGCTTGGGGGAGAGGTGTAGGGTTGGTGTTGGGTTTCCGTTCCGGGCTAGGGTTAGGGTTAGGGAACGGCAAGCCTTAGGGCACAGGTGAGGGTACGGAAACGTGTGAGGGTCAGGCTACGTGCTGACGCACGGGTCAGTGCTAGCATACAGGCCAGGAGTAGGCTACGGCGTAGGGTAAGGTGTAGGGCTGGTGGTGGGTTTCCATTCCGGGCTAGGGTTAGGGTTAGGGAACGGCAAGGCTTAGGGCACAGGTGAGGGTACGGAAACGAGGGAGGGTCCGGCTACGAGCTGACGCACGGGTCAGTGCCAGCGTACGGGCCAGGAGTAGGCTACGCCTTGGAGTAAGGTGTAAGGCTGATGGTGGTTTTCCGTTCCGGGCTAGGGTTAGGGTTAGGGAACGGCAAGGCTTAGGGCACAGGTGAGGGTACGGAAACGTGGCACGGTCAGGCTATGTGCTGACGCACGGGTCAGTGCCAGCGTACGGGCCAGGAGTAGGCTACTGCACAGGGTAAGGTGTAGGGCTGGTGGTGGGTTTCTGTGCCGGCCTAGGGTTAGGGTTAGGGAACGGCAAGTCTTAGGGCACAGGTGAGGTTACGGAAACATGGGAGGGTCAGGCTACGTGCTGAGGCACGGGGCAGTGCCAGCGTACGGGCCAGGAGTAGGCTACGGCGTAGGGTAAGGTGTAGGGCTGGTGGTGGGTTTCCATTCCGGGCTAGGGTTAGGGTTAGGGAACGGCAAGGCTTAGGGCACGGGTGAGGGTACGGAAACGTGGGAGGGTCAGGCTACGTGCTGACGCACGAGTCAGTGCCAGCGTACGGGCCAGGAGTAGGCTACGGTTTGGGGGTAAGGTGTAGGGCTGGTGGTGGGTTTCTGTGCCGACCTAGGGTTAGGGTTAGGGAACGGCAAGGCTTAGGGCACAGGTGAGGGTACGGAAACGTGGGAGGGTCAGGCTACGGGCTGACGCACGGGTCAGTGCCAGCGTACGTGGCAGGAGTAGGCTACGGCTTGGGGGTAAGGTGTAAGGCTGTTGGTGGTTTTCCGTTCTGGTCTAGGGTTAGGGTTATGGAACGGCAAGGCTTAGGGCACAGGTGAGGGTACGGAAACGTGGCACGGTCAGGCTATGTGCTGACGCACGGGTCAGTGCCAGCATACGGGCCAGGAGTAGGCTACCACACAGGGTAAGGTGTAGGGCTGGTGGTGGATTTCCATTGTGGGCTAGGGTTAGGGTTAGGGAACGGCAAGGCTTAGGGCACAGGTGAGGGTACGGAAACGTGGGAGGGTCAGGCTACGTGCTGACGCGCGGGTCAGTGCCAGCATACGGGCCTGGAGTAGGCTACGGCGTAGTGTAAGGTGTAGGGCTGGTGGTGGGTTTTCTTTCCGGGCTAGGGTTAGGGTTAGGGAATGGCAAGGCTTAGGGCACAGGTGAGGGTACGAAAACGTGGGAGGGTCAGGCTACGTGCTGACGCACGGGTCAGTGCCAGCGTACGGGCCAGGAGTAGGCTACGGCTTGGGGGAGAGGTGTAGGGTTGGTGGTGGGTTTCTGTTCCGTGCTAGGGTTAGGGTTAGGGAACGGAAAGCCTTAGGGCACAGGTGAGGGTACGGAAACGTGTGAGGGTCAGGCTACGTGCTGACGCACGGGTCAGTGCTAGCATACAGGCCAGGAGTAGGCTACGGCGTAGGGTAAGGTGTAGGGCTGGTGGTGGGTTTCCATTCTGGGCTAGGGTTAGGGTTAGGGAACGGCAAGGCTTAGGGCACAGGTGAGGGTACGGAAACGTGGGAGGGTCAGGCTACGAGCTGACGCACGGGTCAGTGCCAGCGTACGGGCCAGGAGTAGGCTACGCCTTGGAGTAAGGTGTAAGGCTGTTGGTGGTTTTCCGTTCCGGGCTAGGGTTAGGGTTAGGGAACGGCAAGGCTTAGGGCACAGGTGAGGGTACGGAAACGTGGTACGGTCAGGCTATGTGCTGACGCACGGGTCAGTGCCAGCGTACGGGCCAGGAGTAGGCTACGGCTTGGGGGTAAGGTGTAGGGCTGGTGGTGTGTTTCTGTGCCGGCCTAGGGTTAGGGTTAGGGAACGGCAAGGCTTAGGGCACAGGTGAGGGTACGTAAACGTGGGAGGGTCAGGCTACGTTCTGACGTACGGGTCAGTGCCAGCATACGGACCAGGAGTACGCTACGGTGTAGGGTAA
The DNA here is from genome assembly GCF_964341445.2 of Mesoplodon mirus. NCBI lineage: Eukaryota > Metazoa > Chordata > Mammalia > Artiodactyla > Ziphiidae > Mesoplodon > Mesoplodon mirus. Next base: position 778,950 of record NW_028295624.1, on the reverse strand, counting down.
GGTGTAGGGCTGGTGGTGCGTTTTCGTTCCGGGCTAGGGTTAGGGTTAGGGAACGGCAAGGCTTAGGGCACAGGTGAGGGTACGGAAACGTGGGAGGGTCAGGCTACGTGCTGACGCACTGGTCAGTGCCAGCGTACGGGCCAGGAGTAGGCTACGGCTAGGGGGAGAGGTGTAGGGTTGGTGGTGGGTTTCCGTTCCGGGCTAGGGTTAGGGTTAGGGAATGGCAAGGCTTAGGGCACAGGTGAGGGTACGGAAACGTGTGAGGGTCAGGCTACGTGATGACGCACGGGTCAGTGCTAGCATACAGGCCAGGAGTAGGCTACGGCGTAGGGTAAGGTGTAGGGCTGGTGGTGGGTTTCCGTTTCGGGCTAGGGTTAGGGTTAGGGAACGGCAAGGCTTAGGGCACAGGTGAGGGTACGGAAACGTGGCACGGTCAGGCTATGTGCTGACGCACGGGTCAGTGCCAGCGTACGGGCCAGGAGTATGCTACCGCACAGGGTAAGGTGTAGGGCTGGTGGTGGGTTTCCATTGTGGGCTAGGGTTAGGGTTAGGGAACGGCAAGGCTTAGGGCACAGGTGAGGGTACGGAAACGTGGGAGGGTCAGGCTACGTGCTGACGCACGGGTCAGTGCCAGCGTACGGGCCAGGAGTAGGCTATGGCTTGGGTGAAAGGTGTAGGGTTGGTGGTGGGTTTCCGTTCCGGGCTAGGGTTAGGGTTAGGGAACTGCAAGGCTTAGGGCACAGGTGAGGGTACGGAAACGTGTGAGGGTGAGGCTACGTGCTGCACACGGGTCAGTGCCAGCATACGGTCCAGGAGTAGGCTACGGCTTGGGGGAAAGGTGTAGGGTTGGTGGTGGGTTTCCGTTCCGTGCTAGGGTTAGGGTTAGGGAACGGCAAGGCTTAGGGCACAGGTGAGGGTACGGAAACGTGGGAGGGTCAGGCTACGTGCTGACGCACGGGTCAGTGCCAGCGTACGGTCCAGGAGTAGGCTACGGCTTGGGGGAGAGTTGTAGGGTTGGTGGTGGGTTTCCGTTCTGGGCTAGAGTTACGTTTAGGGAACGGCAAGGCTTAGGTCACAGGTGAGGGTACGGAAACGTGGGAGGGTCAGGCTATGTGCTGACGCACGGCTCAGTGCCAGCGTACGGGCCAGGAGTAGGCTACGGCTTGGGGGTAAGGTGTAGGGCTGGTGGTGGGTTTCCGTTCAGGGCTAGGGTTAGGGTTAGGGAACGGCAAGGCTTAGGGCACAGGTGAGGGTACGGAAACGTGTGAGGGTCAGGCTACGTGCTGACGCATGGGTCATTGCCAGCGTACGGGCCAGGAGTAGGCTACGGCGTAGGGTAAGGTGTAGGGCTGGTGGTGGTTTCCGTTCAGGGCTAGGGTTAGGGTTAGGGAATGGCAAGGCTTAGGGCACAGGTGAGGGTACGGAAACGTGTGAGGGTCAGGCTACGTGCTTACGCACGGGTCAGTGCCACCGTACGGGCCAGGAGCAGGCTCCGGGTTGGGGGTAAGGTGTAGGGCTGGTGGTGGGTTTCCGTTCTGGGCTAGGGTTAGGGTTAGGGAACGGCAAGGCTTAGGGCACAGGTGAGGGTACGGAAACGTGGCACGGTCAGGTTATGTGCTGACGCACGGGTCAGTGCCAGCGTACGGGCCAGGAGTAGCCTACCGCACAGGGTAAGGTGTAAGGCTGGTGGTGCGTTTCCATTGTGGGCTAGGGTTAGGGTTAGGGAACGGCAAGGCTTAGGGCACAGGTGAGGGTACGGAAACGTGTGAGGGTCAGGCTACGTGCTGACGCACGGGTCAGTGCCTGCATACGGGCCAGGAGTAGGCTACAGCGTAGGGTAAGGTGTAGGGCTGGTGGTGGGTTTCCGTTCCGGGCTAGGGTTAGGGTTAGGGAACGGCAAGGCTTAGGGCACAGGTGAGGGTATGGAAACGTGGCACGGTCAGGCTATGTGCTGACGCACGGGTCAGTGCCAGCGTACGGGCCAGGAGTAGGCTACGGCTTGGGGGTAAGGTGTAGGGATGGTGGTGGTTTTCTGTTCCGGCCTTGGGTTAGGTTTAGGGAACGGCAAGGCTTAGGGCACAGGTGAGGGTACGGAAACGTTGGAGGTCCGGCTACGTGCTGACGCATGTGTCATTGCCAGCGTACGGGCCAGGAGTAGGCTACGGCTGAGGGTAAGGTGTAGGGCTGGTGGTGGGTTTCCGTTCTGGGCTATGGTTAGGGTTAGGGAATGGCCAGGCTTAGGGCACAGGTGAGGGTACGTAAACGTGGGAGAGTCAGGCTACGTGCTCACGCACGTGTCCGTGCCAGCATACGGGCCAGGAGTAGGCTACCGCACAGGGTAAGGTGTAGGGCTGGTGGTGGGTTTCCATTGTGGGCTAGGGTTAGGGTTAGGAAACGGCAAGGGTTAGGGCAGAGGTGAGGGTATGTAAACGTGGGAGGGTCAGGCTACGTGCTGACGCACGGGTCAGTGCCAGCGTACGGGCCAGGAGTAGGCTACGGCTTGGGAGTACGGTGTAGGGTTGTTGGTGGGTTTCCGTGCTGGCCTAGGGTTAGGGTTAGGGAACGGCAAGGCTTAGGGCACAGGTGAGGGTACGTAAACGTGGGAGGGTCACGCACGGGTCAGTGCCAGCATACGGGCCAGTAGTAGGCTACGGCTTGGGGGAGAGGTGTAGGGTTGCTGGTGGGTTTCCGTTCCGGGCTAGGGTTAGGGTTAGGGAACGGCAAGGCTTAGGGCACAGGTGAGGGTACGTAAACGTGGGAGGGTCAGGCTACGTGCTGACGCACGGGTCAGTGCCAGCGTACGGGCCAGGAGTAGGCTACGGCTTTGGGGTAAGGTGTAGGGCTGGTGGTGGGTTTCCGTTCCGGGCTAGGGTTAGGGTTAGGGAACGGCAAGGCTTAGGGCACAGGTGAGGGTACATAAACGTGGGAGGGTCAGGGTACGTTCTGACGCACGGGTCAGTGCCAGCATACGGGCCAGGAGTAGGCTACGGCTTGGGGGAAAGTTGTAGGGTTGGTGGTGGTTTTCCCTTCCGGGCTAGGGTTAGGGTTAGGGAACGGCAAGGCTTAGGGCACAGGTGAGGGTACGGAAACGTGGGAGGCTCAGGCTACGTGCTGACGCACGGGTCAGTGCCAGCGTACGGGCCAGGAGTAGGCTACGGCTTGGGGGAAAGGTGTAGGGTTGGTGGTGGGTTTCCGTTCCGGGCTAGGGTTAGGGTTAGGGAACGGCAAGGCTTAGGGCACAGGTGAGGGTACGGAAACGTGGGAGGGTCAGGCTACGTGCTGACGTACGGGTCAGTGCCAGCGTACGGGCCAGGAGTAGGCTACGGCGTAGGGTTAGGTGTAGGGCTGGTGGTGGGTTTCCGTTCCGGGCTAGTGTTAGGGTTAGAGAACGGCAAGGCTTAGGGCACGGGTGAGGGTACGGAAACGTGTGAGGGTCAGGCTACGTGCTGACGCACGGGTCAGTGCCAGCGTACGGGCCAGGAGTAGGCTACGGCTTGGGGGTAAGGTGTAGGGCTGGTGGTGGGTTTCTGTGCCGGCCTAGGGTTAGGGTTAGGGAACGGCAAGGCTTAGGGCACAGGTGAGGTTACGGAAACGTGGGAGGGTCAGGCTACGGGCTGACGCACGGGTCAGTGCCAGCGTACGGGCCAGGAGTAGGCTAAGGCTTGGGGGTAAGTTGTAAGGCTGTTGGTGGTTTTCCGTTCCGGGCTAGGGTTAGGGTTAGGGAACGGCAAGGCTGAGGGCACAGGTGAGGGTACGGAAACGTGGGACGGTCAGGCTATGTGCTGACACACGGGTCAGTGCCCGCATACGGGCCAGGAGTAGGCTACCGCACAGGGTAAGGTGTAGGGCTGGTGGTGGGTTTCTGTGCCGGCTTAGGGTTAGGGTTAGGGAACGGCAATGCTTAGGGCACCGGTGAGGTTACGGAAACGTGGGAGGGTCAGGCTACGTGCTGAGGCACGGGGCAGTGCCAGCGTACGGGCCAGGAGTAGGCTACGGCGTAGGGTAAGGTGTAGGGCTGGTGGTGGGTTTCCATTCCGGTCTAGGGTTAGGGTTAGGGAACGGCAAGGCTTAGGGCACAGGTGAGGGTACGGAAACGTGGGAGGGTCAGGCTACGTGCTGACGCACGGGGCAGTGTCAGCGTACGGGCCAGGAGTAGGCTACGGCGTATGTTAAGGTGTAGGGCTGGTGGTGGGTTTTCGTTCCGGGCTAGGGTTAGGGTTAGGGAACGGCAAGGCTTAGGGCACAGGTGAGGGTACGGAAACGAGGGAGGGTCAGGCTACGTGCTGACGCACGGGTCAGTGCCAGCGTACGGGCCAGGAGTAGGCTACGGCTTGGGGGAGAGGTGTAGGGTTGGTGTTGGGTTTCCGTTCCGGGCTAGGGTTAGGGTTAGGGAACGGCAAGCCTTAGGGCACAGGTGAGGGTACGGAAACGTGTGAGGGTCAGGCTACGTGCTGACACACGGGTCAGTGCTAGCATACAGGCCAGGAGTAGGCTACGGCGTAGGGTAAGGTGTAGGGCTGGTGGTGGGTTTCCATTCCGGGCTAGGGTTAGGGTTAGGGAACGGCAAGGCTTAGGGCACAGGTGAGGGTACGGAAACGTGGGAGGGTCCGGCTACGAGCTGACGCACGGGTCAGTGCCAGCGTACGGGCCAGGAGTAGGCTACGCCTTGGAGTAAGGTGTAAGGCTGATGGTGGTTTTCCGTTCCGGGCTAGGGTTAGGGTTAGGGAACGGCAAGGCTTAGGGCACAGGTGAGGGTACGGAAACGTGGCACGGTCAGGCTATGTGCTGACGCACGGGTCAGTGCCAGCGTACGGGCCAGGAGTAGGCTACTGCACAGGGTAAGGTGTAGGGCTGGTGGTGGGTTTCTGTGCCGGCCTAGGGTTAGGGTTAGGGAACGGCAAGGCTTAGGGCACAGGTGAGGTTACGGAAACGTGGGAGGGTCAGGCTACGTGCTGAGGCACGGGGCAGTGCCAGCGTACGGGCCAGGAGTAGGCTACGGCGTAGGGTAAGGTGTAGGGCTGGTGGTGGGTTTCCATTCCGGGCTAGGCTTAGGGTTAGGGAACGGCAAGGCTTAGGGCACGGGTGAGGGTACGGAAACGTGGGAGGGTCAGGCTACGTGCTGACGCACGAGTCAGTGCCAGCGTACGGGCCAGGAGTAGGCTACGGTTTGGGGGTAAGGTGTAGGGCTGGTGGTGTGTTTCTGTGCCGGCCTAGGGTTAGGGTTAGGGAACGGCAAGGCTTAGGGCACAGGTGAGGGTACGGAAACGTGGGAGGGTCAGGCTACGGGCTGACGCACGGGTCAGTGCCAGCGTACGTGGCAGGAGTAGGCTACGGCTTGGGGGTAAGGTGTAAGGCTGTTGGTGGTTTTCCGTTCCGGTCTAGGGTTAGGGTTATGGAACGGCAAGGCTTAGGGCACAGGTGAGGGTACGGAAACGTGGCACGGTCAGGCTATGTGCTGACGCACGGGTCAGTGCCAGCATACGGGCCAGGAGTACGCTACCACACAGGGTAAGGTGTAGGGCTGGTGGTGGGTTTCCATTGTGGGCTAGGGTTAGGGTTAGGGAACGGCAAGGCTTAGGGCACAGGTGAGGGTACGGAAACGTGGGAGGGTCAGGCTACGTGCTGACGCACGGGTCAGTGCCAGCATACGGGCCTGGAGTAGGCTACGGCGTAGTGTAAGGTGTAGGGCTGGTGGTGTGTTTTCGTTCCAAGCTAGGGTTAGGGTTAGGGAATGGCAAGGCTTAGGGCACAGTTGAGGGTACGAAAACGTGGGAGGGTCAGGCTACGTGCTGACGCACGGGTCAGTGCCAGCGTACGAGCCAGAAGTAGGCTACGGCTTGGGGGAGAGGTGTAGGGTTGGTGGTGGGTTTCCGTTCCATGCTAGGGTTAGGGTTAGGGAACGGAAAGCCTTAGGGCACAGGTGAGGGTACGGAAACGTGTGAGGGTCAGGCTACGTGCTGACGCACGGGTCAGTGCTAGCATACAGGCCAGGAGTAGGCTACGGCGTAGGGTAAGGTGTAGGGCTGGTGGTGGGTTTCCATTCCGGGCTAGGGTTAGGGTTAGGGAACGGCAAGGCTTAGGGCACAGGTGAGGGTACGGAAACGTGGGAGGGTCAGGCTACGAGCTGACGTACGGGTCAGTGCCAGCGTACGGGCCAGGAGTAGGCTACGCCTTGGAGTAAGGTGTAAGGCTCTTGGTGGTTTTCCGTTCCGGGCTAGGGTTAGGGTTAGGGAACGGCAAGGCTTAGGGCACAGGTGAGGGTACGGAAACGTGGTACGGTCAGGCTATGTGCTGACGCACGGGTCAGTGCCAGCGTACGGGCCAGGAGTAGGCTACGGCTTGGGGGTAAGGTGTAGGGCTGGTGGTGTGTTTCTGTGCCGGCCTAGGGTTAGGGTTAGGGAACGGCAAGGCTTAGGGCACAGGTGAGGGTACGGAAACGTGGGAGGGTCAGGCTACGTGCTGACGCACGGGTCAGTGCCAGCGTACGGGCCAGGAGTAGGCTACGGCTTGGGGGAAAGGTGTAGGGTTGGTGGTGGGTTTCCGTTCCGGGCTAGGGTTAGGGTTAGGGAACGGCAAGGCTTAGGGCACAGGTGAGGGTACGGAAACGTGGGAGGGTCAGGCTACGTGCTGACGTACGGGTCAGTGCCAGCGTACGGGCCAGGAGTAGGCTACGGCGTAGGGTTAGGTGTAGGGCTGGTGGTGGGTTTCCGTTCCGGGCTAGGGTTAGGGTTAGAGAACGGCAAGGCTTAGGGCACGGGTGAGGGTACGGAAACGTGGGAGGGTCAGGCTACGTGCTGACGCACGGGTCAGTGCCAGCGTACACGCCAGGAGTAGGCTACGGCTTGGGGGTAAGGTGTAGGGCTGGTGGTGGGTTTCTGTGCCGGCCTAGGGTTAGGGTTAGGGAACGGCAAGGCTTAGGGCACAGGTGAGGTTACGGAAACGTGGGAGGGTCAGGCTACGGGCTGACGCACGGGTCAGTGCCAGCGTACGGGCCAGGAGTAGGCTAAGGCTTGGGGGTAAGTTGTAAGGCTGTTGGTGGTTTTCCGTTCCGGGCTAGGGTTAGGGTTAGGGAACGGCAAGGCTAAGGGCACAGGTGAGGGTACGGAAGCGTGGGACGGTCAGGCTATGTGCTGACACACGGGTCAGTGCCCGCATACGGGCCAGGAGTAGGCTACCGCACAGGGTAAGGTGTAGGGCTGGTGGTGGGTTTCTGTGCCGGCCTAGGGTTAGGGTTAGGGAACGGCAAGGCTTAGGGCACCGGTGAGGTTACGGAAACGTGGGAGGGTCAGGCTACGTGCTGAGGCACGGGGCAGTGCCAGCGTACGGGCCAGGAGTAGGCTACGACGTAGGGTAAGGTGTAGGGCTGGTGGTGGGTTTCCATTCCAGGCTAGGGTTAGGGTTAGGGAACGGCAAGGCTTAGGGCACAGGTGAGGGTACGGAAAAGTGGGAGGGTCAGGCTACGTGCTGACGCACGGCTCAGTGCCAGTGTACGGGCCAGGAGTAGGCTACAGCTTAGGAAAAGGTGTAGGGCTGGTGGTGGGTTTCCGTTCCGGGCTAGGGTTAGGGTTAGGGAACGGCAAGGCTTAGGGCACAGGTGAGGGTACATAAACGTGGGAGGGTCAGGGTACGTTCTGACGCACGGGTCAGTGCCAGCATACGGGCCAGGAGTAGGCTACGGCTTGGGGGAAAGGTGTAGGGTTGGTGGTGGGTTTCCGTTCCGGGCTAGGGTTAGGGTTAGGGAACGGCAAGGCTTAGGGCATAGGTGAGGGTACGGAAACGTGGGAGGGTCAGGCTACGTGCTGACGCACGGGTCAGTGCCAGCGTACGGGCCAGGAGTAGGCTACGGCTTGGGGGAAAGGTGTAGGGTTGGTGGTGGGTTTCCGTTCCGGGCTAGGGTTAGGGTTAGGGAACGGCAAGGCTTAGGGCACAGTTGAGGGTACGGAAACGTGGGAGGGTCAGGCTACGTGCTGACGTACGGGTCAGTGCCAGCGTACGGGCCAGGAGTAGGCTACGGCGTAGGGTTTGGTGTAGGGCTGGTGGTGGGTTTCCGTTCCAGGCTAGGGTTAGGGTTAGAGAACGGCAAGGCTTAGGGCACGGGTGAGGGTACGGAAACCTGGGAGGGTCAGGCTACGTGCTGACGCACGGGTCAGTGCCAGCGTACGGGCCAGGAGTAGGCTACGGCTTGGGGGTAAGGTGTAGGGCTGGTGGTGGGTTTCTGTGCCAGCCTAGGGTTAGGGTTAGGGAACGGCAAGGCTTAGGGCACAGGTGAGGTTACGGAAACGTGGGAGGGTCAGGCTACGGGCTGACGCACGGGTCAGTGCCAGCGTACGGGCCAGGAGTAGGCTACGGCTTGGGGGTAAGGTGTAAGGCTGTTGGTGGTTTTCCGTTCCGGGCTAGGGTTAGGGTTAGGGAACGGCAAGGCTAAGGGCACAGGTGAGGGTACGGAAACGTGGGACGGTCAGGCTACGTGCTGACGCACGGGTCAGTGCCAGCGTACGAGCCAGAAGTAGGCTACGGCTTGGGGGAGAGGTGTAGGGTTGGTGGTGGGTTTCCGTTCCATGCTAGGGTTAGGGTTAGGGAACGGAAAGCCTTAGGGCACAGGTGAGGGTACGGAAACGTGTGAGGGTCAGGCTACGTGCTGACGCACGGGTCAGTGCTAGCATACAGGCCAGGAGTAGGCTACGGCGTAGGGTAAGGTGTAGGGCTGGTGGTGGGTTTCCATTCCGGGCTAGGGTTAGGGTTAGGGAACGGCAAGGCTTAGGGCACAGGTGAGGGTACGGAAACGTGGGAGGGTCAGGCTACGAGCTGACGTACGGGTCAGTGCCAGCGTACGGGCCAGGAGTAGGCTACGCCTTGGAGTAAGGTGTAAGGCTCTTGGTGGTTTTCCGTTCCGGGCTAGGGTTAGGGTTAGGGAACGGCAAGGCTTAGGGCACAGGTGAGGGTACGGAAACGTGGTACGGTCAGGCTATGTGCTGACGCACGGGTCAGTGCCAGCGTACGGGCCAGGAGTAGGCTACGGCTTGGGGGTAAGGTGTAGGGCTGGTGGTGTGTTTCTGTGCCGGCCTAGGGTTAGGGTTAGGGAACGGCAAGGCTTAGGGCACAGGTGAGGGTACGGAAACGTGGGAGGGTCAGGCTACGTGCTGACGCACGGGTCAGTGCCAGCGTACGGGCCAGGAGTAGGCTACGGCTTGGGGGAAAGGTGTAGGGTTGGTGGTGGGTTTCCGTTCCGGGCTAGGGTTAGGGTTAGGGAACGGCAAGGCTTAGGGCACAGGTGAGGGTACGGAAACGTGGGAGGGTCAGGCTACGTGCTGACGTACGGGTCAGTGCCAGCGTACGGGCCAGGAGTAGGCTACGGCGTAGGGTTAGGTGTAGGGCTGGTGGTGGGTTTCCGTTCCGGGCTAGGGTTAGGGTTAGAGAACGGCAAGGCTTAGGGCACGGGTGAGGGTACGGAAACGTGGGAGGGTCAGGCTACGTGCTGACGCACGGGTCAGTGCCAGCGTACACGCCAGGAGTAGGCTACGGCTTGGGGGTAAGGTGTAGGGCTGGTGGTGGGTTTCTGTGCCGGCCTAGGGTTAGGGTTAGGGAACGGCAAGGCTTAGGGCACAGGTGAGGTTACGGAAACGTGGGAGGGTCAGGCTACGGGCTGACGCACGGGTCAGTGCCAGCGTACGGGCCAGGAGTAGGCTAAGGCTTGGGGGTAAGTTGTAAGGCTGTTGGTGGTTTTCCGTTCCGGGCTAGGGTTAGGGTTAGGGAACGGCAAGGCTAAGGGCACAGGTGAGGGTACGGAAGCGTGGGACGGTCAGGCTATGTGCTGACACACGGGTCAGTGCCCGCATACGGGCCAGGAGTAGGCTACCGCACAGGGTAAGGTGTAGGGCTGGTGGTGGGTTTCTGTGCCGGCCTAGGGTTAGGGTTAGGGAACGGCAAGGCTTAGGGCACCGGTGAGGTTACGGAAACGTGGGAGGGTCAGGCTACGTGCTGAGGCACGGGGCAGTGCCAGCGTACGGGCCAGGAGTAGGCTACGACATAGGGTAAGGTGTAGGGCTGGTGGTGGGTTTCCATTCCAGGCTAGGGTTAGGGTTAGGGAACGGCAAGGCTTAGGGCACAGGTGAGGGTACGGAAAAGTGGGAGGGTCAGGCTACGTGCTGACGCACGGCTCAGTGCCAGTGTACGGGCCAGGAGTAGGCTACAGCTTAGGAAAAGGTGTAGGGCTGGTGGTGGGTTTCCGTTCCGGGCTAGGGTTAGGGTTAGGGAATGGCAAGGCTTAGGGCACAGGTGAGGGTACATAAACGTGGGAGGGTCAGGGTACGTTCTGACGCACGGGTCAGTGCCAGCATACGGGCCAGGAGTAGGCTACGGCTTGGGGGAAAGGTGTAGGGTTGGTGGTGGGTTTCCGTTCCGGGCTAGGGTTAGGGTTAGGGAACGGCAAGGCTTAGGGCATAGGTGAGGGTACGGAAACGTGGGAGGGTCAGGCTACGTGCTGACGCACGGGTCAGTGCCAGCGTACGGGCCAGGAGTAGGCTACGGCTTGGGGGAAAGGTGTAGGGTTGGTGGTGGGTTTCCGTTCCGGGCTAGGGTTAGGGTTAGGGAACGGCAAGGCTTAGGGCACAGTTGAGGGTACGGAAACGTGGGAGGGTCAGGCTACGTGCTGACGTACGGGTCAGTGCCAGCGTACGGGCCAGGAGTAGGCTACGGCGTAGGGTTTGGTGTAGGGCTGGTGGTGGGTTTCCGTTCCGGGCTAGGGTTAGGGTTAGAGAACGGCAAGGCTTAGGGCACGGGTGAGGGTACGGAAACCTGGGAGGGTCAGGCTACGTGCTGACGCACGGGTCAGTGCCAGCGTACGGGCCAGGAGTAGGCTACGGCTTGGGGGTAAGGTGTAGGGCTGGTGGTGGGTTTCTGTGCCAGCCTAGGGTTAGGGTTAGGGAACGGCAAGGCTTAGGGCACAGGTGAGGTTACGGAAACGTGGGAGGGTCAGGCTACGGGCTGACGCACGGGTCAGTGCCAGCGTACGGGCCAGGAGTAGGCTACGGCTTGGGGGTAAGGTGTAAGGCTGTTGGTGGTTTTCCGTTCCGGGCTAGGGTTAGGGTTAGGGAACGGCAAGGCTAAGGGCACAGGTGAGGGTACGGAAACGTGGGACGGTCAGGCTACGTGCTGACACACGGGTCAGTGCCCGCATACGGGCCACGAGTAGGCTACCGCACAGGGTAAGGTGTAGGGCTGGTGGTGGGTTTCCATTGTGGGCTAGGGTTATGGTTAGGGAACGGCAAGGCTTAGGGCACAGGTGAGGGTACGGAAACGTGGGAGGGTCATGCTACGTGCTGACGCACGGGGCAGTGTCAGCGTACGGGCCAGGAGTAGGCTACGGCGTATGTTAAGGTGTAGGGCTGGTGGTGGGTTTTCGTTCCGGGCTAGGGTTAGGGTTAGGGAACGGCAAGGCTTAGGGCACAGGTGAGGGTACGGAAACGAGGGAGGGTCAGGCTACGTGCTGACGCACGGGTCAGTGCCAGCGTACGGGCCAGGAGTAGGCTACGGCTTGGGGGAGAGGTGTAGGGTTGGTGTTGGGTTTCCGTTCCGGGCTAGGGTTAGGGTTAGGGAACGGCAAGGCTTAGGGCACAGGTGAGGGTACGGAAACGTGGGAGGGTCAGGCTACGGGCTGACGCACGGGTCAGTGCCAGCGTACGTGGCAGGAGTAGGCTACGGCTTGGGGGTAAGGTGTAAGGCTGTTGGTGGTTTTCCGTTCCGGTCTAGGGTTAGGGTTATGGAACGGCAAGGCTTAGGGCACAGGTGAGGGTACGGAAACGTGGCACGGTCAGGCTATGTGCTGACGCACGGGTCAGTGCCAGCATACGGGCCAGGAGTACGCTACCACACAGGGTAAGGTGTAGGGCTGGTGGTGGGTTTCCATTGTGGGCTAGGGTTAGGGTTAGGGAACGGCAAGGCTTAGGGCACAGGTGAGGGTACGGAAACGTGGGAGGGTCAGGCTACGTGCTGACGCACGGGTCAGTGCCAGCATACGGGCCTGGAGTAGGCTACGGCGTAGTGTAAGGTGTAGGGCTGGTGGTGTGTTTTCGTTCCAAGCTAGGGTTAGGGTTAGGGAATGGCAAGGCTTAGGGCACAGTTGAGGGTACGAAAACGTGGGAGGGTCAGGCTACGTGCTGACGCACGGGTCAGTGCCAGCGTACGAGCCAGAAGTAGGCTACGGCTTGGGGGAGAGGTGTAGGGTTGGTGGTGGGTTTCCGTTCCATGCTAGGGTTAGGGTTAGGGAACGGAAAGCCTTAGGGCACAGGTGAGGGTACGGAAACGTGTGAGGGTCAGGCTACGTGCTGACGCACGGGTCAGTGCTAGCATACAGGCCAGGAGTAGGCTACGGCGTAGGGTAAGGTGTAGGGCTGGTGGTGGGTTTCCATTCCGGGCTAGGGTTAGGGTTAGGGAACGGCAAGGCTTAGGGCACAGGTGAGGGTACGGAAACGTGGGAGGGTCAGGCTACGAGCTGACGTACGGGTCAGTGCCAGCGTACGGGCCAGGAGTAGGCTACGCCTTGGAGTAAGGTGTAAGGCTCTTGGTGGTTTTCCGTTCCGGGCTAGGGTTAGGGTTAGGGAACGGCAAGGCTTAGGGCACAGGTGAGGGTACGGAAACGTGGTACGGTCAGGCTATGTGCTGACGCACGGGTCAGTGCCAGCGTACGGGCCAGGAGTAGGCTACGGCTTGGGGGTAAGGTGTAGGGCTGGTGGTGTGTTTCTGTGCCGGCCTAGGGTTAGGGTTAGGGAACGGCAAGGCTTAGGGCACAGGTGAGGGTACGGAAACGTGGGAGGGTCAGGCTACGTGCTGACGCACGGGTCAGTGCCAGCGTACGGGCCAGGAGTAGGCTACGGCTTGGGGGAAAGGTGTAGGGTTGGTGGTGGGTTTCCGTTCCGGGCTAGGGTTAGGGTTAGGGAACGGCAAGGCTTAGGGCACAGGTGAGGGTACGGAAACGTGGGAGGGTCAGGCTACGTGCTGACGTACGGGTCAGTGCCAGCGTACGGGCCAGGAGTAGGCTACGGCGTAGGGTTAGGTGTAGGGCTGGTGGTGGGTTTCCGTTCCGGGCTAGGGTTAGGGTTAGAGAACGGCAAGGCTTAGGGCACGGGTGAGGGTACGGAAACGTGGGAGGGTCAGGCTACGTGCTGACGCACGGGTCAGTGCCAGCGTACACGCCAGGAGTAGGCTACGGCTTGGGGGTAAGGTGTAGGGCTGGTGGTGGGTTTCTGTGCCGGCCTAGGGTTAGGGTTAGGGAACGGCAAGGCTTAGGGCACAGGTGAGGTTACGGAAACGTGGGAGGGTCAGGCTACGGGCTGACGCACGGGTCAGTGCCAGCGTACGGGCCAGGAGTAGGCTAAGGCTTGGGGGTAAGTTGTAAGGCTGTTGGTGGTTTTCCGTTCCGGGCTAGGGTTAGGGTTAGGGAACGGCAAGGCTAAGGGCACAGGTGAGGGTACGGAAGCGTGGGACGGTCAGGCTATGTGCTGACACACGGGTCAGTGCCCGCATACGGGCCAGGAGTAGGCTACCGCACAGGGTAAGGTGTAGGGCTGGTGGTGGGTTTCTGTGCCGGCCTAGGGTTAGGGTTAGGGAACGGCAAGGCTTAGGGCACCGGTGAGGTTACGGAAACGTGGGAGGGTCAGGCTACGTGCTGAGGCACGGGGCAGTGCCAGCGTACGGGCCAGGAGTAGGCTACGACGTAGGGTAAGGTGTAGGGCTGGTGGTGGGTTTCCATTCCAGGCTAGGGTTAGGGTTAGGGAACGGCAAGGCTTAGGGCACAGGTGAGGGTACGGAAAAGTGGGAGGGTCAGGCTACGTGCTGACGCACGGCTCAGTGCCAGTGTACGGGCCAGGAGTAGGCTACAGCTTAGGAAAAGGTGTAGGGCTGGTGGTGGGTTTCCGTTCCGGGCTAGGGTTAGGGTTAGGGAACGGCAAGGCTTAGGGCACAGGTGAGGGTACATAAACGTGGGAGGGTCAGGGTACGTTCTGACGCACGGGTCAGTGCCAGCATACGGGCCAGGAGTAGGCTACGGCTTGGGGGAAAGGTGTAGGGTTGGTGGTGGGTTTCCGTTCCGGGCTAGGGTTAGGGTTAGGGAACGGCAAGGCTTAGGGCATAGGTGAGGGTACGGAAACGTGGGAGGGTCAGGCTACGTGCTGACGCACGGGTCAGTGCCAGCGTACGGGCCAGGAGTAGGCTACGGCTTGGGGGAAAGGTGTAGGGTTGGTGGTGGGTTTCCGTTCCGGGCTAGGGTTAGGGTTAGGGAACGGCAAGGCTTAGGGCACAGTTGAGGGTACGGAAACGTGGGAGGGTCAGGCTACGTGCTGACGTACGGGTCAGTGCCAGCGTACGGGCCAGGAGTAGGCTACGGCGTAGGGTTTGGTGTAGGGCTGGTGGTGGGTTTCCGTTCCAGGCTAGGGTTAGGGTTAGAGAACGGCAAGGCTTAGGGCACGGGTGAGGGTACGGAAACCTGGGAGGGTCAGGCTACGTGCTGACGCACGGGTCAGTGCCAGCGTACGGGCCAGGAGTAGGCTACGGCTTGGGGGTAAGGTGTAGGGCTGGTGGTGGGTTTCTGTGCCAGCCTAGGGTTAGGGTTAGGGAACGGGAAGGCTTAGGGCACAGGTGAGGTTACGGAAACGTGGGAGGGTCAGGCTACGGGCTGACGCACGGGTCAGTGCCAGCGTACGGGCCAGGAGTAGGCTACGGCTTGGGGGTAAGGTGTAAGGCTGTTGGTGGTTTTCCGTTCCGGGCTAGGGTTAGGGTTAGGGAACGGCAAGGCTAAGGGCACAGGTGAGGGTACGGAAACGTGGGACGGTCAGGCTACGTGCTGACGCACGGGTCAGTGCCAGCGTACGAGCCAGAAGTAGGCTACGGCTTGGGGGAGAGGTGTAGGGTTGGTGGTGGGTTTCCGTTCCATGCTAGGGTTAGGGTTAGGGAACGGAAAGCCTTAGGGCACAGGTGAGGGTACGGAAACGTGTGAGGGTCAGGCTACGTGCTGACGCACGGGTCAGTGCTAGCATACAGGCCAGGAGTAGGCTACGGCGTAGGGTAAGGTGTAGGGCTGGTGGTGGGTTTCCATTCCGGGCTAGGGTTAGGGTTAGGGAACGGCAAGGCTTAGGGCACAGGTGAGGGTACGGAAACGTGGGAGGGTCAGGCTACGAGCTGACGTACGGGTCAGTGCCAGCGTACGGGCCAGGAGTAGGCTACGCCTTGGAGTAAGGTGTAAGGCTCTTGGTGGTTTTCCGTTCCGGGCTAGGGTTAGGGTTAGGGAACGGCAAGGCTTAGGGCACAGGTGAGGGTACGGAAACGTGGTACGGTCAGGCTATGTGCTGACGCACGGGTCAGTGCCAGCGTACGGGCCAGGAGTAGGCTACGGCTTGGGGGTAAGGTGTAGGGCTGGTGGTGTGTTTCTGTGCCGGCCTAGGGTTAGGGTTAGGGAACGGCAAGGCTTAGGGCACAGGTGAGGGTACGGAAACGTGGGAGGGTCAGGCTACGTGCTGACGCACGGGTCAGTGCCAGCGTACGGGCCAGGAGTAGGCTACGGCTTGGGGGAAAGGTGTAGGGTTGGTGGTGGGTTTCCGTTCCGGGCTAGGGTTAGGGTTAGGGAACGGCAAGGCTTAGGGCACAGGTGAGGGTACGGAAACGTGGGAGGGTCAGGCTACGTGCTGACGTACGGGTCAGTGCCAGCGTACGGGCCAGGAGTAGGCTACGGCGTAGGGTTAGGTGTAGGGCTGGTGGTGGGTTTCCGTTCCGGGCTAGGGTTAGGGTTAGAGAACGGCAAGGCTTAGGGCACGGGTGAGGGTACGGAAACGTGGGAGGGTCAGGCTACGTGCTGACGCACGGGTCAGTGCCAGCGTACACGCCAGGAGTAGGCTACGGCTTGGGGGTAAGGTGTAGGGCTGGTGGTGGGTTTCTGTGCCGGCCTAGGGTTAGGGTTAGGGAACGGCAAGGCTTAGGGCACAGGTGAGGTTACGGAAACGTGGGAGGGTCAGGCTACGGGCTGACGCACGGGTCAGTGCCAGCGTACGGGCCAGGAGTAGGCTAAGGCTTGGGGGTAAGTTGTAAGGCTGTTGGTGGTTTTCCGTTCCGGGCTAGGGTTAGGGTTAGGGAACGGCAAGGCTAAGGGCACAGGTGAGGGTACGGAAGCGTGGGACGGTCAGGCTATGTGCTGACACACGGGTCAGTGCCCGCATACGGGCCAGGAGTAGGCTACCGCACAGGGTAAGGTGTAGGGCTGGTGGTGGGTTTCTGTGCCGGCCTAGGGTTAGGGTTAGGGAACGGCAAGGCTTAGGGCACCGGTGAGGTTACGGAAACGTGGGAGGGTCAGGCTACGTGCTGAGGCACGGGGCAGTGCCAGCGTACGGGCCAGGAGTAGGCTACGACATAGGGTAAGGTGTAGGGCTGGTGGTGGGTTTCCATTCCAGGCTAGGGTTAGGGTTAGGGAACGGCAAGGCTTAGGGCACAGGTGAGGGTACGGAAAAGTGGGAGGGTCAGGCTACGTGCTGACGCACGGCTCAGTGCCAGTGTACGGGCCAGGAGTAGGCTACAGCTTAGGAAAAGGTGTAGGGCTGGTGGTGGGTTTCCGTTCCGGGCTAGGGTTAGGGTTAGGGAACGGCAAGGCTTAGGGCACAGGTGAGGGTACATAAACGTGGGAGGGTCAGGGTACGTTCTGACGCACGGGTCAGTGCCAGCATACGGGCCAGGAGTAGGCTACGGCTTGGGGGAAAGGTGTAGGGTTGGTGGTGGGTTTCCGTTCCGGGCTAGGGTTAGGGTTAGGGAACGGCAAGGCTTAGGGCATAGGTGAGGGTACGGAAACGTGGGAGGGTCAGGCTACGTGCTGACGCACGGGTCAGTGCCAGCGTACGGGCCAGGAGTAGGCTACGGCTTGGGGGAAAGGTGTAGGGTTGGTGGTGGGTTTCCGTTCCGGGCTAGGGTTAGGGTTAGGGAACGGCAAGGCTTAGGGCACAGTTGAGGGTACGGAAACGTGGGAGGGTCAGGCTACGTGCTGACGTACGGGTCAGTGCCAGCGTACGGGCCAGGAGTAGGCTACGGCGTAGGGTTTGGTGTAGGGCTGGTGGTGGGTTTCCGTTCCGGGCTAGGGTTAGGGTTAGAGAACGGCAAGGCTTAGGGCACGGGTGAGGGTACGGAAACCTGGGAGGGTCAGGCTACGTGCTGACGCACGGGTCAGTGCCAGCGTACGGGCCAGGAGTAGGCTACGGCTTGGGGGTAAGGTGTAGGGCTGGTGGTGGGTTTCTGTGCCAGCCTAGGGTTAGGGTTAGGGAACGGCAAGGCTTAGGGCACAGGTGAGGTTATGGAAACGTGGGAGGGTCAGGCTACGGGCTGACGCACGGGTCAGTGCCAGCGTACGGGCCAGGAGTAGGCTACGGCTTGGGGGTAAGGTGTAAGGCTGTTGGTGGTTTTCCGTTCCGGGCTAGGGTTAGGGTTAGGGAACGGCAAGGCTAAGGGCACAGGTGAGGGTACGGAAACGTGGGACGGTCAGGCTACGTGCTGACACACGGGTCAGTGCCCGCATACGGGCCACGAGTAGGCTACCGCACAGGGTAAGGTGTAGGGCTGGTGGTGGGTTTCCATTGTGGGCTAGGGTTATGGTTAGGGAACGGCAAGGCTTAGGGCACAGGTGAGGGTACGGAAACGTGGGAGGGTCATGCTACGTGCTGACGCACGGGGCAGTGTCAGCGTACGGGCCAGGAGTAGGCTACGGCGTATGTTAAGGTGTAGGGCTGGTGGTGGGTTTTCGTTCCGGGCTAGGGTTAGGGTTAGGGAACGGCAAGGCTTAGGGCACAGGTGAGGGTACGGAAACGAGGGAGGGTCAGGCTACGTGCTGACGCACGGGTCAGTGCCAGCGTACGGGCCAGGAGTAGGCTACGGCTTGGGGGAGAGGTGTAGGGTTGGTGTTGGGTTTCCGTTCCGGGCTAGGGTTAGGGTTAGGGAACGGCAAGGCTTAGGGCACAGGTGAGGGTACGGAAACGTGGGAGGGTCAGGCTACGTGCTGACGCACGGGTCAGTGCCAGCATATGGGCCTGGAGTAGGCTACGGCGTAGTGTAAGGTGTAGGGCTGGTGGTGGGTTTTCGTTCCGGGCTAGGGTTAGGGTTAGGGAATGGCAAGGCTTAGGGCACAGGTGAGGGTACGGAAACGTGGGAGGGTCAGGCTACGTGCTGACGCACGGGTCAGTGCCAGCGTACGGGCCAGGAGTAGGCTACGGCTTGGGGAAGAGTTGTAGGGTTGGTGGTGGGTTTCCGTTCCGTGCTAGGGTTAGGGTTAGGGAACGGAAAGCCTTAGGGCACAGGTGAGGGTACGGAAACGTGGGAGGGTCAGGCTACGAGCTGACGCACGGGTCAGTGCCAGCGTACGGGCCAGGAGTAGGCTACGCCTTGGAGTAAGGTGTAAGGCTGTTGGTGGTTTTCCGTTCCGGGCTAGGGTTAGGGTTAGGGAACGGCAAGGCTTAGGGCACAGGTGAGGGTACGGAAACGTGGTACGGTCAGGCTATGTGCTGACGCACGGGTCAGTGCCAGCGTACGGGCCAGGAGTAGGCTACGGCTTGGGGGTAAGGTGTAGGGCTGGTGGTGTGTTTCTGTGCCGGCCTAGGGTTAGGGTTAGGGAACGGCAAGGCTTAGGGCACAGGTGAGGGTACGTAAACGTGGGAGGGTCAGGCTACGTTCTGACGTACGGGTCAGTGCCAGCATACGGACCAGGAGTAGGCTACGGTGTAGGGTAAGGTGTAGGGCTGGTGGTGGGTTTCCGTTTCGGGCTAGGGTTAGGGTTAGGGAACGGCAAGGCTTAGGGCACAGGTGAGGGTACGGAAACGTGGCACGGTCAGGCTATGTGCTGACGCACGGGTCAGTGCCAGCGTACGGGCCAGGAGTATGCTACCGCACAGGGTAAGGTGTAGGGCTGGTGGTGGGTTTCCATTGTGGGCTAGGCTTAGGGTTAGGGAACGGCAAGGCTTAGGGCACAGGTGAGGGTACGGAAACGTGGGAGGGTCAGGCTACGTGCTGACGCACGGGTCAGTGCCAGCGTACGGGCCAGGAGTAGGCTATGGCTTGGGTGAAAGGTGTAGGGTTGGTGGTGGGTTTCCGTTCCGGGCTAGGGTTAGGGTTAGGGAACTGCAAGGCTTAGGGCACAGGTGAGGGTACGGAAACGTGTGAGGGTGAGGCTACGTGCTGCGCACGGGTCAGTGCCAGCATACGGGCCAGGAGTAGGCTACGGCGTAGGGTAAGGTGTAGGGCTGGTGGTGGGTTTCTGTGCCGACCTAGGGTTAGGGTTAGGGAACGGCAAGGCTTAGGGCACAGGTGAGGGTACGGAAACGTGGGAAGGTCAGGCTACGTGCTGACGCACGAGTCAGTGCCAGCGTACGGGCCAGGAGTAGGCTACGGCGTAGGGTAAGGTGTAGGGCTGGTGGTGGGTTTTCGTTCTGGGCTAGGGTTAGGGTTAGGGAACGGCAAGGCTTAGGGCACAGGTGAGGGTACAGAAACGTGGGAGGGTCAGGCTACGTGCTGCCGCACGGGTCAGTGCCAGCGTACGGGCCAGGAGTAGGCTACAGCTTGGTGGTAAGGTGTAAGGCTGTTGGTGGTTTTCCGTTCCGGGCTAGGGTTAGGGTTAGGGAACGGCCAGGCTTAGGGCACAGGTGAGGGTACGGAAACGTTGGAGGTCAGGCTACGTGCTGACGCATGTGTCATTGCCAGCGTACGGGCCAGGAGTAGGCTACGGCTGAGGGTAATATGGAGGGCTGGTGGTGGGTTTCCGTTCTGGGCTAGGGTTAGGGTTAGTGAATGGCAAGGCTTAGGGCACAGGTGAGGGTACGTAAACGTGGGAGGGTCAGGCTACGTGCTCACGCACGTGTCAGTGCCAGCATACGGGCCAGGAGTAGGCTACCGCACAGGGTAAGGTGTAGGGCTGGTGGTGTGTTTCCATTGTGGGCTAGGGTTAGGGTTAGGAAACGGCAAGGGTTAGGGCAGAGGTGAGGGTATGTAAACGTGGGAGGGTCAGGCTACGTGCTGACGCACGGGGCAGTGCCAGCGTACGGGCCAGGAGTAGGCTACGGCTAGGGGGAGAGGTGTAGTGTTGGTGGTGGGTTTCCGTTCCGGGCTAGGGTTAGGGTTAGGGAACGGCAAGGCTTAGGGCACAGGTGAGGGTACGGAAACGTGGGAGGGTCAGGCTACGTGTTGACGCACGGGTCAGTGCCAGCGTACGGGCCAGGAGTAGGCTACGGCGTAGGGTTAGGTGTAGGGCTGGTGGTGGGTTTCCGTTCCGTGCTAGGGTTAGGGTTAGGGAACGGCAAGGCTTAGGGCACGGGTGAGGGTACGGAAACGTGGGAGGGTCAGGCTACGTGCTGACGCACGGGTCTGTGCCAGCGTACGGGCAGGAGTAGGCTACGGCTTGGGGGTAAGGTGTAGGGCTGGTGGTGGGTTTCTGTGCCGGCCTAGGGTTAGGGTTAGGGAACGGCAAGGCTGAGGGCACAGGTGAGGTTACGGAAACGTGGGAGGGTCAGGCTACGGGCTGACGCACGGGTCAGTGCCAGCGTACGGGCCAGGAGTAGGCTACGGCTTGGGGGTAAGGTGTAAGGCTGTTGGTGGTTTTCCGTTCCGGGCTAGGGTTAGGGTTAGGGAACGGCAAGGCTAAGGGCACAGGTGAGGGTACGGAAACGTGGCACGGTCAGGCTATGTGCTGACACACGGGTCAGTGCCCGCATACGGGCCAGGAGTAGGCTACCGCACAGGGTAAGGTGTAGGGCTGGTGGTGGGTGTTCATTGTGGGCTAGGGTTATGGTTAGGGAACGGCAAGGCTTAGGGCACAGGTGAGGGTACGGAAACGTGGGAGGGTCAGGCTATGTGCTGACGCACGGGGCAGTGCCAGGGTACGGGCCAGGAGTAGGCTACGGCGTAGGGTAAGGTGTAGGGCTGGTGGTGGGTTTTCGTTCCGGGCTAGGGTTAGGATTAGGGAACGGCAAGGCTTAGGGCACAGGTGAGGGTACGGAAACGTGGGAGGGTCAGGCTACGTGCTAACGCACGGGTCAGTGCCAGCGTACGGGCCAGGAGTAGGCTAGGGCTTGGGGGAGAGGTGTAGTGTTGGTGTTGGGTTTCCGTTCCGTGCTAGGGTTAGGGTTAGGGAACGGCAAGCCTTAGGGCACAGGTGAGGGTACGGAAACATGTGAGGGTCAGGCTACGTGCTGACGCACGGGTCAGTGCTAGCATACAGGCCAGGAGTAGGCTACGGCGTAGGGTAAGGTGTAGGGCTGGTGGTGGGATTCCGTTCCGGGCTAGGGTTAGGGTTAGGGAACGGCAAGGCTTAGGGCACAGGTGAGGGTACGGAAACGTGGGAGGGTCCGGCTACGAGCTGACACACGGGTCAGTGCCAGCGTACGGGCCAGGAGTAGGCTACGCCTTGGAGTAAGGTGTAAGGCTGATGGTGGTTTTCCGTTCCGAGCTAGGGTTAGGGTTAGGGAACGGCAAGGCTTAGGGCACAGGTGAGGGTATGGAAACGTGGTACGGTCAGTCTACGTGCTGACGCACGGGTCAGTGCCAGCGTACGTGCCAGGAGTAGGCTACGGCTAGGGGGAGAGGTGGAGGGTTGGTGGTGGGTTTCCGTTCCGGGCTAGGGTTAGGGTTAGGGAACGGCAAGGCTTAGGGCACAGGTGAGGGTACGGAAACGTGGGAGGGTCAGGCTACGTGCTGACGCACGGGTCAGTGCCAGCGTACGGGCCAGGAGTAGGTTACGGCTTTGGGGTAAGTTGTAGGGCTGGTGGTGGGTTTCCGTTCCGGGCTAGGGTTAGGGTTAGGGAACGGCAAGGCTTAGGGCACAGGTGAGGGTACGGAAACGTGGGAGGGTCAGGCTACGTGCTGACGCACGGGTCAGTGCCAGCGTACGGGCCAGGAGTAGGCTACGGCGTAGGGTAAGGTGTAGGGCTGGTGGTGGGTTTCCGTTCCGGGCTAGGGTTAGGGTTAGGGAACGGCAAGGCTTAGGGCACAGGTGAGGGTATGGAAACGTGGGAGGGTCAGGCTACGTGGTGACGCACGGGTCAGTGCCAGCGTACGGGCCAGGAGTAGGCTAAGTTGTAGGGTAAGGTGTAGGGCTGGTGGTGGGTTTCCGTACCGGGCTAGGGTTAGGGTTAGGGAACGGCAAGGCTTAGGGCACAGGTGAGGGTACGGAAACGTGGGAGGGTCAGGCTACGTGCTGATGCACGGGTCAGTGCCAGCGTACGGGCCAGGAGTAGGCTACGGCTTGGGGGTAAGGTGTAGGGCTGGTGGTGGGTTTCCATTCCGGGCTAGGGTTAGGGTTAGGGAACGGCAAGGCTTAGGGCACAGGTGATGGTACGGAAACGTGGGAGGGTCAGGCCACGTGCTGATGCACGGGTCAGTGCCAGCGTACCGGCCAGGTGTAGGCTACGGCTTGTGGGTAAGGTGTAGGGCTGGTGCTGTGTTTCCATTCCGGGCTAGGTTTAGGGTTAGGGAACGGCAAGGCTTAGGGCACAGGTGAGGGTACAGAAACGTGGGAGGGTCAGGCTACGTGCTGACGCACGGGTCAGTGCCAGCGTACGGGCCAGGAGTAGGCTACGGCGTAGGGTAAGGTGTAGGGCTGGTGGTGGGTTCCCGTTCCGGGCTAGGGTTAGCGTTAGGGAACGGCAAGGCTGAGGGCACAGGTGAGGGTACGGAAACGTGGGAGGGTCAGGCTACGTGCTGACGCATGTGTCAGTGCCAGCGTACCGGCCAGGTTTAGGCTACGGCTTGTGGGTAAGGTGTAGGGCTGGTGGTGGGGTTCCGTTCCGGGCTAGGGTTAGGGTTAGGGAACGGCAAGGCTTAGGGCACAGGTGAGGGTACGGAAACGTGGGAGGGTCAGGCTACGTGCTGACGCACGGGTCAGTGCCAGCGTACGGGCCAGGAGTAGGCTACGGCTTGGGGGTAAGGTGTAGGGCTGGTGGTGGGTTTCCGTTCCGGGCTAGGGTTAGGGTTAGGGAACGGCAAGGCTTAGGGCACAGGTGAGGGTACGGAAACGTGGGAGGGTCAGGCTACGTGCTGACGCACGGGTCAGTGCCAGCGTACGGGCCAGGAGTAGGCTACGGCGTAGGGTAAGGTGTAGGGCTGGTGGTGGGTTTCCGTTCCGGCCTAGGGTTAGGGTTAGGGAACGGCAAGGCTTAGGGCACAGGTGAGGGTACGGAAACGTTGGAGGGTCTGGCTATGTGCTGACGCACGGGTCAGTGCCAGCGTACGGGCCAGGAGTAGGCTACAGCTTGGGGGTAAGGTGTAGAGCTGGTGGTGGGTTTCCGTTCCGGGCTAGGGTTAGGGTTAGGGAACGGCAAGGCTTAGGGCACAGGTGAGGGTACGGAAACGTGGGAGGGTCAGGCTACGTGCTGACGCACGGGTCAGTGCCAGCGTACGGGCCAGGAGTAGGCTACGGCTTGGGGTAAGTTGTAGGGCTGGTGGTGGGTTTCCGTTCCGGGCTAGGGTTAGGGTTAGGGAACGGCAAGGCTTAGGGCACAGGTGAGGGTACAGAAACGTGGGAGGGTCAGGCTACGTGCTGACGCACGGGTCAGTGCCAGCGTACGGGCCAGGAGTAGGCTACGGCGTAGGGTAAGGTGTAGGGCTGGTGGTGGGTTTCCGTTCCGGGCTAGGGTTAGGGTTATGGAACGGCAAGGCTTAGGGCACAGGTGAGGGTATGGAAACGTGGGAGGGTCAGGCTACGTGGTGACGCACGGGTCAGTGCCAGCGTACGGGCCAGGAGTAGGCTAAGGTGTAGGGTAAGGTGTAGGGCTGGTGGTGGGTTTCCGTTCCGGGCTAGGGTTAGGGTTAGGGAACGGCAAGGCTTAGGGCACAGGTGAGGGTACGGAAACGTGGGAGGGTCAGGCTACGTGCTGATGCACGGGTCAGTGCCAGCGTACGGGCCAGGAGTAGGCTACGGCTTGGGGGTAAGGTGTAGGGCTGGTGGTGGGTTTCCATTCCGGGCTAGGGTTAGGGTTAGGGAACGGCAAGGCTTAGGGCACAGGTGAGGGTACGGAAATGTGGGAGGGTCAGGCTACGTGCTGATGCACGGGTCAGTGCCAGCGTACCGGCCAGGTGTAGGCTACGGCTTGTGGGTAAGGTGTAGGGCTGGTGGTGTGTTTTCATTCCGGGCTAGGTTTAGGGTTAGGGAACGGCAAGGCTTAGGGCACAGGTGAGGGTACAGAAACGTGGGAGGGTCAGGCTACGTGCTGACGCACAGGTCAGTGCCAGCGTACGGGCCAGGAGTAGGCTACGGCGTAGGGTAAGGTGTAGGGCTGGTGGTGGGTTTCCGTTCCGGGCTAGGGTTAGGGTTAGGGAACGGCAAGGCTGAGGGCACAGGTGAGGGTACGGAAACGTGGGAGGGTCAGGCTACGTGCTGATGCACGGGTCAGTGCCAGCGTACGGGCCAGGAGTACGCTACGGCGTAGGGTAAGGTGTAGGGCTGGTGGTGGGTTTCCGTTCTGGGCTAGGGTTAGGGTTAGGGAACGGCAAGGCTTAGGGCACAGGTGAGGGTACGGAAACGTGGGAGGGTCAGGCTACGTGCTGACGCACGGGTCAGTGCCAGCATATGGGCCTGGAGTAGGCTACGGCGTAGTGTAAGGTGTAGGGCTGGTGGTGGGTTTTCGTTCCGGGCTAGGGTTAGGGTTAGGGAATGGCAAGGCTTAGGGCACAGGTGAGGGTACGGAAACGTGGGAGGGTCAGGCTACGTGCTGACGCACGGGTCAGTGCCAGCGTACGGGCCAGGAGTAGGCTACGGCTTGGGGGAGAGTTGTAGGGTTGGTGGTGGGTTTCCGTTCCGTGCTAGGGTTAGGGTTAGGGAACGGAAAGCCTTAGGGCACAGGTGAGGGTACGGAAACGTGTGAGGGTCAGGCTACGTGCTGACGCACGGGTCAGTGCTAGCATACAGGCCAGGAGTAGGCTACGGCGTAGGGTAAGGTGTAGGGCTGGTGGTGGGTTTCCATTCCGGGCTAGGGTTAGGGTTAAGGAACGGCAAGGCTTAGGGCACAGGTGAGGGTACGGAAACGTGGGAGGGTCAGGCTACGAGCTGACGCACGGGTCAGTGCCAGCGTACGGGCCAGGAGTAGGCTACGCCTTGGAGTAAGGTGTAAGGCTGTTGGTGGTTTTCCGTTCCGGGCTAGGGTTAGGGTTAGGGAACGGCAAGGCTTAGGGCACAGGTGAGGGTACGGAAACGTGGTACGGTCAGGCTATGTGCTGACGCACGGGTCAGTGCCAGCGTACGGGCCAGGAGTAGGCTACGGCTTGGGGGTAAGGTGTAGGGCTGGTGGTGTGTTTCTGTGCCGGCCTAGGGTTAGGGTAAGGGAACGGCAAGGCTTAGGGCACAGGTGAGGGTACGTAAACGTGGGAGGGTCAGGCTACGTTCTGACGTACGGGTCAGTGCCAGCATACGGACCAGGAGTAGGCTACGGTGTAGGGTAAGGTGTAGGGCTGGTGGTGCGTTTTCGTTCCGGGCTAGGGTTAGGGTTAGGGAACGGCAAGGCTTAGGGCACAGGTGAGGGTACGGAAACGTGGGAGGGTCAGGCTTCGTGCTGACGCACAGGTCAGTGCCAGCGTACGGGCCAGGAGTAGGCTACGGCCAGGGGGAGAGGTGTAGGGTTGGTGGTGGGTTTCCGTTCCGGGCTAGGGTTAGGGTTAGGGAATGGCAAGGCTTAGGGCACAGGTGAGGGTACGGAAACGTGTGAGGGTCAGGCTACGTGATGACGCACGAGTCAGTGCTAGCATACAGGCCAGGAGTAGGCTACGGCGTAGGGTAAGGTGTAGGGCTGGTGGTGGGTTTCCGTTTCGGGCTAGGGTTAGGGTTAGGGAACGGCAAGGCTTAGGGCACAGGTGAGGGTACGGAAACGTGGCACGGTCAGGCTATGTGCTGACGCACGGGTCAGTGCCAGCGTACGGGCCAGGAGTATGCTACCGCACAGGGTAAGGTGTAGGGCTGGTGGTGGGTTTCCATTGTGGGCTAGGGTTAGGGTTAGGGAACGGCAAGGCTTAGGGCACAGGTGAGGGTACGGAAACGTGGGAGGGTCAGGCTACGTGCTGACGCACGGGTCAGTGCCAGCGTACGGGCCAGGAGTAGGCTATGGCTTGGGTGAAAGGTGTAGGGTGGGTGGTGGGTTTCCGTTCCGGGCTAGGGTTAGGGTTAGGGAACTGCAAGGCTTAGGGCACAGGTGAGGGTACGGAAACGTGTGAGGGTGAGGCTACGTGCTGCGCACGGGTCAGTGCCAGCATACGGGCCAGGAGTAGGCTACGGCGTAGGGTAAGGTGTAGGGCTGGTGGTGGGTTTCTGTGCCGACCTAGGGTTAGGGTTAGGGAACGGCAAGGCTTAGGGCACAGGTGAGGGTACGGAAACGTGGGAAGGTCAGGCTACGTGCTGACGCACGAGTCAGTGCCAGCGTACGGGCCAGGAGTAGGCTACGGCGTAGGGTAAGGTGTAGGGCTGGTGGTGGGTTTTCGTTCTGGGCTAGGGTTAGGGTTAGGGAACGGCAAGGCTTAGGGCACAGGTGAGGGTACAGAAACGTGGGAGGGTCAGGCTACGTGCTGCCGCACGGGTCAGTGCCAGCGTACGGGCCAGGAGTAGGCTACAGCTTGGTGGTAAGGTGTAAGGCTGTTGGTGGTTTTCCGTTCCGGGCTAGGGTTAGGGTTAGGGAACGGCCAGGCTTAGGGCACAGGTGAGGGTACGGAAACGTTGGAGGTCAGGCTACGTGCTGACGCATGTGTCATTGCCAGCGTACGGGCCAGGAGTAGGCTACGGCTGAGGGTAATATGGAGGGCTGGTGGTGGGTTTCCGTTCTGGGCTAGGGTTAGGGTTAGTGAATGGCAAGGCTTAGGGCACAGGTGAGGGTACGTAAACGTGGGAGGGTCAGGCTACGTGCTCACGCACGTGTCAGTGCCAGCATACGGGCCAGGAGTAGGCTACCGCACAGGGTAAGGTGTAGGGCTGGTGGTGTGTTTCCATTGTGGGCTAGGGTTAGGGTTAGGAAACGGCAAGGGTTAGGGCAGAGGTGAGGGTATGTAAACGTGGGAGGGTCAGGCTACGTGCTGACGCACGGGGCAGTGCCAGCGTACGGGCCAGGAGTAGGCTACGGCTAGGGGGAGAGGTGTTGTGTTGGTGGTGGGTTTCCGTTCCGGGCTAGGGTTAGGGTTACGGAACGGCAAGGCTTAGGGCACAGGTGAGGGTACGGAAACGTGGGAGTGTCAGGCTACATGCTGACGCACGGGTCAGTGCCAGCGTAAGGGCCAGGAGTAGGCTAGGGCTTGGGGGAAAGGTGTAGGGTTGGTGGTGGGTTTCCGTTCCGGGCTAGGGTTAGAGTTAGGGAACGGCAAGGCTTAGGGCACAGGTGAGGGTACGGAAACGTGGGAGGGTCAGGCTACGTGCTGACGCACGGGTCAGTGCCAGCGTACGGGCCAGGAGTAGGCTACGGCGTAGGGTTAGGTGTAGGGCTGGTGGTGGGTTTCCGTTCCGTGCTAGGGTTAGGGTTAGGGAACGGCAAGGCTTAGGGCACGGGTGAGGGTACGGAAACGTGGGAGGGTCAGGCTACGTGCTGACGCACGGGTCTGTGCCAGCGTACGGGCAGGAGTAGGCTACGGCTTGGGGGTAAGGTGTAGGGCTGGTGGTGGGTTTCTGTGCCGGCCTAGGGTTAGGGTTAGGGAACGGCAAGACTTAGGGCACAGGTGAGGTTACGGAAACGTGGGAGGGTCAGGCTACGGGCTGACGCACGGGTCAGTGCCAGCGTACGGGCCAGGAGTAGGCTACGGCTTGGGGGAAAGGTGTAAGGCTGTTGGTGGTTTTCCGTTCCGGGCTAGGGTTAGGGTTAGGGAACGGCAAGGCTAAGGGCACAGGTGAGGGTACGGAAACGTGGCATGGTCAGGCTATGTGCTGACACACGGGTCAGTGCCCGCATACGGGCCAGGAGTAGGCTACCGCACAGGGTAAGGTGTAGGGCTGGTGGTGGGTGTCCATTGTGGGCTAGGGTTATGGTTAGGGAACGGCAAGGCTTAGGGCACAGGTGAGGGTACGGAAACGTGGGAGGGTCAGGCTATGTGCTGACGCACGGGGCAGTGCCAGGGTACGGGCCAGGAGTAGGCTACGGCGTAGGGTAAGGTGTAGGGCTGGTGGTGGGTTTTCGTTCCGGGCTAGGGTTAGGGTTAGGGAACGGCAAGGCTTAGGGCACAGGTGAGGGTACGGAAACGTGGGAGGGTCAGGCTACGTGCTAACGCACGGGGCAGTGCCAGCGTACGGGCCAGGAGTAGGCTAGGGCTTGGGGGAGAGGTGTAGTGTTGGTGTTGGGTTTCCGTTCCGTGCTAGGGTTAGGGTTAGGGAACGGCAAGGCTTAGGGCACAGGTGAGGGTACGGAAACGTGGGAGGGTCAGGCTACGTGCTGACGCACGGGTCAGTGCCAGCGTACGGGCCAGGAGTAGGCTAGGGCTTGGGGGAGAGGTGTAGTGTTGGTGGTGGGTTTCCGTTCCGGGCTAGGGTTAGGGTTAGGGAACGGCAAGGCTTAGGGCACAGGTGAGGGTACGGAAACGTGGGAGGGTCAGGCTACGTGCTGACGCACGGGTCAGTGCCAGCGTACGGGCCAGGAGTAGGTTACGGCTTGGGGGTAAGTTGTAGGGCTGGTGGTGGGTTTCCGTTCCGGGCTAGGGTTAGGGTTAGGGAACGGCAAGGCTTAGGGCACAGGTGTGGGTACGGAAACGTGGGAGGGTCCGGCTACGAGCTGACACACGGGTCAGTGCCAGCGTACGGGCCAGGAGTAGGCTACGCCTTGGAGTAAGGTGTAAGGCTGATGGTGGTTTTCCGTTCCGAGCTAGGGTTAGGGTTAGGGAACGGCAAGGCTTAGGGCACAGGTGAGGGTATGGAAACGTGGTACGGTCAGTCTACGTGCTGACGCACGGGTCAGTGCCAGCGTACGTGCCAGGAGTAGGCTACGGCTAGGGGGAGAGGTGGAGGGTTGGTGGTGGGTTTCCGTTCCGGGCTAGGGTTAGGGTTAGGGAACGGCAAGGCTTAGGGCACAGGTGAGGGTACGGAAACGTGGGAGGGTCAGGCTACGTGCTGACGCACGGGTCAGTGCCAGCGTACGGGCCAGGAGTAGGCTACGGCGTAGGGTAAGGTGTAGGGCTGGTGGTGGGTTTCCGTTCCGGGCTAGGGTTAGGGTTAGGGAACGGCAAGGCTTAGGGCACAGGTGAGGGTATGGAAACGTGGGAGGGTCAGGCTACGTGGTGACGCACGGGTCAGTGCCAGCGTACGGGCCAGGAGTAGGCTAAGTTGTAGGGTAAGGTGTAGGGCTGGTGGTGGGTTTCCGTACCGGGCTAGGGTTAGGGTTAGGGAACGGCAAGGCTTAGGGCACAGGTGAGGGTACGGAAACGTGGGAGGGTCAGGCTACGTGCTGATGCACGGGTCAGTGCCAGCGTACGGGCCAGGAGTAGGCTACGGCTTGGGGGTAAGGTGTAGGGCTGGTGGTGGGTTTCAATTCCGGGCTAGGGTTAGGGTTAGGGAACGGCAAGGCTTAGGGCACAGGTGATGGTACGGAAACGTGGGAGGGTCAGGCCACGTGCTGATGCACGGGTCAGTGCCAGCGTACCGGCCAGGTGTAGGCTACGGCTTGTGGGTAAGGTGTAGGGCTGGTGCTGTGTTTCCATTCCGGGCTAGGTTTAGGGTTAACGAACGGCAAGGCTTAGGGCACAGGTGAGGGTACAGAAACGTGGGAGGGTCAGGCTACGTGCTGACGCACGGGTCAGTGCCAGCGTACGGGCCAGGAGTAGGCTACGGCGTAGGGTAAGGTGTAGGGCTGGTGGTGGGTTCCCGTTCCGGGCTAGGGTTAGCGTTAGGGAACGGCAAGGCTGAGGGCACAGGTGAGGGTACGGAAACGTGGGAGGGTCAGGCTACGTGCTGACGCATGGGTCAGTGCCAGCGTACCGGCCAGGTTTAGGCTACGGCTTGTGGGTAAGGTGTAGGGCTGGTGGTGGGTTTCCGTTCCGGGCTAGGGTTAGGGTTAGGGAACGGCAAGGCTTAGGGCACAGGTGATGGTACGGAAACGTGGGAGGGTCAGGCTACGTGCTGACGCACGGGTCAGTGCCAGCGTACGGGCCAGGAGTAGGCTACGGCTTGGGGGTAAGGTGTAGGGCTGGTGGTGGGTTTCCGTTCCGGGCTAGGGTTAGGGTTAGGGAACGGCAAGGCTTAGGGCACAGGTGAGGGTACGGAAACGTGGGAGGGTCAGGCTACGTGCTGACGCACGGGTCAGTGCCAGCGTACGGGCCAGGAGTAGGCTACGGCGTAGGGTAAGGTGTAGGGCTGGTGGTGGGTTTCCGTTCCGGCCTAGGGTTAGGGTTAGGGAACGGCAAGGCTTAGGGCACAGGTGAGGGTACGGAAACGTTGGAGGGTCTGGCTACGTGCTGACGCACGGGTCAGTGCCAGCGTACGGGCCAGGAGTAGGCTACGGCTTGGGGGTAAGGTGTAGAGCTGGTGGTGGGTTTCCGTTCCGGGCTAGGGTTAGGGTTAGGGAACGGCAAGGCTTAGGGCACAGGTGAGGGTACGGAAACGTGGGAGGGTCAGGCTACGTGCTGACGCACGGGTCAGTGCCAGCGTACGGGCCAGGAGTAGGCTACGGCTTGGGGGTAAGTTGTAGGGCTGGTGGTGGGTTTCCGTTCCGGGCTAGGGTTAGGGTTAGGGAACGGCAAGGCTTAGGGCACAGGTGAGGGTACAGAAACGTGGGAGGGTCAGGCTACGTGCTGACGCACGGGTCAGTGCCAGCGTACGGGCCAGGAGTAGGCTACGGCGTAGGGTAAGGTGTAGGGCTGGTGGTGGGTTTCCGTTCCGGGCTAGGGTTAGGGTTATGGAACGGCAAGGCTTAGGGCACAGGTGAGGGTATGGAAACGTGGGAGGGTCAGGCTACGTGGTGACGCACGGGTCAGTGCCAGCGTACGGGCCAGGAGTAGGCTAAGGTGTAGGGTAAGGTGTAGGGCTGGTGGTGGGTTTCCGTTCCGGGCTAGGGTTAGGGTTAGGGAACGGCAAGGCTTAGGGCACAGGTGAGGGTACGGAAACGTGGGAGGGTCAGGCTACGTGCTGATGCACGGGTCAGTGCCAGCGTACGGGCCAGGAGTAGGCTACGGCTTGGGGGTAAGGTGTAGGGCTGGTGGTGGGTTTCCATTCCGGGCTAGGGTTAGG
Organism: Mesoplodon mirus; assembly: GCF_964341445.2. Lineage (NCBI taxonomy): Eukaryota > Metazoa > Chordata > Mammalia > Artiodactyla > Ziphiidae > Mesoplodon > Mesoplodon mirus. The sequence goes on along the minus strand of NW_028295624.1, from coordinate 747,773 downwards.
GTTAGGGAACGGCAAGGCTTAGGGCACAGGTGAGGGTACGGAAATGTGGGAGGGTCAGGCTACGTGCTGATGCACGGGTCAGTGCCAGCGTACCGGCCAGGTGTAGGCTACGGCTTGTGGGTAAGGTGTAGGGCTGGTGGTGTGTTTCTATTCCGGGCTAGGTTTAGGGTTAGGGAACGGCAAGGCTTAGGGCACAGGTGAGGGTACAGAAACGTGGGAGGGTCAGGCTACGTGCTGACGCACAGGTCAGTGCCAGCGTACGGGCCAGGAGTAGGCTACGGCGTAGGGTAAGGTGTAGGGCTGGTGGTGGGTTTCCGTTCCGGGCTAGGGTTAGGGTTAGGGAACGGCAAGGCTGAGGGCACAGGTGAGGGTACGGAAACGTGGGAGGGTCAGGCTACGTGCTGATGCACGGGTCAGTGCCAGCGTACGGGCCAGGAGTACGCTACGGCGTAGGGTAAGGTGTAGGGCTGGTGGTGGGTTTCCGTTCTGGGCTAGGGTTAGGGTTAGGGAACGGCAAGGCTTAGGGCACAGGTGAGGGTACGGAAACGTGGGAGGGTCAGGCTACGTGCTGACGCACGGGTCATTGCCAGCGTACCGGCCAGGTGTAGGCTACGGCTTCTGGGTAAGGTGTAGGGCTGGTGGTGGGTTTCCGTTCCGGGCTAGGGTTAGGGTTAGGGAACGGCAAGGCTTAGGGCACAGGTGAGGGTACGGAAACGTGGGAGGGTCAGGCTACGTGCTGACGCACGGGTCATTGCCAGCGTACCGGCCAGGTGTAGGCTACGGCTTCTGGGTAAGGTGTAGGGCTGGTGGTGGGTTTCCGTTCCGGGCTAGGGTTAGGGTTAGGGAACGGCAAGGCTTAGGGCACAGGTGAGGGTACGGAAACGTGGGAGGGTCAGGCTACGTGCTGACGCACGGGTCAGTGCCAGCGTACGGGCCAGGAGTAGGCTACGGCTTGGGGGTAAGTTGTAGGGCTGGTGGTGGGTTTCCGTTCCGGGCTAGGGTTAGGGTTAGGGAACGGCAAGGCTTAGGGCACAGGTGAGGGTACGGAAACGTGGGAGGGTCAGGCTACGTGCTGACGCACGGGTCAGTGCCAGCGTACGGGCCAGGAGTAGGCTACGGCGTAGGGTAAGGTGTAGGGCTGGTGGTGGGTTTCCGTTCCGGGCTAGGGTTAGGGTTAGGGAACGGCAAGGCTGAGGGCACAGGTGAGGGTACGGAAACGTGGGAGGGTCAGGCTACGTGCTGATGCACGGGTCAGTGCCAGCGTACGGGCCAGGAGTAGGCTACGGCGTAGGGTAAGGTGTAGGGCTGGTGTTGGGTTTCCGTTCCGTGCTAGGGTTAGGGTTAGGGAACGGCAAGGCTTAGGGCACAGGTGAGGGTACGGAAACGTGGGAGGGTCAGGCTACGTGCTGATGCACGGGTCAGTGCCAGCGTACCGGCCAGGTGTAGGCTACGGCTTCTGGGTAAGGTGTAGGGCTGGTGGTGGGTTTCCGTTCCGGGCTAGGGTTAGGGTTAGGGAACGGCAAGGCTTAGGGCACAGGTGAGGGTACGGAAACGTGGGAGGGTCAGGCTACGTGCTGATGCACGGGTCAGTGCCAGCGTACCGGCCAGGTGTAGGCTACGGCTTCTGGGTAAGGTGTAGGGCTGCTGGTGGGTTTCCGTTCCGGGCTAGGGTTAGGGTTAGGGAACGGCAAGGCTTAGGGCACAGGTGAGGGTACGGAAACGTGGGAGGGTCAGGCTACGTGCTGACGCACGGGTCAGTGCCAGCGTACGGGCCAGGAGTAGGCTACGGCTTGGGGGTAAGGTGTAGGGCAGGTGGTGGGTTTCCGTTCCGGGCTAGGGTTAGGGTTAGGGAACGGCAAGGCTTAGGGCACAGGTGAGGGTACGGAAACGTGGGAGGGTCAGGCTACGTGCTGACGCACGGGTCAGTGCCAGCATACCGGCCAGGTGTAGGCTACGGCTTGTGGGTAAGGTGTAGGGCTGGTGGTGGGTTTCCATTCCTGGCTAGGTTTAGGGTTAGGGAACGGCAAGGCTTACGGCACAGGTGAGGGTACAGAAACGTGGGAGGGTCAGGCTACGTGTTGACGCACGGGTCAGTGCCAGCGTACGGGCCAGGAGTAGGCTACGGCTTGGGGGTAAGGTGTAGGGCTGGTGGTGGGTTTCCGTTCCGGGCTAGGGTTAGGGTTAGGGAACGGCAAGGCTTAGGGCACAGGTGAGGGTACGGAAACGTGGGAGGGTCAGTCTACGTGCTGACGCACGGGTCAGTGCCAGCGTACGGGCCAGGAGTAGGCTACGGCTTGGGGGTAAGGTGTAGGGCTGGTGGTGGGTTTCCGTTCCGGGCTAGGGTTAGGGTTAGGGAACGGCAAGGCTTAGGGCACAGGTGAGGGTACGGAAACGTGGGAGGGTCAGGCTACGTGCTGACGCACGGGTCAGTGCCAGCATACGGGCCAGGAGTAGGCTACGGCGTAGGGTAAAGTGTAGGGCTGGTGGTGAGTTTCTGTTCCGGGCTAGGGTTAGGGTTAGGGAACGGCAAGGCTGAGGGCACAGGTGAGGGTACGGAAACGTGGGAGGGTCAGGCTACGTGCTGATGCACGGGTCAGTGCCAGCGTACGGGCCAGGAGTAGGCTACGGTGTAGGGTAACGGGTAGGGCTGGTGGTGGGTTTCCGTTCCAGGCTAGGGTTAGGGTTAGGGAACGGCAAGTCTTAGGGCACAGGTGAGGGTACGGAAACGTGGGAGGGTCAGGCTACGTGCTGATGCACGGGTCAGTGCCAGCGTACTGGCCAGGTGTAGGCTACTGCTTGTGGGTAAGGTGTAGGGCTGGTGGTGGGTTTCCGTTCCGGGCTAGGGTTAGGGTTAGGGAACGGCAAGGCTTAGGGCACAAGTGAGGGTACGGAAACGTGGGAGGGTCAGGCTACGTGCTGACGCATGGGTCAGTGCCAGCGTACGGGCCAGGAGTAGGCTACAATGTAGGGTAAGGTGTAGGGCTGGTGGTGGGTTTCCGTTCTGGGCTAGGGTTAGGGTTAGGGAACGGCAAGGCTTAGGGCACAGGTGAGGGTACGGAAACGTGGGAGGGTCAGGCTACGTGGTGACGCACGGGTCAGTGCCTCGTACCGGCCAGGAGTAGGCTACGGCTTGGGGGTAAGCTGTAGGGCTGGTGGTGGGTTTCCGTTCCGGGCTAGGGTTAGGGTTAGGGAACGGCAAGTTTTAGGGCACAGGTGAGGGTACGGAAACGTGGGAGGGTCAGGCTACGTGCTGACGCACGGGTCAGTGCCAGCGTACGGGCCAGGAGTAGGCTACAGCTTTGGGGTAAGTTGTAGGGCTGGTGGTGGGTTTCCGTTCGGGGCTAGGGTTAGGGTTAGGGAACGGCAAGGCTTTGGGCACAGGTGAGGGTACGGAAACGTGGGAGGGTCAGGCTACGTGCTGATGCACGGGTCAGTGCCAGCGTACGGGCCAGGAGTAGGCTACGGTGTAGGGTAAGGTGTAGGGCTGGTGGTGGGTTTCCGTTCGGGGCTAGGGTTAGGTTTAGGGAACGGCAAGGCTTAGGGCACAGGTGAGGGTACGGAAACGTGGGAGGGTCAGGCTACGTGCTGACGCACGGGTCAGTGCCAGCGTACGGGCCAGGAGTAGGCTACGGCGTAGGGTTAGGTGTAGGGCTGGTGGTGGGTTTCCGTTCCGTGCTAGGGTTAGGGTTAGGGAACGGCAAGGCTTAGGGCACGGGTGAGGGTACGGAAACGTGGGAGGGTCAGGCTACGTGCTGACGCACGGGTCTGTGCCAGCGTACGGGCAGGAGTAGGCTACGGCTTGGGGGTAAGGTGTAGGGCTGGTGGTGGGTTTCTGTGCCGGCCTAGGGTTAGGGTTAGGGAACGGCAAGGCTTAGGGCACAGGTGAGGTTACGGAAACGTGGGAGGGTCAGGCTACGGGCTGACGCACGGGTCAGTGCCAGCGTACGGGCCAGGAGTAGGCTACGGCTTGGGGGAAAGGTGTAAGGCTGTTGGTGGTTTTCCGTTCCGGGCTAGGGTTAGGGTTAGGGAACGGCAAGGCTAAGGGCACAGGTGAGGGTACGGAAACGTGGCATGGTCAGGCTATGTGCTGACACACGGGTCAGTGCCCGCATACGGGCCAGGAGTAGGCTACCGCACAGGGTAAGGTGTAGGGCTGGTGGTGGGTGTCCATTGTGGGCTAGGGTTATGGTTAGGGAACGGCAAGGCTTAGGGCACAGGTGAGGGTACGGAAACGTGGGAGGGTCAGGCTATGTGCTGACGCACGGGGCAGTGCCAGGGTACGGGCCAGGAGTAGGCTACGGCGTAGGGTAAGGTGTAGGGCTGGTGGTGGGTTTTCGTTCCGGGCTAGGGTTAGGGTTAGGGAACGGCAAGGCTTAGGGCACAGGTGAGGGTACGGAAACGTGGGACGGTCAGGCTACGTGCTAACGCACGGGGCAGTGCCAGCGTACGGGCCAGGAGTAGGCTAGGGCTTGGGGGAGAGGTGTAGTGTTGGTGTTGGGTTTCCGTTCCGTGCTAGGGTTAGGGTTAGGGAACGGCAAGCCTTAGGACACAGGTGAGGGTACGGAAACATGTGAGGGTCAGGCTACGTGCTGACGCACGGGTCAGTGCTAGCATACAGGCCAGGAGTAGGCTACGGCGTAGGGTAAGGTGTAGGGCTGGTGGTGGGATTCCGTTCCGGGCTAGGGTTAGGGTTAGGGAACGGCAAGGCTTAGGGCACAGGTGAGGGTACGGAAACGTGGGAGGGTCCGGCTACGAGCTGACACACGGGTCAGTGCCAGCGTACGGGCCAGGAGTAGGCTACGCCTTGGAGTAAGGTGTAAGGCTGATGGTGGTTTTCCGTTCCGAGCTAGGGTTAGGGTTAGGGAACGGCAAGGCTTAGGGCACAGGTGAGGGTATGGAAACGTGGTACGGTCAGTCTACGTGCTGACGCACGGGTCAGTGCCAGCGTACGTGCCAGGAGTAGGCTACGGCTAGGGGGAGAGGTGGAGGGTTGGTGGTGGGTTTCCGTTCCGGGCTAGGGTTAGGGTTAGGGAACGGCAAGGCTTAGGGCACAGGTGAGGGTACGGAAACGTGGGAGGGTCAGGCTACGTGCTGACGCACGGGTCAGTGCCAGCGTACGGGCCAGGAGTAGGTTACGGCTTGGGGGTAAGTTGTAGGGCTGGTGGTGGGTTTCCGTTCCGGGCTAGGGTTAGGGTTAGGGAACGGCAAGGCTTAGGGCACAGGTGTGGGTACGGAAACGTGGGAGGGTCCGGCTACGAGCTGACACACGGGTCAGTGCCAGCGTACGGGCCAGGAGTAGGCTACGCCTTGGAGTAAGGTGTAAGGCTGATGGTGGTTTTCCGTTCCGAGCTAGGGTTAGGGTTAGGGAACGGCAAGGCTTAGGGCACAGGTGAGGGTATGGAAACGTGGTACGGTCAGTCTACGTGCTGACGCACGGGTCAGTGCCAGCGTACGTGCCAGGAGTAGGCTACGGCTAGGGGGAGAGGTGGAGGGTTGGTGGTGGGTTTCCGTTCCGGGCTAGGGTTAGGGTTAGGGAACGGCAAGGCTTAGGGCACAGGTGAGGGTACGGAAACGTGGGAGGGTCAGGCTACGTGCTGACGCACGGGTCAGTGCCAGCGTACGGGCCAGGAGTAGGCTACGGCGTAGGGTAAGGTGTAGGGCTGGTGGTGGGTTTCCGTTCCGGGCTAGGGTTAGGGTTAGGGAACGGCAAGGCTTAGGGCACAGGTGAGGGTATGGAAACGTGGGAGGGTCAGGCTACGTGGTGACGCACGGGTCAGTGCCAGCGTACGGGCCAGGAGTAGGCTAAGTTGTAGGGTAAGGTGTAGGGCTGGTGGTGGGTTTCCGTACCGGGCTAGGGTTAGGGTTAGGGAACGGCAAGGCTTAGGGCACAGGTGAGGGTACGGAAACGTGGGAGGGTCAGGCTACGTGCTGATGCACGGGTCAGTGCCAGCGTACGGGCCAGGAGTAGGCTACGGCTTGGGGGTAAGGTGTAGGGCTGGTGGTGGGTTTCCATTCCGGGCTAGGGTTAGGGTTAGGGAACGGCAAGGCTTAGGGCACAGGTGATGGTACGGAAACGTGGGAGGGTCAGGCCACGTGCTGATGCACGGGTCAGTGCCAGCGTACCGGCCAGGTGTAGGCTACGGCTTGTGGGTAAGGTGTAGGGCTGGTGCTGTGTTTCCATTCCGGGCTAGGTTTAGGGTTAACGAACGGCAAGGCTTAGGGCACAGGTGAGGGTACAGAAACGTGGGAGGGTCAGGCTACGTGCTGACGCACGGGTCAGTGCCAGCGTACGGGCCAGGAGTAGGCTACGGCGTAGGGTAAGGTGTAGGGCTGGTGGTGGGTTCCCGTTCCGGGCTAGGGTTAGCGTTAGGGAACGGCAAGGCTGAGGGCACAGGTGAGGGTACGGAAACGTGGGAGGGTCAGGCTACGTGCTGACGCATGGGTCAGTGCCAGCGTACCGGCCAGGTTTAGGCTACGGCTTGTGGGTAAGGTGTAGGGCTGGTGGTGGGTTTCCGTTCCGGGCTAGGGTTAGGGTTAGGGAACGGCAAGGCTTAGGGCACAGGTGATGGTACGGAAACGTGGGAGGGTCAGGCTACGTGCTGACGCACGGGTCAGTGCCAGCGTACGGGCCAGGAGTAGGCTACGGCTTGGGGGTAAGGTGTAGGGCTGGTGGTGGGTTTCCGTTCCGGGCTAGGGTTAGGGTTAGGGAACGGCAAGGCTTAGGGCACAGGTGAGGGTACGGAAACGTGGGAGGGTCAGGCTACGTGCTGACGCACGGGTCAGTGCCAGCGTACGGGCCAGGAGTAGGCTACGGCGTAGGGTAAGGTGTAGGGCTGGTGGTGGGTTTCCGTTCCGGCCTAGGGTTAGGGTTAGGGAACGGCAAGGCTTAGGGCACAGGTGAGGGTACGGAAACGTTGGAGGGTCTGGCTACGTGCTGACGCACGGGTCAGTGCCAGCGTACGGGCCAGGAGTAGGCTTCGGCTTGGGGGTAAGGTGTAGAGCTGGTGGTGGGTTTCCGTTCCGGGCTAGGGTTAGGGTTAGGGAACGGCAAGGCTTAGGGCACAGGTGAGGGTACGGAAACGTGGGAGGGTCAGGCTACGTGCTGACGCACGGGTCAGTGCCAGCGTACGGGCCAGGAGTAGGCTACGGCTTGGGGGTAAGTTGTAGGGCTGGTGGTGGGTTTCCGTTCCGGGCTAGGGTTAGGGTTAGGGAACGGCAAGGCTTAGGGCACAGGTGAGGGTACAGAAACGTGGGAGGGTCAGGCTACGTGCTGACGCACGGGTCAGTGCCAGCGTACGGGCCAGGAGTAGGCTAAGGCGTAGGGTAAGGTGTAGGGCTGGTGGTGGGTTTCCGTTCCGGGCTAGGGTTAGGGTTATGGAACGGCAAGGCTTAGGGCACAGGTGAGGGTATGGAAACGTGGGAGGGTCAGGCTACGTGGTGACGCACGGGTCAGTGCCAGCGTACGGGCCAGGAGTAGGCTAAGGTGTAGGGTAAGGTGTAGGGCTGGTGGTGGGTTTCCGTTCCGGGCTAGGGTTAGGGTTAGGGAACGGCAAGGCTTAGGGCACAGGTGAGGGTACGGAAACGTGGGAGGGTCAGGCTACGTGCTGATGCACGGGTCAGTGCCAGCGTACGGGCCAGGAGTAGGCTACGGCTTGGGGGTAAGGTGTAGGGCTGGTGGTGGGTTTCCATTCCGGGCTAGGTTTAGGGTTAGGGAACGGCAAGGCTTAGGGCACAGGTGAGGGTACAGAAACGTGGGAGGGTCAGGCTACGTGCTGACGCACAGGTCAGTGCCAGCGTACGGGCCAGGAGTAGGCTACGGCGTAGGGTAAGGTGTAGGGCTGGTGGTGGGTTTCCGTTCCGGGCTAGGGTTAGGGTTAGGGAACGGCAAGGCTGAGGGCACAGGTGAGGGTACGGAAACGTGGGAGGGTCAGGCTACGTGCTGATGCACGGGTCAGTGCCAGCGTACGGGCCAGGAGTACGCTACGGCGTAGGGTAAGGTGTAGGGCTGGTGGTGGGTTTCCGTTCTGGGCTAGGGTTAGGGTTAGGGAACGGCAAGGCTTAGGGCACAGGTGAGGGTACGGAAACGTGGGAGGGTCAGGCTACGTGCTGACGCACGGGTCATTGCCAGCGTACCGGCCAGGTGTAGGCTACGGCTTCTGGGTAAGGTGTAGGGCTGGTGGTGGGTTTCCGTTCCGGGCTAGGGTTAGGGTTAGGGAACGGCAAGGCTTAGGGCACAGGTGAGGGTACGGAAACGTGGGAGGGTCAGGCTACGTGCTGACGCACGGGTCATTGCCAGCGTACCGGCCAGGTGTAGGCTACGGCTTCTGGGTAAGGTGTAGGGCTGGTGGTGGGTTTCCGTTCCGGGCTAGGGTTAGGGTTAGGGAACGGCAAGGCTTAGGGCACAGGTGAGGGTACGGAAACGTGGGAGGGTCAGGCTACGTGCTGACGCACGGGTCAGTGCCAGCGTACGGGCCAGGAGTAGGCTACGGCTTGGGGGTAAGTTGTAGGGCTGGTGGTGGGTTTCCGTTCCGGGCTAGGGTTAGGGTTAGGGAACGGCAAGGCTTAGGGCACAGGTGAGGGTACGGAAACGTGGGAGGGTCAGGCTACGTGCTGACGCACGGGTCAGTGCCAGCGTACGGGCCAGGAGTAGGCTACGGCTTGGGGGTAAGGTGTAGGGCTGGTGGTGCGTTTCCATTCCGGGCTAGGGTTAGGGTTAGGGAACGGCAAGGCTTAGGGCACAGGTGAGGGTACGGAAACGTGGGAGGGTCAGGCTACGTGCTGATGCACGGGTCAGTGCCAGCGTACCGGCCAGGTGTAGGCTACGGCTTGTGGGTAAGGTGTAGGGCTGGTGGTGTGTTTCCATTCCGGGCTAGGTTTAGGGTTAGGGAACGGCAAGGCTTAGGGCACAGGTGAGGGTACAGAAACGTGGGAGGGTCAGGCTACGTGCTGACGCACGGGTCAGTGCCAGCGTACGGGCCAGGAGTAGGCTACGGCGTAGGGTAAGGTGTAGGGCTGGTGGTGGGTTTCCGTTCCGGGCTAGGGTTAGGGTTAGGGAACGGCAAGGCTGAGGGCACAGGTGAGGGTACGGAAACGTGGGAGGGTCAGGCTACGTGCTGATGCACGGGTCAGTGCCAGCGTACGGGCCAGGAGTAGGCTACGGCGTAGGGTAAGGTGTAGGGCTGGTGTTGGGTTTCCGTTCCGTGCTAGGGTTAGGGTTAGGGAACGGCAAGGCTTAGGGCACAGGTGAGGGTACGGAAACGTGGGAGGGTCAGGCTACGTGCTGATGCACGGGTCAGTGCCAGCGTACCGGCCAGGTGTAGGCTACGGCTTCTGGGTAAGGTGTAGGGCTGGTGGTGGGTTTCCGTTCCGGGCTAGGGTTAGGGTTAGGGAACGGCAAGGCTTAGGGCACAGGTGAGGGTACGGAAACGTGGGAGGGTCAGGCTACGTGCTGATGCACGGGTCAGTGCCAGCGTACCGGCCAGGTGTAGGCTACGGCTTCTGGGTAAGGTGTAGGGCTGCTGGTGGGTTTCCGTTCCGGGCTAGGGTTAGGGTTAGGGAACGGCAAGGCTTAGGGCACAGGTGAGGGTACGGAAACGTGGGAGGGTCAGGCTACGTGCTGACGCACGGGTCAGTGCCAGCGTACGGGCCAGGAGTAGGCTACGGCTTGGGGGTAAGGTGTAGGGCAGGTGGTGGGTTTCCGTTCCGGGCTAGGGTTAGGGTTAGGGAACGGCAAGGCTTAGGGCACAGGTGAGGGTACGGAAACGTGGGAGGGTCAGGCTACGTGCTGACGCACGGGTCAGTGCCAGCATACCGGCCAGGTGTAGGCTACGGCTTGTGGGTAAGGTGTAGGGCTGGTGGTGGGTTTCCATTCCTGGCTAGGTTTAGGGTTAGGGAACGGCAAGGCTTACGGCACAGGTGAGGGTACAGAAACGTGGGAGGGTCAGGCTACGTGTTGACGCACGGGTCAGTGCCAGCGTACGGGCCAGGAGTAGGCTACGGCTTGGGGGTAAGGTGTAGGGCTGGTGGTGGGTTTCCGTTCCGGGCTAGGGTTAGGGTTAGGGAACGGCAAGGCTTAGGGCACAGGTGAGGGTACGGAAACGTGGGAGGGTCAGTCTACGTGCTGACGCACGGGTCAGTGCCAGCGTACGGGCCAGGAGTAGGCTACGGCTTGGGGGTAAGGTGTAGGGCTGGTGGTGGGTTTCCGTTCCGGGCTAGGGTTAGGGTTAGGGAACGGCAAGGCTTAGGGCACAGGTGAGGGTACGGAAACGTGGGAGGGTCAGGCTACGTGCTGACGCACGGGTCAGTGCCAGCGTACGGGCCAGGAGTAGGCTACGGCGTACGGTAAGGTGTAGGGCTGGTGGTGGATTTCCGTTCCGGGCTAGGGTTAGGGTTAGGGAACGGCAAGGCTTAGGGCACAGGTGAGGGTATGGAAACGTGGGAGGGTCAGGCTACGTGGTGACGCACGGGTCAGTGCCAGCGTACGGGCCAGGAGTAGGCTAAGGTGTAGGGTAAGGTGTAGGGCTGGTGGTGGGTTTCCGTTCCAGGCTAGGGTTAGGGTTAGGGAACCGGAAGTCTTAGGGCACAGGTGAGGGTATGGAAACGTGGGAGGGTCAGGCTACGTGCTGACGCACGGGTCAGTGCCAGCGTACCGGCCAGGTGTAGGCTACGGCTTCTGGGTAAGGTGTAGGGCTGGTGGTGGGTTTCCGTTCCGGGCTAGGGTTAGGGCTAGGGAACGGCAAGGCTTAGGGCACAGGTGAGGGTACGGAAACGTGGGAGGGTCAGGCTACGTGCTGATGAACGGGTCAGTGCCAGCGTACGGGCCAGGAGTAGGCTACGGCTTGGGGGTAAGGTGTAGGGCTGGTGGTGGGTTTCCATTCCGGGCTAGGGTTAGGGTCAGGGAACGGCAAGGCTTAGGGCACAGGTGAGGGTACGGAAACGTGGGAGGGTCAGGCTACGTGCTGATGCACGGGTCAGTGCCAGCGTACCGGCCAGGTGTAGGCTACGGCTTGTGGGTAAGGTGTAGGGCTGGTGGTGTGTTTCCATTCCGGGCTAGGTTTAGGGTTAGGGAACGGCAAGGCTTAGGGTACAGGTGAGGGTACAGAAACGTGGGAGGTTCAGGCTACGTGCTGACGCACGGGTCAGTGCCAGCGTACGGGCCAGGAGTAGGCTACGGCGTAGGGTAAGGTGTAGGGCTGGTGGTGGGTTTCCGTTCCGGGCTAGGGTTAGGGTTAGGGAACGGCAAGGCTGAGGGCACAGGTGAGGGTATGGAAACGTGGGAGGGTCAGGCTACGTGCTGACGCATGGGTCAGTGCCAGCGTACGGGCCAGGAGTAGGCTACGGCGTAGGGTAAGGTGTAGGGCTGGTGGTGGGTTTCCGTTCCGGGCTAGGGTTAGGGTTAGTGAACGGCAAGGCTTAGGGAACAGGTGAGGGTATGGAAACGTGGGAGGGTCAGGCTACGTGCTGACGCACGGGTCAGTGCCAGCGTACCGGCCAGGTGTATGCTACGGCTTCTGGGTAAGGTGTAGGGCTGGTGGTGGGTTTCCGTTCCGGGCTAGGGTTAGGGTTAGGGAACGGCAAGGCTTAGGGCACAGGTGAGGTTACGGAAAAGTGGGAGGGTCAGGCTACGTGCTGATGCACGGGTCAGTGCCAGCGTACGGGCCAGGAGTAGGCTACGGCTTGGGGGTAAGGTGTAGGGCAGGTGGTGGGTTTCCGTTCCGGGCTAGGGTTAGGGTTAGGGAACGGCAAGGCTTAGGGCACAGGTGAGGGTACGGAAACGTGGGAGGGTCAGGCTACGTGCTGATGCACGGGTCAGTGCCAGCGTACCGGCCAGGTGTAGGCTACGGCTTGTGGGTAAGGTGTAGGGCTGGTGGTGGGTTTCCATTCCGGACTAGGTTTAGGGTTAGGGAACGGCAAGGCTTAGGGCACAGGTGAGGGTACAGAAACGTGGGAGGGTCAGGCTACGTGCTGACGCACGGGTCAGTGCCAGCATACGGGCCAGGAGTAGGCTACGGCGTAGGGTAAAGTGTAGGGCTGGTGGTGAGTTTCTGTTCCGGGCTAGGGTTAGGGTTAGGGAACGGCAAGGCTGAGGGCACTGGTGAGGGTACGGAAACGTGGGAGGGTCAGGCTACGTGCTGATGCACGGGTCAGTGCCAGCGTACGGGCCAGGAGTAGGCTACGGTGTAGGGTAAGGTGTAGGGCTGGTGGTGGGTTTCCGTTCCAGGCTAGGGTTAGGGTTAGGGAACGGCAAGGCTTAGGGCACAGGTGAGGGTACGGAAACGTGGGAGGGTCAGGCTACGTGCTGATGCACGGGTCAGTGCCAGCGTACTGGCCAGGTGTAGGCTACTGCTTGTGGGTAAGGTGTAGGGCTGGTGGTGGGTTTCCGTTCCGGGCTAGGGTTAGGGTTAGGGAACGGCAAGGCTTAGGGCACAAGTGAGGGTACGGAAACGTGGGAGGGTCAGGCTACGTGCTGACGCATGGGTCAGTGCCAGCGTACGGGCCAGGAGTAGGCTACAATGTAGGGTAAGGTGTAGGGCTGGTGGTGGGTTTCCGTTCTGGGCTAGGGTTAGGGTTAGGGAACGGCAAGGCTTAGGGCACAGGTGAGGGTACGGAAACGTGGGAGGGTCAGGCTACGTGGTGACGCACGGGTCAGTGCCTCGTACCGGCCAGGAGTAGGCTACGGCTTGGGGGTAAGCTGTAGGGCTGGTGGTGGGTTTCCGTTCCGGGCTAGGGTTAGGGTTAGGGAACGGCAAGTTTTAGGGCACAGGTGAGGGTACGGAAACGTGGGAGGGTCAGGCTACGTGCTGACGCACGGGTCAGTGCCAGCGTACGGGCCAGGAGTAGGCTACAGCTTTGGGGTAAGTTGTAGGGCTGGTGGTGGGTTTCCGTTCGGGGCTAGGGTTAGGGTTAGGGAACGGCAAGGCTTTGGGCACAGGTGAGGGTACGGAAACGTGGGAGGGTCAGGCTACGTGCTGATGCACGGGTCAGTGCCAGCGTACGGGCCAGGAGTAGGCTACGGTGTAGGGTAAGGTGTAGGGCTGGTGGTGGGTTTCCGTTCGGGGCTAGGGTTAGGGTTAGGGAACGGCAAGGCTTAGGGCACAGGTGAGGGTACGGAAACGTGGGAGGGTCAGGCTACGTGCTGATGCACGGGTCAGTGCCAGCGTACGGGCCAGGAGTAGGCTACGGTGTAGGGTAAGGTGTAGGGCTGGTGGTGGGTTTCCGTTCCGTGCTAGGGTTAGGGTTAGGGAACGGCAAGGCTTAGGGCACAGGTGAGGGTACGGAAACGTGGGAGGGTCAGGCTACGTGCTGACGCACGGGTCAGTGCGAGCGTACCCGCCAGGTATAGGCTATGGCTTGTGGGTAAGGTGTAGGGCTGGTGGTGGGTTTCCTTTCCGGGCTAGGGTTAGGGTTAGGGAACGGCAAGGCTTAGGGCACAGGTGAGGGTACGGAATCGTGGGAGGGTCATGCTACGTGCTGACGCACGGGTCAGTGCCAGCGTACGGGCCAGGAGTAGGCTACGGCTTGGGGGTAAGGTGTAGGGCTGGTGGTGGGTTTCCGTTCTGGGCTAGGGTTAGGGTTAGGGAACGGCAAGGCTTAGGGCACAGGTGAGGGTACGGAAACGTGGGAGGGTCAGGCTACGTGCTGATGCACGGGTCAGTGCCAGCGTACGGGCCAGGAGTAGGCTACGGCTTCGGGGTAAGGTGTAGGGCTGGTGGTGTGTTTCCATTTCGGGCTAGGGTTAGGGATAGGGAACGGCAAGGCTTAGGGCACAGGTGAAGGTATGGAAACGTGGGAGGGTCAGGCTACGTGGTGACGCACGGGTCAGTGCCAGCGTACGGGCCAGGAGTAGGCTACGGCTTGGGGGTAAGTTGTAGGGCTGGTGGTGGGTTTCCGTTCCGGGCTAGGGTTAGGGTTAGGGAACGGCAAGGCTTAGGGCACAGGTGAGGGTATGGAAACGTGGGAGGGTCAGGCTACGTGCTGACGCACGGGTCAGTGCCAGCGTACCGGCCAGGTGTAGGCTACGGCTTCTGGGTAAGGTGTAGGGCTGGTGGTGGGTTTCCGTTCCGGGCTAGGGTTAGGGTTAGGGAACGGCAAGGCTTAGGGCACAGGTGAGGGTACGGAAACGTGGGAGGGTCAGGCTACGTGCTGATGCACGGGTCAGTGCCAGCGTACGGGCCAGGAGTAGGCTACGGCTTGGGGGTAAGGTGTAGGGCTGGTGGTGGGTTTCCATTCCGGGCTAGGGTTAGGGTTAGGGAACGGCAAGGCTTAGGGCACAGGTGAGGGTACGGAAACGTGGGAGGGTCAGGCTACGTGCTGATGCACGGGTCAGTGCCAGCGTACCGGCCAGGTGTAGGCTACGGCTTGTGGGTAAGGTGTAGGGCTGGTGGTGTGTTTCCATTCGGGGCTAGGTTTAGGGTTAGGGAACGGCAAGGCTTAGGGCACAGGTGAGGGTACAGAAACGTGGGAGTGTCAGGCTACGTGCTGACGCACGGGTCAGTGCCAGCGTACGGGCCAGGAGTAGGCTACGGCGTAGGGTAAGGTGTAGGGCTGGTGGTGGGTTTCCGTTCCGGGCTAGGGTTAGGGTTAGGGAACGGCAAGGCTGAGGGCACAGGTGAGGGTACGGAAACGTGGGAGGGTCAGGCTACGTGCTGATGCACGGGTCAGTGCCAGCGTACGGGCCAGGAGTAGGCTACGGCTTGTGGGTAAGTTGTAGGGCTGGTGGTGGGTTTCCATTCCGGGCTAGGGTTAGGGTTAGGGAACGGCAAGGCTTAGGGCACAGGTGAGGGTACGGAAACGTGGGAGGGTCAGGCTACGTGCTGACGCACGGGTCAGTGCCAGCGTACGGGCCAGGAGTAGGCTACGGCTTGGGGGTAAGTTGTAGGGCTGGTGGTGGGTTTCCGTTCCGGGCTAGGGTTAGGGTTAGGGAACGGCAAGGCTTAGGGCACAGGTGAGGGTATGGAAACGTGGGAGGGTCAGGCTACGTGGTGACGCACGGGTCAGTGCCAGCGTACGGGCCAGGAGTAGGCTAAGGTGTAGGGTAAGGTGTAGGGCTGATGGTGGGTTTCCGTTCCAGGCTAGGGTTAGGGTTAGGGAACGGCAAGGCTTAGGGCACAGGTGAGGGTACGGAAACGTGGGAGGGTCAGGCTACGTGCTGATGCACGGGTCAGTGCCAGTGTACGGGCCAGGAGTAGGCTACGGCTTGGGGGTAAGGTGTAGGGCTGGTGGTGGGTTTCCATTCCGGGCTAGGGTTAGGGTTAGGGAACGGCAAGGCTTAGGGCACAGGTGAGGGTACGGAAACGTGGGAGGGTCAGGCTACGTGCTGATGCACGGGTCAGTGCCAGCGTACCGGCCAGGTGTAGGCTACGGCTTGTGGGTAAGGTGTAGGGCTGGTGGTGTGTTTCCATTCCGGGCTAGGTTTAGGGTTAGGGAACGGCAAGGCTTAGGGCACAGGTGAGGGTACAGAAACGTGGGAGGGTCAGGCTACGTGCTGACGCACGGGTCAGTGCCAGCGTACGGGCCAGGAGTAGGCTACGGCGTAGGGTAAGGTGTAGGGCTGGTGGTGGGTTTCTGTTCCGGGCTAGGGTTAGGGTTAGGGAACGGCAAGGCTGAGGGCACAGGTGAGGGTACGGAAACGTGGGAGGGTCAGGCTACGTGCTGACGCACGGGTCAGTGCCAGCGTACGGGCCAGGAGTATGCTACGGCGTAGGGTAAGGTGTAGGGCTGGTGGTGGGTTTCCGTTCCGGGCTAGGGTTAGGGTTAGGGAACGGCAAGGCTTAGGGCACAGGTGAGGGTATGGAAACGTGGGAGGGTCAGGCTACGTGCTGACGCACGGGTCAGTGCCAGCGTACCGGCCAGGTGTATGCTACGGCTTCTGGGTAAGGTGTAGGGCTGGTGGTGTGTTTCCGTTCCGGGCTAGGGTTAGGGTTAGGGAACGGCAAGGCTTAGGGCACAGGTGAGGTTACGGAAAAGTGGGAGGGTCAGGCTACGTGCTGATGCACGGGTCAGTGCCAGCGTACGGGCCAGGAGTAGGCTTCGGCTTTGGGGTATGGTGTAGGGCAGGTGGTGGGTTTCCGTTCCGGGCTAGGGTTAAGGTTAGGGAACGGCAAGGCTTAGGGCACAGGTGAGGGTACGGAAACGTGGGAGGGTCAGGCTACGTGCTGATGCACGGGTCAGTGCCAGCGTACCGGCCAGGTGTAGGCTACGGCTTGTGGGTAAGGTGTAGGGCTGGTGGTGGGTTTCCATTCCGGGCTAGGTTTAGGGTTAGGGAACGGCAAGGCTTAGGGCACAGGTGAGGGTACAGAAACGTGGGAGGGTCAGGCTACGTGCTGACGCACGGGTCAGTGCCAGCGTACGGGCCAGGAGTAGGCTACGGCATAGTGTAAGGTGTAGGGC
This sequence comes from Mesoplodon mirus, assembly GCF_964341445.2. NCBI lineage: Eukaryota > Metazoa > Chordata > Mammalia > Artiodactyla > Ziphiidae > Mesoplodon > Mesoplodon mirus. The sequence continues at coordinate 731,384 of NW_028295624.1, read as the reverse complement.
TAGTGGTGGGTTTCTGTTCCGGGCTAGGGTTAGGGTTAGGGAACGGCAAGGCTGAGGGCACAGGTGAGGGTACAGAAACGTGGGAGGGTCAGGCTACGTGCTGATGCACGGGTCAGTGCCAGCGTACGGGCCAGGAGTAGGCTACGGCGTAGGGTAAGGTGTAGGGCTGGTGGTGGGTTTCCGTTCCAGGCTAGGGTTAGGGTTAGGGAACGGCAAGGCTTAGGGCACAGGTGAGGGTACGGAAACGTGGGAGGGTCAGGCTACGTGCTGATGCACGGGTCAGTGCCAGCGTACTGGCCAGGTGTAGGCTACTGCTTGTGGGTAAGGTGTAGGGCTGGTGGTGGGTTTCCGTTCCGGGCTAGGGTTAGGGTTAGGGAACGGCAAGGCTTAGGGCACAGGTGAGGGTACGGAAACGTGGGAGGGTCAGGCTACGTGCTGACGCACGGGTCAGTGCCAGCGTACGGGCCAGGAGTAGGCTACAATGTAGGGTAAGGTGTAGGGCTGGTTGTGGGTTTCCGTTCTGGTCTAGGGTTAGGGTTAGGGAACGGCAAGGCTTAGGGCACAGGTGAGGGTACGGAAACGTGGGAGGGTCAGGCTACGTGCTGACGCACGGGTCAGTGCCTCGTACCGGCCAGGAGTAGGCTACGGCTTGGGGGTAAGCTGTAGGGCTGGTGGTGGGTTTCCGTTCCGGGCTAGGGTTAGGGTTAGGGAACGGCAAGTTTTATGGCACAGGTGAGGGTACGGAAACGTGGGAGGGTCAGGCTACGTGCTGACGCACGGGTCAGTGCGAGCGTACGGGCCAGGAGTAGGCTACGGCTTGGGGGTAAGTTGTAGGGCTGGTGGTGGGTTTCCGTTCGGGGCTAGGGTTAGGGTTAGGGAACGGCAAGGCTTTGGGCACAGGTGAGGGTACGGAAACGTGGGAGGGTCAGGCTACGTGCTGATGCACGGGTCAGTGCCAGCGTACGGGCCAGGAGTAGGCTACGGTGTAGGGTAAGGTGTAGGGCTTTTGGTGGGTTTCCGTTCGGGGCTAGGGTTAGGGTTAGGGAACGGCAAGGCTTAGGGCACAGGTGAGGGTTCGGAAACGTGGGAGGGTCAGGCTACGTGCTGATGCACGGGTCAGTGCCAGCGTACGGGCCAGGAGTAGGCTACGGTGTAGGGTAAGGTGTAGGGCTGGTGGTGGGTTTCCGTTACGTGCTAGGGTTAGGGTTAGGGAACGGCAAGGCTTAGGGCACAGGTGAGGGTACGTAAACGTGGGAGGGTCAGGCTACGTGCTGACGCACGGGTCAGTGCCAGCGTACCCGCCAGGTATAGGCTACGGCTTGTGGGTAAGGTGTAGGGCTGGTGGTGGGTTTCCTTTCCGGGCTAGGGTTAGGGTTAGGGAACGGCAAGGCTCAGGGCACAGGTGAGGGTACGGAATCGTGGGAGGGTCAGGCTACGTGCTGACGCACGGGTCAGTGCCAGCGTACGGGCCAGGAGTAGGCTACGGCTTGGGGGTAAGGTGTAGGGCTGGTGGTGGGTTTCCGTTCCGGGCTAGGGTTAGGGTTAGGGAACGGCAAGGCTTAGGGCACAGGTGAGGGTACGGAAACGTGGGAGGGTCAGGCTACGTGCTGACGCACGGGTCAGTGCCAGCGTACGGGCCAGGAGTAGGCTACGGCGTAGGGTAAGGTGTAGGGCTGGTGGTGGGTTTCCATTCCGGGCTAGGGTTAGGGTTAGGGAACGGCAAGGCTTAGGGCACAGGTGAAGGTATGGAAACGTGGGAGGGTCAGGCTACGTGGTGACGCACGGGTCAGTGCCAGCGTACGGGCCAGGAGTAGGCTAAGGTGTAGGGTAAGGTGTAGGGCTGGTGGTGGGTTTCCGTTCCGGGCTAGGGTTAGGGTTAGGGAACGGCAAGGCTTAGGGCACAGGTGAGGGTATGGAAACGTGGGAGGGTCAGGCTACGTGCTGACGCACGGGTCAGTGCCAGCGTACCGGCCAGGTGTAGGCTACGGCTTCTGGGTAAGGTGTAGGGCTGGTGGTGGGTTTCCGTTCCGGGCTAGGGTTAGGGTTAGGGAACGGCAAGGCTTAGGGCACAGGTGAGGGTACGGAAACGTGGGAGGGTCAGGCTACGTGCTGATGCACGGGTCAGTGCCAGCGTACGGGCCAGGAGTAGGCTACGGCTTGGGGGTAAGGTGTAGGGCTGGTGGTGGGTTTCCATTCCGGGCTAGGGTTAGGGTTAGGGAACGGCAAGGCTTAGGGCACAGGTGAGGGTACGGAAACGTGGGAGGGTCAGGCTACGTGCTGATGCACGGGTCAGTGCCAGCGTACCGGCCAGGTGTAGGCTAAGGGTTGTGGGTAAGGTGTAGGGCTGGTGGTGTGTTTCCATTCCGGGCTAGGTTTAGGGTTAGGGAACGGCAAGGCTTAGGGCACAGGTGAGGGTACAGAAACGTGGGAGGGTCAGGCTACGTGCTGACGCACGGGTCAGTGCCAGCGTACGGGCCAGGAGTAGGCTACGGCGTAGGGTAAGGTGTAGGGCTGGTGGTGGGTTTCCGTTCCGGGCTAGGGTTAGGGTTAGGGAACGGCAAGGCTGAGGGCACAGGTGAGGGTACGGAAACGTGGGAGGGTCAGGCTACGTGCTGACGCACGGGTCAGTGCCAGCGTACGGGCCAGGAGTAGGCTACGGCTTGGGGGTAAGTTGTAGGGCTGGTGGTGGGTTTCCGTTCCGGGCTAGGGTTAGGGTTAGGGAACGGCAAGGCTTAGGGCAGAGGTGAGGGTACGGAAACGTGGGAGGGTCAGGCTACGTGCTGACGCACGGGTCAGTGCCAGCGTACGGGCCAGGAGTAGGCTACGGCGTACGGTAAGGTGTAGGGCTGGTGGTGGGTTTCCGTTCCGGGCTAGGGTTAGGGTTAGGGAACGGCAAGGCTTAGGGCACAGGTGAGGGTATGGAAACGTGGGAGGGTCAGGCTACGTGGTGACGCACGGGTCAGTGCCAGCGTACGGGCCAGGAGTAGGCTAAGGTGTAGGGTAAGGTGTAGGGCTGATGGTGGGTTTCCGTTCCAGGCTAGGGTTAGGGTTAGGGAACGGCAAGGCTTAGGGCACAGGTGAGGGTACGGAAACGTGGGAGGGTCAGGCTACGTGCTGATGCACGGGTCAGTGCCAGTGTACGGGCCAGGAGTAGGCTACGGCTTGGGGGTAAGGTGTAGGGCTGGTGGTGGGTTTCCATTCCAGGCTAGGGTTAGGGTTAGGGAACGGCAAGGCTTAGGGCACAGGTGAGGGTACGGAAACGTGGGAGGGTCAGGCTACGTGCTGATGCACGGGTCAGTGCCAGCGTACCGGCCAGGTGTAGGCTACGGCTTGTAGGTAAGGTGTAGGGCTGGTGGTGTGTTTCCATTCCGGGCTAGGTTTAGGGTTAGGGAACGGCAAGGCTTAGGGCACAGGTGAGGGTACAGAAACGTGGGAGGGTCAGGCTACGTGCTGACGCACGGGTCAGTGCCAGCGTACGGGCCAGGAGTAGGCTACGGCGTAGGGTAAGGTGTAGGGCTGGTGGTGGGTTTCTGTTCCGGGCTAGGGTTAGGGTTAGGGAACGGCAAGGCTGAGGGCACAGGTGAGGGTACGGAAACGTGGGAGGGTCAGGCTACGTGCTGACGCACGGGTCAGTGCCAGCGTACGGGCCAGGAGTATGCTACGGCGTAGGGTAAGGTGTAGGGCTGGTGGTGGGTTTCCGTTCCGGGCTAGGGTTAGGGTTAGGGAACGGCAAGGCTTAGGGCACAGGTGAGGGTATGGAAACGTGGGAGGGTCAGGCTACGTGCTGACGCACGGGTCAGTGCCAGCGTACCGGCCAGGTGTATGCTACGGCTTCTGGGTAAGGTGTAGGGCTGGTGGTGGGTTTCCGTTCCGGGATAGGGTTAGGGTTAGGGAACGGCAAGGCTTAGGGCACAGGTGAGGTTACGGAAAAGTGGGAGGGTCAGGCTACGTGCTGATGCACGGGTCAGTGCCAGCGTACGGGCCAGGAGTAGGCTACGGCTTTGGGGTAAGGTGTAGGGCAGGTGGTGGGTTTCCGTTCCGGGCTAGGGTTAAGGTTAGGGAACGGCAAGGCTTAGGGCACAGGTGAGGGTACGGAAACGTGGGAGGGTCAGGCTACGTGCTGATGCACGGGTCAGTGCCAGCGTACCGGCCAGGTGTAGGCTACGGCTTGTGGGTAAGGTGTAGGGCTGGTGGTGGGTTTCCATTCCAGGCTAGGTTTAGGGTTAGGGAACGGCAAGGCTTAGGGCACAGGTGAGGGTACAGAAACGTGGGAGGGTCAGGCTACGTGCTGACGCACGGGTCAGTGCCATCGTACGGGCCAGGAGTAGGCTACGGCATAGTGTAAGGTGTAGGGCTGGTGGTGGGTTTCTGTTCCGGGCTAGGGTTAGGGTTAGGGAACGGCAAGGCTGAGGGCACAGGTGAGGGTACGGAAACGTGGGAGGGTCAGGCTACGTGCTGATGCACGGGTCAGTGCCAGCGTACGGGCCAGGAGTAGGCTACGGCGTAGGGTAAGGTGTAGGGCTGGTGGTGGGTTTCCGTTCCAGGCTAGGGTTAGGGTTAGGGAACGGCAAGGCTTAGGGCACAGGTGAGGGTACGGAAACGTGGGAGGGTCAGGCTACGTGCTGATGCACGGGTCAGTGCCAGCGTACTGGCCAGGTGTAGGCTACTGCTTGTGGGTAAGGTGTAGGGCTGGTGGTGGGTTTCCGTTCCGGGCTAGGGTTAGGGTTAGGGAACGGCAAGGCTTAGGGCACAGGTGAGGGTACGGAAACGTGGGAGGGTCAGGCTACGTGCTGACGCACGGGTCAGTGCCAGCGTACGGGCCAGGAGTAGGCTACAATGTAGGGTAAGGTGTAGGGCTGGTGGTGGGTTTCCGTTCTGGTCTAGGGTTAGGGTTAGGGAACGGCAAGGCTTAGGGCACAGGTGAGGGTACGGAAACGTGGGAGGGTCAGGCTACGTGCTGACGCACGGGTCAGTGCCTCGTACCGGCCAGGAGTAGGCTACGGCTTGGGGGTAAGCTGTAGGGCTGGTGGTGGGTTTCCGTTCCGGGCTAGGGTTAGGGTTAGGGAACGGAAGTTTTATGGCACAAGTGAGGGTACGGAAACGTGGGAGGGTCAGGCTACGTGCTGACGCACGGGTCAGTGCCAGCGTACGGGCCAGGAGTAGGCTACGGCTTGGGGGTAAGTTGTAGGGCTGGTGGTGGGTTTCCGTTCGGGGCTAGGGCTAGGGTTAGGGAACGGCAAGGCTTTGGGCACAGGTGAGGGTACGGAAACGTGGGAGGGTCAGGCTACGTGCTGATGCACGGGTCAGTGCCAGCGTACGGGCCAGGAGTAGGCTACGGTGTAGGGTAAGGTGTAGGGCTGGTGGTGGGTTTCCGTTCGGGGCTAGGGTTAGGGTTAGGGAACGGCAAGGCTTAGGGCACAGGTGAGGGTACGGAAACGTGGGAGGGTCAGGCTACGTGCTGATGCACGGGTCAGTTCCAGCGTACGGGCCAGGAGTAGGCTACGGTGTAGGGTAAGGTGTAGGGCTGGTGGTGGGTTTCCGTTACGTGCTAGGGTTAGGGTTAGGGAACGGCAAGGCTTAGGGCACAGGTGAGGGTACGTAAACGTGGGAGGGTCAGGCTACGTGCTGACGCACGGGTCAGTGCCAGCGTACCCGCCAGGTATAGGCTACGGCTTGTGGGTAAGGTGTAGGGCTGGTGGTGGGTTTCCTTTCCGGGCTAGGGTTAGGGTTAGGGAACGGCAAGGCTCAGGGCACAGGTGAGGGTACGGAATCGTGGGAGGGTCAGGCTACGTGCTGACGCACGGGTCAGTGCCAGCGTACGGGCCAGGAGTAGGCTACGGCTTGGGGGTAAGGTGTAGGGCTGGTGGTGGGTTTCCGTTCCGGGCTAGGGTTAGGGTTAGGGAACGGCAAGGCTTAGGGCACAGGTGAGGGTACGGAAACGTGGGAGGGTCAGGCTACGTGCTGACGCACGGGTCAGTGCCAGCGTACGGGCCAGGAGTAGGCTACGGCGTAGGGTAAGGTGTAGGGCTGGTGGTGGGTTTCCATTCCGGGCTAGGGTTAGGGTTAGGGAACGGCAAGGCTTAGGGCACAGGTGAAGGTATGGAAACGTGGGAGGGTCAGGCTACGTGGTGACGCACGGGTCAGTGCCAGCGTACGGGCCAGGAGTAGGCTAAGGTGTAGGGTAAGGTGTAGGGCTGGTGGTGGGTTTCCGTTCCGGGCTAGGGTTAGGGTTAGGGAACGGCAAGGCTTAGGGCACAGGTGAGGGTATGGAAACGTGGGAGGGTCAGGCTACGTGCTGACGCACGGGTCAGTGCCAGCGTACCGGCCAGGTGTAGGCTACGGCTTCTGGGTAAGGTGTAGGGCTGGTGGTGGGTTTCCGTTCCGGGCTAGGCTTAGGGTTAGGGAACGGCAAGGCTTAGGGCACAGGTGAGGGTACGGAAACGTGGGAGGGTCAGGCTACGTGCTGATGCACGGGTCAGTGCCAGCGTACGGGCCAGGAGTAGGCTACGGCTTGGGGGTAAGGTGTAGGGCTGGTGGTGGGTTTCCATTCCGGGCTAGGGTTAGGGTTAGGGAACGGCAAGGCTTAGGGCACAGGTGAGGGTACGGAAACGTGGGAGGGTCAGGCTACGTGCTGATGCACGGGTCAGTGCCAGCGTACCGGCCAGGTGTAGGCTACGGCTTGTGGGTAAGGTGTAGGGCTGGTGGTGTGTTTCCATTCCGGGCTAGGTTTAGGGTTAGGGAACGGCAAGGCTTAGGGCACAGGTGAGGGTACAGAAACGTGGGAGGGTCAGGCTACGTGCTGACGCACGGGTCAGTGCCAGCGTACGGGCCAGGAGTAGGCTACGGCGTAGGGTAAGGTGTAGGGCTGGTGGTGGGTTTCCGTTCCGGGCTAGGGTTAGGGTTAGGGAACGGCAAGGCTGAGGGCACAGGTGAGGGTACGGAAACGTGGGAGGGTCAGGCTACGTGCTGATGCACGGGTCAGTGCCAGCGTACGGGCCAGGAGTAGGCTACGGCGTAGGGTAAGGTGTAGGGCTGGTGGTGGGTTTCCGTTCCAGGCTAGGGTTAGGGTTAGGGAACGGCAAGGCTTAGGGCACAGGTGAGGGTACGGAAACGTGGGAGGGTCAGGCTACGTGCTGACGCACGGGTCAGTGCCAGCGTACGGGCCAGGAGTAGGCTACAATGTAGGGTAAGGTGTAGGGCTGGTGGTGGGTTTCCGTTCTGGGCTAGGGTTAGGGTTAGGGAACGGCAAGGCTTAGGGCACAGGTGAGGGTACGGAAACGTGGGAGGGTCAGGCTACGTGCTGACGCACGGGTCAGTGCCTCGTACCGGCCAGGAGTAGGCTACGGCTTGGGGGTAAGCTGTAGGGCTGGTGGTGGGTTTCCGTTCCGGGCTAGGGTTAGGGTTAGGGAACGGCAAGGCTTAGGGCACAGGTGAGGGTACGGAAACGTGGGAGGGTCAGGCTACGTGCTGACGCACGGGTCAGTGCCAGCGTACGGGCCAGGAGTAGGCTACGGCTTGGGGGTAAGTTGTAGGGCTGGTGGTGGGTTTCCGTTCGGGGTAGGGTTAGGGTTAGGGAACGGCAAGGCTTAGGGCACAGGTGAGGGTACGGAAACGTGGGAGGGTGAGGCTACGTGCTGATGCACGGGTCAGTGCCAGCGTACGGGCCAGGAGTAGGCTACGGTGTAGGGTAAGGTGTAGGGCTGGTGGTGGGTTTCCGTTCGGGGCTAGGGTTAGGGTTAGGGAACTGCAAGGCTTAGGGCACAGGTGAGGGTACGGAAACGTGGGAGGGTCAGGCTACGTGCTGATGCACGGGTCAGTGCCAGCGTACGGGCCAGGAGTAGGCTACGGTGTAGGGTAAGGTGTAGGGCTGGTGGTGGGTTTCCGTTCCATGGTAGGGTTAGGGTTAGGGAACGGCAAGGCTTAGGGCACAGGTGAGGGTACGGAAACGTGGGAGGGTCAGGCTACGTGCTGACGCACGCGTCAGTGCCAGCGTACCGTCCAGGTATAGGCTACGGCTTGTGGGTAAGGTGTAGGGCTGGTGGTGGGTGTCCGTTCCGGGCTAGGGTTAGGGTTAGGGAACGGCAAGGCTTAGGGCACAGGTGAGGGTACGGAAACGTGGGAGGGTCAGGCTACGTGCTGACGCACGGGTCAGTGCCAGCGTACGGGCCAGGAGTAGGCTACGGCTTGGGGGTAAGTTGTAGGGCTGGTGGTGGGTTTCCGTTCCGGGCTAGGGTTAGGGTTAGGGAACGGCAAGGCTTAGGGCACAGGTGAGGGTATGGAAACGTGGGAGGGTCAGGCTACGTGGTGACGCACGGGTCAGTGCCAGCGTACGGGCCAGGAGTAGGCTAAGGTGTAGGGTAAGGTGTAGGGCTGATGGTGGGTTTCCGTTCCAGGCTAGGGTTAGGGTTAGGGAACGGCAAGGCTTAGGGCACAGGTGAGGGTACGGAAACGTGGGAGGGTCAGGCTACGTGCTGATGCACGGGTCAGTGCCAGTGTACGGGCCAGGAGTAGGCTACGGCTTGGGGGTAAGGTGTAGGGCTGGTGGTGGGTTTCCATTCCGGGCTAGGGTTAGGGTTAGGGAACGGCAAGGCTTAGGGCACAGGTGAGGGTACGGAAACGTGGGAGGGTCAGGCTACGTGCTGATGCACGGGTCAGTGCCAGCGTACCGGCCAGGTGTAGGCTACGGCTTGTGGGTAAGGTGTAGGGCTGGTGGTGTGTTTCCATTCCGGGCTAGGTTTAGGGTTAGGGAACGGCAAGGCTTAGGGCACAGGTGAGGGTACAGAAACGTGGGAGGGTCAGGCTACGTGCTGACGCACGGGTCAGTGCCAGCGTACGGGCCAGGAGTAGGCTACGGCGTAGGGTAAGGTGTAGGGCTGGTGGTGGGTTTCTGTTCCGGGCTAGGGTTAGGGTTAGGGAACGGCAAGGCTGAGGGCACAGGTGAGGGTACGGAAACGTGGGAGGGTCAGGCTACGTGCTGACGCACGGTTCAGTGCCAGCGTACGGGCCAGGAGTATGCTACGGCGTAGGGTAAGGTGTAGGGCTGGTGGTGGGTTTCCGTTCCGGGCTAGGGTTAGGGTTAGGGAACGGCAAGGCTTAGGGCACAGGTGAGGGTATGGAAACGTGGGAGGGTCAGGCTACGTGCTGACGCACGGGTCAGTGCCAGCGTACCGGCCAGGTGTATGCTACGGCTTCTGGGTAAGGTGTAGGGCTGGTGGTGTGTTTCCGTTCCGGGCTAGGGTTAGGGTTAGGGAACGGCAAGGCTTAGGGCACAGGTGAGGTTACGGAAAAGTGGGAGGGTCAGGCTACGTGCTGATGCACGGGTCAGTGCCAGCGTACGGGCCAGGAGTAGGCTTCGGCTTTGGGGTATGGTGTAGGGCAGGTGGTGGGTTTCCGTTCCGGGCTAGGGTTAAGGTTAGGGAACGGCAAGGCTTAGGGCACAGGTGAGGGTACGGAAACGTGGGAGGGTCAGGCTACGTGCTGATGCACGGGTCAGTGCCAGCGTACCGGCCAGGTGTAGGCTACGGCTTGTGGGTAAGGTGTAGGGCTGGTGGTGGGTTTCCATTCCGGGCTAGGTTTAGGGTTAGGGAACGGCAAGGCTTAGGGCACAGGTGAGGGTACAGAAACGTGGGAGGGTCAGGCTACGTGCTGACGCACGGGTCAGTGCCAGCGTACGGGCCAGGAGTAGGCTACGGCATAGTGTAAGGTGTAGGGCTAGTGGTGGGTTTCTGTTCCGGGCTAGGGTTAGGGTTAGGGAACGGCAAGGCTGAGGGCACAGGTGAGGGTACAGAAACGTGGGAGGGTCAGGCTACGTGCTGATGCACGGGTCAGTGCCAGCGTACGGGCCAGGAGTAGGCTACGGCGTAGGGTAAGGTGTAGGGCTGGTGGTGGGTTTCCGTTCCAGGCTAGGGTTAGGGTTAGGGAACGGCAAGGCTTAGGGCACAGGTGAGGGTACGGAAACGTGGGAGGGTCAGGCTACGTGCTGATGCACGGGTCAGTGCCAGCGTACTGGCCAGGTGTAGGCTACTGCTTGTGGGTAAGGTGTAGGGCTGGTGGTGGGTTTCCGTTCCGGGCTAGGGTTAGGGTTAGGGAACGGCAAGGCTTAGGGCACAGGTGAGGGTACGGAAACGTGGGAGGGTCAGGCTACGTGCTGACGCACGGGTCAGTGCCAGCGTACGGGCCAGGAGTAGGCTACAATGTAGGGTAAGGTGTAGGGCTGGTTGTGGGTTTCCGTTCTGGTCTAGGGTTAGGGTTAGGGAACGGCAAGGCTTAGGGCACAGGTGAGGGTACAGAAACGTGGGAGGGTCAGGCTACGTGCTGACGCACGGGTCAGTGCCTCGTACCGGCCAGGAGTAGGCTACGGCTTGGGGGTAAGCTGTAGGGCTGGTGGTGGGTTTCCGTTCCGGGCTAGGGTTAGGGTTAGGGAACGGCAAGTTTTATGGCACAGGTGAGGGTACGGAAACGTGGGAGGGTCAGGCTACGTGCTGACGCACGGGTCAGTGCGAGCGTACGGGCCAGGAGTAGGCTACGGCTTGGGGGTAAGTTGTAGGGCTGGTGGTGGGTTTCCGTTCGGGGCTAGGGTTAGGGTTAGGGAACGGCAAGGCTTTGGGCACAGGTGAGGGTACGGAAACGTGGGAGGGTCAGGCTACGTGCTGATGCACGGGTCAGTGCCAGCGTACGGGCCAGGAGTAGGCTACGGTGTAGGGTAAGGTGTAGGGCTTTTGGTGGGTTTCCGTTCGGGGCTAGGGTTAGGGTTAGGGAACGGCAAGGCTTAGGGCACAGGTGAGGGTTCGGAAACGTGGGAGGGTCAGGCTACGTGCTGATGCACGGGTCAGTGCCAGCGTACGGGCCAGGAGTAGGCTACGGTGTAGGGTAAGGTGTAGGGCTGGTGGTGGGTTTCCGTTACGTGCTAGGGTTAGGGTTAGGGAACGGCAAGGCTTAGGGCACAGGTGAGGGTACGTAAACGTGGGAGGGTCAGGCTACGTGCTGACGCACGGGTCAGTGCCAGCGTACCCGCCAGGTATAGGCTACGGCTTGTGGGTAAGGTGTAGGGCTGGTGGTGGGTTTCCTTTCCGGGCTAGGGTTAGGGTTAGGGAACGGCAAGGCTCAGGGCACAGGTGAGGGTACGGAATCGTGGGAGGGTCAGGCTACGTGCTGACGCACGGGTCAGTGCCAGCGTACGGGCCAGGAGTAGGCTACGGCTTGGGGGTAAGGTGTAGGGCTGGTGGTGGGTTTCCGTTCCGGGCTAGGGTTAGGGTTAGGGAACGGCAAGGCTTAGGGCACAGGTGAGGGTACGGAAACGTGGGAGGGTCAGGCTACGTGCTGACGCACGGGTCAGTGCCAGCGTACGGGCCAGGAGTAGGCTACGGCGTAGGGTAAGGTGTAGGGCTGGTGGTGGGTTTCCATTCCGGGCTAGGGTTAGGGTTAGGGAACGGCAAGGCTTAGGGCACAGGTGAAGGTATGGAAACGTGGGAGGGTCAGGCTACGTGGTGACGCACGGGTCAGTGCCAGCGTACGGGCCAGGAGTAGGCTAAGGTGTAGGGTAAGGTGTAGGGCTGGTGGTGGGTTTCCGTTCCGGGCTAGGGTTAGGGTTAGGGAACGGCAAGGCTTAGGGCACAGGTGAGGGTATGGAAACGTGGGAGGGTCAGGCTACGTGCTGACGCACGGGTCAGTGCCAGCGTACCGGCCAGGTGTAGGCTACGGCTTCTGGGTAAGGTGTAGGGCTGGTGGTGGGTTTCCGTTCCGGGCTAGGGTTAGGGTTAGGGAACGGCAAGGCTTAGGGCACAGGTGAGGGTACGGAAACGTGGGAGGGTCAGGCTACGTGCTGATGCACGGGTCAGTGCCAGCGTACGGGCCAGGAGTAGGCTACGGCTTGGGGGTAAGGTGTAGGGCTGGTGGTGGGTTTCCATTCCGGGCTAGGGTTAGGGTTAGGGAACGGCAAGGCTTAGGGCACAGGTGAGGGTACGGAAACGTGGGAGGGTCAGGCTACGTGCTGATGCACGGGTCAGTGCCAGCGTACCGGCCAGGTGTAGGCTAAGGGTTGTGGGTAAGGTGTAGGGCTGGTGGTGTGTTTCCATTCCGGGCTAGGTTTAGGGTTAGGGAACGGCAAGGCTTAGGGCACAGGTGAGGGTACAGAAACGTGGGAGGGTCAGGCTACGTGCTGACGCACGGGTCAGTGCCAGCGTACGGGCCAGGAGTAGGCTACGGCGTAGGGTAAGGTGTAGGGCTGGTGGTGGGTTTCCGTTCCGGGCTAGGGTTAGGGTTAGGGAACGGCAAGGCTGAGGGCACAGGTGAGGGTACGGAAACGTGGGAGGGTCAGGCTACGTGCTGACGCACGGGTCAGTGCCAGCGTACGGGCCAGGAGTAGGCTACGGCTTGGGGGTAAGTTGTAGGGCTGGTGGTGGGTTTCCGTTCCGGGCTAGGGTTAGGGTTAGGGAACGGCAAGGCTTAGGGCAGAGGTGAGGGTACGGAAACGTGGGAGGGTCAGGCTACGTGCTGACGCACGGGTCAGTGCCAGCGTACGGGCCAGGAGTAGGCTACGGCGTACGGTAAGGTGTAGGGCTGGTGGTGGGTTTCCGTTCCGGGCTAGGGTTAGGGTTAGGGAACGGCAAGGCTTAGGGCACAGGTGAGGGTATGGAAACGTGGGAGGGTCAGGCTACGTGGTGACGCACGGGTCAGTGCCAGCGTACGGGCCAGGAGTAGGCTAAGGTGTAGGGTAAGGTGTAGGGCTGATGGTGGGTTTCCGTTCCAGGCTAGGGTTAGGGTTAGGGAACGGCAAGGCTTAGGGCACAGGTGAGGGTACGGAAACGTGGGAGGGTCAGGCTACGTGCTGATGCACGGGTCAGTGCCAGTGTATGGGCCAGGAGTAGGCTACGGCTTGGGGGTAAGGTGTAGGGCTGGTGGTGGGTTTCCATTCCAGGCTAGGGTTAGGGTTAGGGAACGGCAAGGCTTAGGGCACAGGTGAGGGTACGGAAACGTGGGAGGGTCAGGCTACGTGCTGATGCACGGGTCAGTGCCAGCGTACCGGCCAGGTGTAGGCTACGGCTTGTAGGTAAGGTGTAGGGCTGGTGGTGTGTTTCCATTCCGGGCTAGGTTTAGGGTTAGGGAACGGCAAGGCTTAGGGCACAGGTGAGGGTACAGAAACGTGGGAGGGTCAGGCTACGTGCTGACGCACGGGTCAGTGCCAGCGTACGGGCTAGGAGTAGGCTACGGCTTGGGGGTAAGTTGTAGGGCTTGTGGTGGGTTTCCGTTCCGGGCTAGGGTTAGGGTTAGGGAACGGCAAGGCTTAGGGCACAGGTGAGGGTACGGAAACGTGGGAGGGTCAGGCTACGTGCTGATGCACGTGTCAGTGCCAGCGTACAGGCCAGGTGTAGGCTACGGCTTGGGGGTAAGGTGTAGGGCTTTTGGTGGGTTTCCATTCCGGGATAGGGTTAGGGTTAGGGAACGGCAAGGCTTAGGGCACAGGTGAGGGTACGGAAACGTGGGAGGGTCAGACTACGTGCTGACGCATGGGTCAGTGCCAGCGCACGGGCCTGGAGTAGGCTACAGTGTAGGGTAAGGTGTAGGGCTGGTGGTGGGTTTCCGTTCCGGGCTAGGGTTAGGGTTAGGGAACGGCAAGGCTTAGGGCACAGGTGAGGGTACGGAAACGTGGGAGGGTCAGGCTACGTGCTGACGCACGGTTCAGTGACAGCGTACGGGCCAGGAGTAGGCTACGGCTTGGGGGTAAGGTGTAGGGCTGGTGGTGGGTTTCCGTTCCGGGCTAGCGTTAGGGTTAGGGAACGGCAAGGCTTAGGGCACAGGTGAGGGTACGGAAACGTGGGAGGGTCAGGCTACGTGCTGACGCACGTGTCAGTTGCAGCGTACGGGCCAGGAGTAGGCTACGGCTTGGGGGTAAGGTGTAGGGCTGGTGGTGGGTGTCCGTTCCGGGCTAGGGTTAGGGTTAGGGAACGGCAAGGCTTAGGGCACAGGTGAGGGTACGGAAACGTGGGAGGGTCAGGCTACGTGCTGACGCACGGGTCAGTGCCAGCGTACGGGCCAGGAGTACGCTACGGCTTGGGGGTAAGGTGTAGGGCTTTTGGTCGGTTTCCGTTCCGGGCTAGTGTTAGGGTTAGGGAACGGCAAGGCTTAGGGCACAGGTGAGGGTACGGAAACGTGGGAGGGTCAGGCTACGTGCTGATGCACGGGTCAGTGCCAGCGTACGGGCCAGGAGTAGGCTACGGCGTAGGGTAAGGTGTAGGGCTGGTGGTGGGTTTCCGTTCCAGGCTAGGGTTAGGGTTAGGGAACGGCAAGGCTTAGGGCACAGGTGAGGGTACGGAAACGTGGGAGGGTCAGGCTACGTGCTGATGCACGGGTCAGTGCCAGCGTACTGGCCAGGTGTAGGCTACTGCTTGTGGGTAAGGTGTAGGGCTGGTGGTGGGTTTCCGTTCCGGGCTAGGGTTAGGGTTAGGGAACGGCAAGGCTTAGGGCACAGGTGAGGGTACGGAAACGTGGGAGGGTCAGGCTACGTGCTGACGCACGGGTCAGTGCCAGCGTACGGGCCAGGAGTAGGCTACAATGTAGGGTAAGGTGTAGGGCTGGTGGTGGGTTTCCGTTCTGGTCTAGGGTTAGGGTTAGGGAACGGCAAGGCTTAGGGCACAGGTGAGGGTACGGAAACGTGGGAGGGTCAGGCTACGTGCTGACGCACGGGTCAGTGCCTCGTACCGGCCAGGAGTAGGCTACGGCTTGGGGGTAAGCTTTAGGGCTGGTGGTGGGTTTCCGTTCCGGGCTAGGGTTAGGGTTAGGGAACGGAAGTTTTATGGCACAAGTGAGGGTACGGAAACGTGGGAGGGTCAGGCTACGTGCTGACGCACGGGTCAGTGCCAGCGTACGGGCCAGGAGTAGGCTACGGCTTGGGGGTAAGTTGTAGGGCTGGTGGTGGGTTTCCGTTCGGGGCTAGGGCTAGGGTTAGGGAACGGCAAGGCTTTGGGCACAGGTGAGGGTACGGAAACGTGGGAGGGTCAGGCTACGTGCTGATGCACGGGTCAGTGCCAGCGTACGGGCCAGGAGTAGGCTACGGTGTAGGGTAAGGTGTAGGGCTGGTGGTGGGTTTCCGTTCGGGGCTAGGGTTAGGGTTAGGGAACGGCAAGGCTTAGGGCACAGGTGAGGGTACGGAAACGTGGGAGGGTCAGGCTACGTGCTGATGCACGGGTCAGTTCCAGCGTACGGGCCAGGAGTAGGCTACGGTGTAGGGTAAGGTGTAGGGCTGGTGGTGGGTTTCCGTTACGTGCTAGGGTTAGGGTTAGGGAACGGCAAGGCTTAGGGCACAGGTGAGGGTACGTAAACGTGGGAGGGTCAGGCTACGTGCTGACGCACGGGTCAGTGCCAGCGTACCCGCCAGGTATAGGCTACGGCTTGTGGGTAAGGTGTAGGGCTGGTGGTGGGTTTCCTTTCAGGGCTAGGGTTAGGGTTAGGGAACGGCAAGGCTCAGGGCACAGGTGAGGGTACGGAATCGTGGGAGGGTCAGGCTACGTGCTGACGCACGGGTCAGTGCCAGCGTACGGGCCAGGAGTAGGCTACGGCTTGGGGGTAAGGTGTAGGGCTGGTGGTGGGTTTCCGTTCCGGGCTAGGGTTAGGGTTAGGGAACGGCAAGGCTTAGGGCACAGGTGAGGGTACGGAAACGTGGGAGGGTCAGGCTACGTGCTGACGCACGGGTCAGTGCCAGCGTACGGGCCAGGAGTAGGCTACGGCGTAGGGTAAGGTGTAGGGCTGGTGGTGGGTTTCCATTCCGGGCTAGGGTTAGGGTTAGGGAACGGCAAGGCTTAGGGCACAGGTGAAGGTATGGAAACGTGGGAGGGTCAGGCTACGTGGTGACGCACGGGTCAGTGCCAGCGTACGGGCCAGGAGTAGGCTAAGGTGTAGGGTAAGGTGTAGGGCTGGTGGTGGGTTTCCGTTCCGGGCTAGGGTTAGGGTTAGGGAACGGCAAGGCTTAGGGCACAGGTGAGGGTATGGAAACGTGGGAGGGTCAGGCTACGTGCTGACGCACGGGTCAGTGCCAGCGTACCGGCCAGGTGTAGGCTACGGCTTCTGGGTAAGGTGTAGGGCTGGTGGTGGGTTTCCGTTCCGGGCTAGGCTTAGGGTTAGGGAACGGCAAGGCTTAGGGCACAGGTGAGGGTACGGAAACGTGGGAGGGTCAGGCTACGTGCTGATGCACGGGTCAGTGCCAGTGTACGGGCCAGGGGTAGGCTACGGCTTGGGGGTAAGGTGTAGGGCTGGTGGTGGGTTTCCATTCCAGGCTAGGGTTAGGGTTAGGGAACGGCAAGGCTTAGGGCACAGGTGAGGGTACGGAAACGTGGGAGGGTCAGGCTACGTGCTGATGCACGGGTCAGTGCCAGCGTACCGGCCAGGTGTAGGCTACGGCTTGTGGGTAAGGTGTAGGGCTGGTGGTGTGTTTCCATTCCGGGCTAGGTTTAGGGTTAGGGAACGGCAAGGCTTAGGGCACAGGTGAGGGTACAGAAACGTGGGAGGGTCAGGCTACGTGCTGACGCACGGGTCAGTGCCAGCGTACGGGCCAGGAGTAGGCTACGGCGTAGGGTAAGGTGTAGGGCTGGTGGTGGGTTTCCGTTCCGGGCTAGGGTTAGGGTTAGGGAACGGCAAGGCTGAGGGCACAGGTGAGGGTACGGAAACGTGGGAGGGTCAGGCTACGTGCTGATGCACGGGTCAGTGCCAGCGTACGGGCCAGGAGTAGGCTACGGCGTAGGGTAAGGTGTAGGGCTGGTGGTGGGTTTCCGTTCCAGGCTAGGGTTAGGGTTAGGGAACGGCAAGGCTTAGGGCACAGGTGAGGGTACGGAAACGTGGGAGGGTCAGGCTACGTGCTGACGCACGGGTCAGTGCCAGCGTACGGGCCAGGAGTAGGCTACAATGTAGGGTAAGGTGTAGGGCTGGTGGTGGGTTTCCGTTCTGGGCTAGGGTTAGGGTTAGGGAACGGCAAGGCTTAGGGCACAGGTGAGGGTACGGAAACGTGGGAGGGTCAGGCTACGTGCTGACGCACGGGTCAGTGCCTCGTACCGGCCAGGAGTAGGCTACGGCTTGGGGGTAAGCTGTAGGGCTGGTGGTGGGTTTCCGTTCCGGGCTAGGGTTAGGGTTAGGGAACGGCAAGGCTTAGGGCACAGGTGAGGGTACGGAAACGTGGGAGGGTCAGGCTACGTGCTGACGCACGGGTCAGTGCCAGCGTACGGGCCAGGAGTAGGCTACGGCTTGGGGGTAAGTTGTAGGGCTGGTGGTGGGTTTCCGTTCGGGGTAGGGTTAGGGTTAGGGAACGGCAAGGCTTTGGGCACAGGTGAGGGTACGGAAACGTGGGAGGGTGAGGCTACGTGCTGATGCACGGGTCAGTGCCAGCGTACGGGCCAGGAGTAGGCTACGGTGTAGGGTAAGGTGTAGGGCTGGTGGTGGGTTTCCGTTCGGGGCTAGGGTTAGGGTTAGGGAACTGCAAGGCTTAGGGCACAGGTGAGGGTACGGAAACGTGGGAGGGTCAGGCTACGTGCTGATGCACGGGTCAGTGCCAGCGTACGGGCCAGGAGTAGGCTACGGTGTAGGGTAAGGTGTAGGGCTGGTGGTGGGTTTCCGTTCCATGGTAGGGTTAGGGTTAGGGAACGGCAAGGCTTAGGGCACAGGTGAGGGTACGGAAACGTGGGAGGGTCAGGCTACGTGCTGACGCACGCGTCAGTGCCAGCGTACCGTCCAGGTATAGGCTACGGCTTGTGGGTAAGTTGTAGGGCTGGTGGTGGGTTTCCTTTCCGGGCTAGGGTTAGGGTTAGGGAACGGCAAGGCTTAGGGCACAGGTGAGGGTACGGAATCGTGGGAGGGTCAGGCTACGTGCTGACGCACGGGTCAGTGCCAGCGTACGGGCCAGGAGTAGGCTACGGCTTGGGGGTAAGTTGTAGGGCTGGTGGTGGGTGTCCGTTCCGGGCTAGGGTTAGGGTTAGGGAACGGCAAGGCTTAGGGCACAGGTGAGGGTACGGAAACGTGGGAGGGTCAGGCTACGTGCTGACGCACGGGTCAGTGCCAGCGTACGGGCCAGGAGTACGCTACGGCTTGGGGGTAAGGTGTAGGGCTTTTGGTCGGTTTCCGTTCCGGGCTAGGGTTAGGGTTAGGGAATGGCAAGGCTTAGGGCACAGGTGAGGGTACGGAAACGTGGGAGGGTCAGGCTACGTGCTGACGCATGGGTCAGTGCCAGCGTACGGGCCAGGAGTAGGCTACGGCGTAGGGTAAGGTGAAGGGCTGGTGGTGGGTTTCCATTCCGGGCTAGGGTTAGGGTTAGGGAACGGCAAGGCTTAGGGCACAGGTGAGGGTACAGAAACGTGGGAGGGTCAGGCTACGTGCTGACTCACGGGTCAGTGCCAGCGTACGGGCCAGGAGTAGGCTACGGCTTGGGGGTAAGGTGTAGGGCTGGTGGTGGTTTTCCGTTCCGGGCTAGGGTTAGAGTTAGGGAACGGCAAGGCTTAGGGCACAGATGAGGGTACGGAAACTTGGGAGGGTCAGGCTACGTGCTGACGCACGGGTCAGTGCCAGCGTACGGGCTAGGAGTAGGCTACGGCTTGGGGGTAAGTTGTAGGGCTTGTGGTGGGTTTCCGTTCCGGGCTAGGGTTAGGGTTAGGGAACGGCAAGGCTTAGGGCACAGGTGAGGGTACGGAAACGTGGGAGGGTCAGGCTACGTGCTGATGCACGTGTCAGTGCCAGCGTACAGGCCAGGTGTAGGCTACGGCTTGGGGGTAAGGTGTAGGGCTTTTGGTGGGTTTCCATTCCGGGCTAGGGTTAGGGTTAGGGAACGGCAAGGCTTAGGGCACAGGTGAGGGTACGGAAACGTGGGAGGGTCAGACTACGTGCTGACGCATGGGTCAGTGCCAGCGCACGGGCCTGGAGTAGGCTACAGTGTAGGGTAAGGTGTAGGGCTGGTGGTGGGTTTCCGTTCCGGGCTAGGGTTAGGGTTAGGGAACGGCAAGGCTTAGGGCACAGGTGAGGGTACGGAAACGTGGGAGGGTCAGGCTACGTGCTGACGCACGGGTCAGTGCCAGCGTACGGGCCAGGAGTAGGCTACGGCTTGGGGGTAAGGTGTAGGGCTGGTGGTGGGTTTCCGTTCCGGGCTAGCGTTAGGGTTAGGGAACGGCAAGGCTTAGGGCACAGGTGAGGGTACGGAAACGTGGGAGGGTCAGGCTACGTGCTGACGCACGTGTCAGTTGCAGCGTACGGGCCAGGAGTAGGCTACGGCTTGGGGGTAAGGTGTAGGGCTGGTGGTGGGTGTCCGTTCCGGGCTAGGGTTAGGGTTAGGGAACGGCAAGGCTTAGGGCACAGGTGAGGGTACGGAAACGTGGGAGGGTCAGGCTACGTGCTGACGCACGGGTCAGTGCCAGCGTACGGGCCAGGAGTACGCTACGGCTTGGGGGTAAGGTGTAGGGCTTTTGGTCGGTTTCCGTTCCGGGCTAGTGTTAGGGTTAGGGAACGGCAAGGCTTAGGGCACAGGTGAGGGTACGGAAACGTGGGAGGGTCAGGCTACGTGCTGACGCACGGGTCAGTGCCAGCGTACGGGCCAGGAGTAGGCTCGGCGTAGCGTAAGGTGAAGGGCTGGTGGTGGGTTTCCATTCCGGGCTAGGGTTAGGGTTAGGGAACGGCAAGGCTTAGGGCACAGGTGAGGGTACAGAAACGTGGGAGGGTCAGGCTACGTGCTGACGCACGGGTCAGTGCCAGCGTACAGGCCAGGTGTAGGCTACGGCTTGGGGATAAGGTGTAGGGCTGGTGGTGGGTTTCCGTTCCGGGCTAGGGTTAGGGTTAGGGAACGGCAAGGCTTAGGGCACAGGTGAGGGTACGGAAACGTGGGAGGGTCAGACTACGTGCTGACGCATGTGTCAGTGCCAGCATACGGGCCTGGAGTAGGCTACAGCGTAGGGTAAGGTGTAGGGCTGGTGGTGGGTTTCCGTTCCGGGCTAGGGTTAGGATTAGGGAACGGCAAGGCTTAGGGCACAGGTGAGGGTACAGAAACGTGGGAGGGTCAGGCTACGTGCTGACGCATGCGTCAGTGCCAGCGTACGGGCCAGGAGTAGGCTACGGCTTGGGGGTAAGGTGTAGGGCAGGTGGTGGGTTTCCGTTCCGGGCTAGGGTTAGGGTTAGGGAACGGCAAGGCTTAGGGCACAGGTGAGGGTACAGAAACGTGGGAGGGTCAGGCTACGTGCTGACTCACGGGTCAGTGCCAGCGTACGGGCCAGGAGTAGGCTACGGCTTGGGGGTAAGGTGTAGGGCTGGTGGTGGGTTTCCGTTCCGAGCTAGGGTTAGGGTTAGGCAACGGCAAGGCTTAGGGCACAGGTGAGGGTACGGAAACGTGGGAGGTTCAGGCTACGTGCTGACGCACGGGTCAGTGCCAGCGTACGGGCCAGGAGTAGGCTACAATGTAGGGTAAGGTGTAGGGCTGGTGGTGGGTTTCCATTCCGGGCTAGGGTTAGGGTTAGGGAACGGCAAGGCTTAGGGCACAGGTGAGGGTACGGAAACGTGGGAGGGTCAGGCTACGTGCTGATGCACGGGTCAGTGCCAGCGTACCGGCCAGGTGTAGGCTACGGCTTGTGGGTAAGGTGTAGGGCTGGTGGTGTGTTTCCATTCCGGGCTAGGTTTAGGGTTAGGGAACGGCAAGGCTTAGGGCACAGGTGAGGGTACAGAAACGTGGGAGGGTCAGGCTACGTGCTGACGCACGGGTCAGTGCCAGCGTACGGGCCAGGAGTAGGCTACGGCGTAGGGTAAGGTGTAGGGCTGGTGGTGGGTTTCCGTTCCGGGCTAGGGTTAGGGTTAGGGAACGGCAAGGCTGAGGGCACAGGTGAGGGTACGGAAACGTGGGAGGGTCAGGCTACGTGCTGATGCACGGGTCAGTGCCAGCGTACGGGCCAGGAGTAGGCTACGGCGTAGGGTAAGGTGTAGGGCTGGTGTTGGGTTTCCGTTCCAGGCTAGGGTTAGGGTTAGGGAACGGCAAGGGTTAGGGCACAGGTGAGGGTACGGAAACGTGGGAGGGTCAGGCTACGTGCTGATGCACGGGTCAGTGCCAGCGTACTGGCCAGGTGTAGGCTACTGCTTGTGGGTAAGGTGTAGGGCTGGTGGTGGGTTTCCGTTCCGGGCTAGGGTTAGGGTTAGGGAACGGCAAGGCTTAGGGCACAGGTGAGGGTACGGAAACGTGGGAGGGTCAGGCTACGTGCTGACGCACGGGTCAGTGCCAGCGTACGGGCCAGGAATAGGCTACAATGTAGGGTAAGGTGTAGGGCTGGTGGTGGGTTTCCGTTCTGGGCTAGGGTTAGGGTTAGGGAACGGCAAGGCTTAGGGCACAGGTGAGGGTACGGAAACGTGGGAGGGTCAGGCTACGTGCTGACGCACGGGTCAGTGCCTCGTACCGGCCAGGAGTAGGCTACGGCTTGGGGGTAAGCTGTAGGGCTGGTGGTGGGTTTCCGTTCTGGGCTAGGGTTAGGGTTAGGGAACGGCAAGGCTTAGGGCACAGGTGAGGGTACGGAAACGTGGGAGGGTCAGGCTACGTGCTGACGCACGGGTCAGTGCCAGCGTACGGGCCAGGAGTAGGCTACGGCTTGGGGTTAAGTTGTAGGGCTGGTGGTGGGTTTCCGTTCAGGGTAGGGTTAGGGTTAGGGAACGGCAAGGCTTTGGGCACAGGTGAGGGTACGGAAACGTGGGAGGGTCAGGCTACGTGCTGATGCACGGGTCAGTGCCAGCGTACGGGCCAGGAGTAGGCTACGGTGTAGGGTAAGGTGTAGGGCTGGTGGTGGGTTTCCATTCGGGGCTAGGGTTAGGGTTAGGGAACTGCAAGGCTTAGGGCACAGGTGAGGGTACGGAAACGTGGGAGGGTCAGGCTACGTGCTGATGCACGGGTCAGTGCCAGTGTACGGGCCAGGAGTAGGCTACGGTGTAGGGTAAAGTGTAGGGCTGGTGGTGGGTTTCCGTTCCATGCTAGGGTTAGGGTTAGGGAACGGCAAGGCTTAGGGCACAGGTGAGGGTACGGAAACGTGGGAGGGTCAGGCTACGTGCTGACGCACGGGTCAGTGCCAGCGTACCGGCCAGGTATAGGCTACGGCTTGTGGGTAAGGTGTAGGGCTGGTGGTGGGTTTCCTTTCCGGGCTAGGGTTAGGGTTAGGGAACGGCAAGGCTTAGGGCACAGGTGAGGGTACGGAATCGTGGGAGGGTCAGGCTACGTGCTGACGCACGGGTCAGTGCCAGCGTACGGGCCAGGAGTAGGCTACGGCTTGGGGGTAAGGTGTACTGCTGGTGGTGGGTGTCCGTTCCGGGCTAGGGTTAGGGTTAGGGAACGGCAAGGCTTAGGGCACAGGTGAGGGTACGGAAACGTGGGAGGGTCAGGCTACGTGCTGACGCACGGGTCAGTGCCAGCGTACGGGCCAGGAGTACGCTACGGCTTGGGGGTAAGTTGTAGGGCTTTTGGTCGGTTTCCGTTCCGGGCTAGGGTTAGGGTTAGGGAACGGCAAGGCTTAGGGCACAGGTGAGGGTATGGAAACGTGGGAGGGTCAGGCTACGTGCTGACGCACGGGTCAGTGCCAGCGTACGGGCCAGGAGTAGGCTACGGCGTAGGGTAAGGTGAAGGGCTGGTGGTGGGTTTCCATTCCGGGCTAGGGTTAGGGTTAGGGAACGGCAAGGCTTAGGGCACAGGTGAGGGTACAGAAACGTGGGAGGGTCAGGCTACGTGCTGACGCACGGGTCAGTGCCAGCGTACAGGCCAGGTGTAGGCTACGGCTTGGGGGTAAGGAGTAGGGCTGGTGGTGTGTTTCCGTTCCGGGCTAGGGTTAGGGTTAGGGAACGGCAAGGCTTAGGGCACAGGTGAGGGTACGGAAACGTGGGAGGGTCAGACTACGTGCTGACGCTTGTGTCAGTGCCAGCATACGGGCCTGGAGTAGGCTACAGCGTAGGGTAAGGTGTAGGGCTGGTGGTGGGTTTCCGTTCCGGGCTAGGGTTAGGGTTAGGGAACGGCAAGGCTTAGGGCACAGGTGAGGGTACAGAAACGTGGGAGGGTCAGGCTACGTGCTGACGCATGCGTCAGTGCCAGCGTACGGCCCAGGAGTAGGCTACGGCTTGGGGGTAAGGTGTAGGGCTGGCGGTGCGTTTCCGTTCCGGGCTAGGGTTAGGGTTAGGGAACGGCAAGGCTTAGGGCACAGGTGAGGGTACAGAAACGTGGGAGGGTCAGGCTACGTGCTGACTCACGGGTCAGCGCCAGCGTACGGGCCAGGAGTAGGCTACGGCTTGGGGGTAAGGTGTAGGGCTGGTGGTGGGTTTCCGTTCCGGGCTAGGGTTAGGGTTAGGGAACGGCAAGGCTTAGGGCACAGGTGAGGGTACGGAAACGTGGGAGGGTCAGGCTACGTGCTGACGCACGGGTCAGTGCCAGCGTACGGGCCTGGAGTAGGCTACGGCTTGGGGGTAAGCTGTAGGGCTGGTGGTGGGTTTCCGTTCCGGGCTAGGGTTAGGGTTAGGGAACGGCAAGGCTTAGGGCACAGGTGAGGGTACGGAAACGTGGGAGGGTCAGGCTACGTGCTGACGCACGGGTCAGTGCCAGCATACGGGCCAGGAGTAGGCTACCGCTTGGGGGTAAGCTGTAGGGCTGGTGGTGGGTTTCCGTTCCGGGCTAGGGTTAGGGTTAGGGAACGGCAAGGCTTAGGGCACAGGTGAGGGTACAGAAACGTGGGAGGGTCAGGCTACGTGCTGACGCATGGATCAGTGCCAGCGTACGGGTCAGGAGTAGGCTACGGCGTAGGGTAAGGTGTAGGGCTGGTGGTGGTTTTCCGTTCCGGGCTAGGGTTAGGGTTAGGGAACGGCAAGGCTTAGGGCACAGATGAGGGTACGGAAACGTGGGAGGGTCAGGCTACGTGCTGACGCACGGGTCAGTGCCAGCGTACGGGCCAGGAGTAGGCTACGGCTTGGGGGTAAGTTGTAGGGCTGGTGGTGGGTTTCCGTTCCGGGCTAGGGTTAGGGTTAGGGAACGGCAAGGCTTAGGGCACAGGTGAGGGTACGGAAACGTGGGAGGGTCAGGCTACGTGCTGATGCACGTGTCAGTGCCAGCGTACAGGCCAGGTGTAGGCTACGGCTTGGGGGTAAGGTGTAGGGCTTTTGGTGGGTTTCCGTTCCGGGCTAGGGTTAGGGTTAGGGAACGGCAAGGCTTAGGGCACAGGTGAGGGTACGGAAACGTGGGAGGGTCAGACTACGTGCTGACGCATGGGTCAGTGCCAGCGCACGGGCCTGGAGTAGGCTACAGCGTAGGGTAAGGTGTAGGGCTGGTGGTGGATTTCCGTTCCGGGCTAGGGTTAGGGTTAGGGAACGGCAAGGCTTAGGGCACAGGTGAGGGTACGGAAACGTGGGAGGGTCAGGCTACGTGCTGACGCACGGGTCAGTGCCAGCGTACGGGCCAGGAGTAGGCTACGGCTTGGGGGTAAGTTGTAGGGCTGGTGGTGGGTTTCCGTTCCGGGCTAGGGTTAGGGTTAGGGAACGGCAAGGCTTAGGGCACAGGTGAGGGTATGGAAACGTGGGAGGGTCAGGCTACGTGCTGACGCACGGGTCAGTGCCAGCGTACGGGCCAGGAGTAGGCTAAGGTGTAGGGTAAGGTGTAGGGCTGGTGGTGGGTTTCCGTTCCGGGCTAGGGTTAGGGTTAGGGAACGGCAAGGCTTAGGGCACAGGTGAGGGTACGGAAACGTGGGAGGGTCAGGCTACGTGCTGACGCACGGGTCAGTGCCAGCGTACGGGCTAGGAGTAGGCTACGGCGTAGGGTAATGTGTAGGGCTGGTGGTGGTTTTCCGTTCCGGGCTAGGGTTAGGGTTAGGGAACGGCAAGGTTTAGGGCACAGGTGAGGGTATGGAAACGTGGGAGGGTCAGGCTACGTGGTGACGCACGGGTCAGTGCCAGCGTACGGGCCAGGAGTAGGCTAAGGTGTAGGGTAAGGTGTAGGGCTGGTGGTGGGTTTCTGCGCCGGCCTAGGGTTAGGGTTAGGGAACGGCAAGGCTTAGGGCACAGGTGAGGGTACGGAAACGTGGGAGGGTCAGGCTACGAGCTAACGCACGGGTCAGTGCCAGCGTACGGGCCAGGAGTCGGCTACGGCTTGGGGGTAAGTTTTAAGGCTGTTGGTGGTTTTCCGTTCCGGGCTAGGGTTAGGGTTATGGAACGGCAAGGCTTAGGGCACAGGTGAGGGTACGGAAACGTGGCACGGTCAGGCTATGTGCTGACGCACGGGTCAGTGCCAGCATACGGGCCAGGAGTAGGCTACCGCACAGGGTAAGGTGTAGGGCTGGTGGTGGGTTTTCATTGTGGGCTAGGGTTAGGGTTAGGGAACGGCAAGGCTTAGGGCACAGGTGAGGGTACGGAAACGTGGGAGGGTCAGGCTACGTGCTGACGCACGGGTCAGTGCCAGCGTACGGGCCAGGAGTAGGCTACGGCGTAGTGTAAGGTGTAGGGCTGGTGGTGGGTTTTCGTTCCGGGCTAGGATTAGGGTTAGGGAACGGCAAGGCTTAGGGAACAGGTGAGGGTACGGAAACGTGGGAGGGTCAGGCTACGTGCTGACGCACGGGTCAGTGCCAGCGTACGGGCCAGGAGTAGGCTACGGCTTGGGGGAGAGGTGTAGGGTTGGTGGTGCGTTTCCATTCCGGGCTAGGGTTAGGGTTAGGGAACGGCAAGGCTTAGGGCACAGGTGAGGGTACGGAAACGTGGCACGGTCAGGCTATGTGCTGACGCACGGGTCAGTTCCAGCGTACGGGCCAGGAGTAGGCTACCGCACAGGGTAAGGTGTAGGTCTCGTGGTGGGTTTTCATTGTGGGCTAGGGTTAGGGTTATGGAACGGCAAGGCTTAGGGCACAGGTGAGGTTACGGAAACGTGGGAGGGTCAGGCTACGGGCTGACACACGGGTCAGTGCCAGCGTACGGGCCAGGAGTAGGCTACAGCTTGGTGGTAAGGTGTAAGGCTGTTGGTGGTTTTCCGTTCCGGGCTAGGGTTAGGGTTAGGGAACGGCAAGGCTTAGGGCACAGGTGAGGGTACGGAAACGTGGCACGGTCAGGCTACGTTCTGACGCACGGGTCAGTTCCAGCGTACGGGCCAGGAGAAGGCTACGGCTTGGGGGTAAGGTGTAGGGCTGGTGGTGGGTTTTCGTTTCGGGCTAGGGTTAGGGTTAGGGAACGGCAAGGCTTAGGGCACAGGTGAGGGTACGGAAACGTGGGAGGGTCAGGCTACGTGCTGACTCACGGGTCAGTGCCAGCGTACGGGCCAGGAGTAGGCTACGGCTAGGGGGAGAGGTGTAGGGTTGGTGGTGGGTTTCCGTTCCGGGCTAGGTTTAGGGTTAGGGAATGGCAAGGCTTAGGGCACAGGTGAGGGTACGGAAACGTGTGAGGGTCAGGCTACGTGCTGACGCACGGGTCAGTGCTAGCATACAGGCCAGGAGTAGGCTACGGCGTAGGGTAAGGTGGAGGGCTGGTGGTGGGTTTCCGTTCCGGGCTAGGGTTAGGGTTAGGGAACGGCAAGGCTTAGGGCACAGGTGAGGGTACGGAAACGTGGGAGGGTCAGGCTACGTGCTGACTCACGGGTCAGCGCCAGCGTACGGGCCAGGAGTAGGCTACGGCTTGGGGGTAAGGTGTAGGGCTGGTGGTGGGTTTCCGTTCCGGGCTAGGGTTAGGGTTAGGGAACGGCAAGGCTTAGGGCACAGGTGAGGGTACGGAAACGTGGGAGGGTCAGGCTACGTGCTGACGCACGGGTCAGTGCCAGCGTACGGGCCTGGAGTAGGCTACGGCTTGGGGGTAAGCTGTAGGGCTGGTGGTGGGTTTCCGTTCCGGGCTAGGGTTAGGGTTAGGGAACGGCAAGGCTTAGGGCACAGGTGAGGGTACGGAAACGTGGGAGGGTCAGGCTACGTGCTGACGCACGGGTCAGTGCCAGCATACGGGCCAGGAGTAGGCTACCGCTTGGGGGTAAGCTGTAGGGCTGGTGGTGGGTTTCCGTTCCGGGCTAGGGTTAGGGTTAGGGAACGGCAAGGCTTAGGGCACAGGTGAGGGTACAGAAACGTGGGAGGGTCAGGCTACGTGCTGACGCATGGATCAGTGCCAGCGTACGGGTCAGGAGTAGGCTACGGCGTAGGGTAAGGTGTAGGGCTGGTGGTGGTTTTCCGTTCCGGGCTAGGGTTAGGGTTAGGGAACGGCAAGGCTTAGGGCACAGATGAGGGTACGGAAACGTGGGAGGGTCAGGCTACGTGCTGACGCACGGGTCAGTGCCAGCGTACGGGCCAGGAGTAGGCTACGGCTTGGGGGTAAGTTGTAGGGCTGGTGGTGGGTTTCCGTTCCGGGCTAGGGTTAGGGTTAGGGAACGGCAAGGCTTAGGGCACAGGTGAGGGTACGGAAACGTGGGAGGGTCAGGCTACGTGCTGATGCACGTGTCAGTGCCAGCGTACAGGCCAGGTGTAGGCTACGGCTTGGGGGTAAGGTGTAGGGCTTTTGGTGGGTTTCCGTTCCGGGCTAGGGTTAGGGTTAGGGAACGGCAAGGCTTAGGGCACAGGTGAGGGTACGGAAACGTGGGAGGGTCAGACTACGTGCTGACGCATGGGTCAGTGCCAGCGCACGGGCCTGGAGTAGGCTACAGCGTAGGGTAAGGTGTAGGGCTGGTGGTGGATTTCCGTTCCGGGCTAGGGTTAGGGTTAGGGAACGGCAAGGCTTAGGGCACAGGTGAGGGTACGGAAACGTGGGAGGGTCAGGCTACGTGCTGACGCACGGGTCAGTGCCAGCGTACGGGCCAGGAGTAGGCTACGGCTTGGGGGTAAGTTGTAGGGCTGGTGGTGGGTTTCCGTTCCGGGCTAGGGTTAGGGTTAGGGAACGGCAAGGCTTAGGGCACAGGTGAGGGTATGGAAACGTGGGAGGGTCAGGCTACGTGCTGACGCACGGGTCAGTGCCAGCGTACGGGCCAGGAGTAGGCTAAGGTGTAGGGTAAGGTGTAGGGCTGGTGGTGGGTTTCCGTTCCGGGCTAGGGTTAGGGTTAGGGAACGGCAAGGCTTAGGGCACAGGTGAGGGTACGGAAACGTGGGAGGGTCAGGCTACGTGCTGACGCACGGGTCAGTGCCAGCGTACGGGCTAGGAGTAGGCTACGGCGTAGGGTAATGTGTAGGGCTGGTGGTGGTTTTCCGTTCCGGGCTAGGGTTAGGTTTAGGGAACGGCAAGGTTTAGGGCACAGGTGAGGGTATGGAAACGTGGGAGGGTCAGGCTACGTGGTGACGCACGGGTCAGTGCCAGCGTACGGGCCAGGAGTAGGCTAAGGTGTAGGGTAAGGTGTAGGGCTGGTGGTGGGTTTCTGCGCCGGCCTAGGGTTAGGGTTAGGGAACGGCAAGGCTTAGGGCACAGGTGAGGGTACGGAAACGTGGGAGGGTCAGGCTACGAGCTAACGCACGGGTCAGTGCCAGCGTACGGGCCAGGAGTCGGCTACGGCTTGGGGGTAAGTTTTAAGGCTGTTGGTGGTTTTCCGTTCCGGGCTAGGGTTAGGGTTATGGAACGGCAAGGCTTAGGGCACAGGTGAGGGTACGGAAACGTGGCACGGTCAGGCTATGTGCTGACGCACGGGTCAGTGCCAGCATACGGGCCAGGAGTAGGCTACCGCACAGGGTAAGGTGTAGGGCTGGTGGTGGGTTTTCATTGTGGGCTAGGGTTAGGGTTAGGGAACGGCAAGGCTTAGGGCACAGGTGAGGGTACGGAAACGTGGGAGGGTCAGGCTACGTGCTGACGCACGGGTCAGTGCCAGCGTACGGGCCAGGAGTAGGCTACGGCGTAGTGTAAGGTGTAAGGCTGTTGGTGGTTTTCCGTTCCGGGCTCGGGTTAGGGTTAGGGAATGGCCAGGCTTAGGGCACAGGTGAGGGTATGGAAACGTGGCACGGTCAGGCTATGTGCTGACGCACGGGTCAGTGCCAGCGTACGGGCCAGGAGCAGGCTACGGCTTGCGGGTAAGGTGTAGGGCTGGTGGTGGGTTTCCGTTCCGGGCTAGGGTTACGGTTAGGGAACGGCAAGGCTTAGGGCACAGGTGAGGGTACGGAAACGTGTGAGGATCAGGCTATGTGCTGACGCACGGGTCAGTGCTAGCATACAGGCCAGGAGTAGGCTACGACGTAGGGTAAGGTGTAGGGATGGTGGTGGGTTTCCGTTCCGGGCTAGGGTGAGGGTTAGGGAACTGCAAGGCTTAGGGCACAGGTGAGGGTACGGAAACGTGGAAGGGTCAGGCTACGTGCTGACGCACGGATCAGTGCCAGCGTACGGGCCAGGAGTAGGCTACGGCTTGGGGGTAAGGTTTAGGGGTGGTGGTGGGTTTCCGTGCTGGGCTAGGGTTAGGGTTAGGGAACGGCAAGGCTTAGGGCACAGGTGAGGGTACGGAAACGTGGGAGGGTCAGGCTACGGGCTGACACACGGGTCAGTGCCAGCGTACGGGCCAGGATTAGGCTACGGTGTAGGGTAAGGTGTAGGGCTGATGGTGGGTTTCCGTTCCGGGCTAGGGTTTAGGGTTAGGGAACGGCAAGGCGTAGGGCACAGGTGAGGGTACGGAAACGTGGGAGGGTCAGGCTACGTGCTGACGCACGGGTCAGTGCCAGCGTACGGTCCAGGAGTAGGCTACGGGTTGGGGGAGAGAGGTAGGGTTGGTGGTGGGTTTCCGTTCCGGGCTAGGGTTACGTTTAGGGAACGGCAAGGCTTATGGCACAGGTGAGGGTACGGAAACGTGGGAGGGTCAGGCTACGTGCTGACGCACGTGTCAGTGCCAGCGTACGGGCCAGGAGTAGGCTACGGCTTGGGGGTAAGGTGTAGGGCTGGCGGTGCGTTTCCGTGCTGGCCTAGGGTTAGGGTTAGGGAACGGCAAGGCTTAGGGCACATGTGAGGGTACGGAAACGTGGGAGGTTCAGGCTACGTGCTGACGCATGGGTCATTGCCAGCGTACGGGCCAGGAGTAGGCTACGGCGTAGGGTAAGGTGTAGGGCTGGTGGTGGGTTTCCGTTCAGGGCTAGGGTTAGGGTTAGGGAACGGCAAGGCTTAGGGCACAGGTGAGGGTACGGAAACGTGGGAGGGTCAGGCTACGTGCTGACGCACGGGTCAGTGCCACCGTACGGGCCAGGAGCAGGCTATGGCTTGGGGGTAAGGTGTAGGGCTGGTGGTGGGTTTCCGTTCCGGGCTAGGGTTAGGGTTAGGGAACGGCAAGGCTTAGGGCACAGGTGTGGGTACGGAAACGTGGCACGGTCAGGTTATGTGCTGACGCACGGGTCAGTGCCAGCGTACGGGCCAGGAGTACCCTACCGCACAGGGTAAGGTGTAGGGCTCGTGGTGCGTTTCCATTTTGGGCTAGGGTTAGGGTTAGGGAACGGCAAGGCTTAGGGCACAGATGAGGGTACGGAAACGTGGGAGGGTCAGGCTACGTTCTGACGCATGGGTCAGTGCCAGCGTACGGGACAGGAGTAGGCTACGGCTTGGCGGTAAGGTGTAGGGCTGGTGGTGGGTTTCCGTTCCGGGCTAGGGTTAGGGTTAGGGAACGGCAAGGCTTAGGGCACAGGTGAGGTTACGGAAACGTGGGAGGGTCAGGCTACGTGCTGACGCACGGGTCAGTGCCAGCGTACGGGCCAGGATTAGGCTACGGTGTAGGGTAAGGTGTAGGGCTGGTGGTGGGTTTCCGTTCCGGGCTAGGGTTTAGGGTTAGGGAACGGCAAGGCTTAGGGCACAGGTGAGGGTACGGAAACGTGGGAGGGTCAGGCTACGTGCTGACGCACGGGTCAGTGCCAGCGTACGGTCCAGGAGTAGGCTACGGCTTGGGGGAGAGGTGTAGGGTTGGTGGTGGGTTTCCGTTCCGGGCTAGGGTTACGTTTAGGGAACGGCAAGGCTTAGGGCACAGGTGAGGGTACGGAAACGTGGGAGGATCAGGCTACGTGCTGACGCACGGCTCAGTGCCAGCGTACGGGCCAGGAGTAGGCTACGGCTTGGGGGTAAGGTGTAGGGCTGGTGGTGGGTTTCCGTGCTGGCCTAGGGTTAGGGTTAGGGAACAGCAAGGCTTAGGGCACAGGTGAGGGTACGGAAACGTGGGAGGGTCAGGCTACGTGCTGACGCACGGGTCTGTGCCACCGTACGGGCCAGGAGCAGGCTACGGCGTAGGGTAAGGTGTAGGGCTGGTGGTGGGTTTCCGTTCCGGGCTAGGGTTAGGGTTAGGGAACGGCAAGGCTTAGGGCACAGGTGAGGGTATGGAAACGTGGCACGGTCAGGCTATGTGCTGACGCATGGGTCAGTGCCAGCGTACGGGCCAGGAGTAGGCTACCGCACAGGGTAAGGTGTAGGGCTGGTGGTGGGTTTCCATTGTGGGCTAGGGTTAGGGTTAGGGAACGGCAAGGCTTAGGGCACATGTGAGGGTACGGAAACGTGGGAGGGTCAGGCTACGTGCTGACGCACGGGTCAGTGCCAGCGTACGGGCCAGGAGTAGGCTATGGCTTGGGGGAAAGGTGTAGGGTTGGTGGTGGGTTTCCGTTCTGGGTTAGGGTTAGGGTTAGGGAACTGTAAGGCTTAGGGCACAGGTGAGGGTACGGAAACGTGGGAAGGTCAGGCTAGGTGCTGACGCACGGGTGAGTGCCAGCGTACGGGCCAGGAGTAGGCTACGGCGTAGGGTAAGGTGTAGGGCTGGTGGTGGGTTTCCGTTCCGGGCTAGGGTTAGGGTTAGGGAACGGCAAGGCTTAGGGCACAGGTGAGGGTACGGAAACGTGGGAAGGTCAGGCTAGGTGCTGACGCACGGGTCAGTGCCAGCGTACGGGCCAGGAGTAGGCTACGGCTTGGTGGTAAGGTGTAGGGCTGGTGGTGGGTTTCCTTTCAGGGCAAGGTTAGGGTTAGGGAACGGCAAGGCTTAGGGCACAGGTGAGGTTACGGAAACATGGGAGGGTCAGGCTACGGGCTGACACACGGGTCAGTGCCACCGTACGGGCCAGGAGTAGGCTACAGCTTGGTGGTAAGGTGTAAGGCTGTTGGTGGTTTTCCGTTCCTGGCTAGGGTTAGGGTTAGGGAACGGCAAGGCTTAGGGCACAGGTGAGGGTATGGAAACGTGGCACGGTCAGGCTATGTGCTGACGCACAGTCAGTGCCAGCGTACGGGCCAGGAGTAGGCTACGGCTTGGGGGTAAGGTGTAGGGGTGGTGGTGGGTTTCCGTGCTGGGCTAGGGTTAGGGTTAGGGAACGGCAAGGCTTAGGGCACAGGTGAGGGTACGGAAACGTGGGAGGGTCAGGCTACGTGCTGACGCACGGGTCAGTGCCAGCGTACGGGCTAGCATTAGGCTACGGTGTAGGGTAAGGTGTAGGGCTGGTGGTGGGTTTCCGTTCCGGGCTAGGGTTTATGGTTAGAGAACGGCAAGGCTTAGGGCACAGGTGAGGGTACGGAAACGTGGGAGGGTCAGGCTACGTGCTGACGCACGGGTCAGTGCCAGCGTACGGTCCAGGAGTAGGCTACGGCTTGGGGGAGAGGTGTAGGGTTGGTGGTGGGTTTCCGTTCCGGGCTAGGGTTACGTTTAGGGAACGGCAAGGCTTAGGGCACAGGTGAGGGTACGGAAACGTGGGAGGATCAGGCTACGTGCTGACGCACGGCTCAGTGCCAGCGTACGCGCCAGGAGTAGGCTACGGCTTGGGGGTAAGGTGTAGGGCTGGTGGTGGGTTTCTGTGCCGGCCTAGGGTTAGGGTTAGGGAACGGCAAGGCTTAGGGCACAGGTGAGGTTACGGAAACGTGGGAGGGTCAGGCTACGTGCTGACGCACGGGTCAGTGCCAGCGTACGGGCCAGGAGTAGGCTACGGCGTAGGGTAAGGTGTAGGGCTGGTGGTGGGTTTCCGTTCAGGGCTGGGGTTAGGGTTAGGGAACGGCAAGTCTTAGGGCACAGGTGAGGGTACGGAAACGTGGGAGGGTCAGGCTACGAGCTGACGCATGGGTCAGTGCCAGCGTACGGGCCAGGAGTAGGCTACGGCTTGGGGGTAAGGTTTAAGGCTGTTGGTGGTTTTCCGTTCCAGGATAGGTTTAGGGTTATGGAACGGCAAGGCTTAGGGCACAGGTGAGGGTATGGAAACGTGGCACGGTCAGGCTATGTGCTGACGCACGGGTCAGTGCCAGCATACGGGCAAGGAGTAGGCTACCGCACAGGGTAAGGTGTAGGGCTGGTGGTGGGTTTCCATTGTGGGCTAGGGTTAGGGTTAGGGAACGGCAAGGCTTAGGGCACAGGTGAGGGTACGGAAACGTGGGAGGGTCAGGCTACGTGCTGACGCACGGGTCAGTGCCAGCGTACGGGCCAGGAGTAGGCTACGGCGTAGTGTAAGTTGTAGGGCTGGTGGTGGGTTTTCGTTCCGGGCTAGGATTAGGGTTAGGGAACGGCAAGGCTTAGGGCACAGGTGAGGGTACGGAAACGTGGGACGGTCAGGCTACGTGCTGACGCACGGGTCAGTGCCAGCGTACGGGCCAGGAGTAGGCTACGGCTTGGGGGAGAGTTGTAGGGTTGGTGGTGGGTTTCCGTTCCGGGCTAGGGTTAGGGTTATGGAACGGCAAGGCTTAGGGCACAGGTGAGGGTACGGAAACGTGGCACTGTCAGGCTATGTGGTGACGCACGGGTCAGTTCCAGCGTACGGGCCAGAAATAGGCTACCGCACAGGGTAAGGTGTAGGGCTGGTGGTGGGTTTCCATTGTAGGCTAGGGTTAGGGTTAGGGAACGGCAAGGCTTAGGGCACAGGTGAGGGTACGGAAACGTGGGAGGGTCAGGCTACGTGCTGACGCACGGGTCAGTGCCAGCGTAC
This sequence comes from Mesoplodon mirus, assembly GCF_964341445.2. Classification (NCBI taxonomy): domain Eukaryota; kingdom Metazoa; phylum Chordata; class Mammalia; order Artiodactyla; family Ziphiidae; genus Mesoplodon; species Mesoplodon mirus. The sequence goes on along the minus strand of NW_028295624.1, from coordinate 697,590 downwards.
GGGCCAGGAGTAGGCTATCGCTTGGGGAAAAGGTGTAGGGTTGGTGGTGGATTTCCGTTCCGGGCTATGGTTAGGGTTAGGGAATTGCAAGGCTTAGGGCACAGGTGAGGGTACGGAAACGTGTGAGGGTGAGGCTACGTTCTGACGCACGGGTCAGTGCCAGCATACGGGCCAGGAGTAGGCTACGGCGTAGGGTAAGGTGTAGGGCTGGTGGTGGGTTTCCGTTCCGGGCTAGGGTTAGGGTTAGGGAACGGCAAGGCTTAGGGCACAGGTGAGGGTACGGAAACGTGGGAAGGTCAGGCTAGGTGCTGACGCACGGGTCAGTGCCAGCGTACGGGCCAGGAGTATGCTACGGCTTGGGGGTAAGGTGTAGGGCTGGTGGTGGGTTTCCTTTCCGGGCTAGGGTTAGGGTTAGGGAACGTCAAGGCTTAGGGCACAGGTGAGGTTACGGAAACGTGGGAGGGTCAGGCTACGGGCTGACACACGGGTCAGTGCCAGCGTACGGGCCAGGAGTAGGCTACAGCTTGGTGGTAAGGTGTAAGGCTGTTGGTGGTTTTCCGTTCCGGGCTAGGGTTAGGGTTAGGGAACGGCAAGGATTAGGGCACAGGTGAGGGTATGGAAACGTGGGACGGTCAGGCTATGTGCTGACGCACGGGTCAGTGCCAGCGTACGGGCCAGGAATAGGCTACGGCTTGGGGGTAAGGTGTAGGGCTGGTGGTGGGTTTCTGTGCCGGCCTAGGGTTAGGGTTAGGGAACGGCAAGGCTTAGGGCACAGGTGAGGGTACGGAAACGTGGGAAGGTCAGGCTACGTGCTGACGCACGAGTCAGTGCCAGCGTACGGGCCAGGAGTAGGCTACGGCGTAGGGTAAGGTGTAGGGCTGGTGGTGGGTTTCCGTTCTGGGCTAGGGTTAGGGTTAGGGAATGGCAAGGCTTAGGGCACAGGTGAGGGTACGTAAACGTGGGAGGGTCAGGCTACGTGCTCACGCACGTGTCAGTGCCAGCATAGGGGCCAGGAGTAGGCTACCGCACAGGGTAAGGTGTAGGGCTGGTGGTGGGTTTCCATTGTGGGCTACGGATAGGGTTAGGGAACGGCAAGGCTTAGGGCACAGGTGAGGGTACGGAAACGTTGGAGGGTCAGGCTACATGCTGACGCACGGGTCAGTGCCAGCGTACGGGCCAGGAGTAGTCTACGGCTAGGGGGAGAGGTGTAGGGTTGGTGGTGGGTTTCCCTTCCGGGGTAGGGTTAGGGTTAGGGAACGGCAAGGCTTAGGGCACAGGTGAGGGTACGGAAACGTGTGAGGGTCAGGCTTCGTGCTGACGCACGGGTCAGTGCTAGCATACAGGCCAGGAGTAGGCTACGGTGTAGGGTAAGGTGTAGGGCTGGTGGTGGTTTTCCGTTCTGGGCTAGGGTTAGGGTTAGGGAACGGCATGGGTTAGGGCACAGGTGAGGGTACGTAAACGTGGGAGGGTCAGGCTACCTGCTGACGCACGGGTCAGTGCCAGCGTACGGGCCAGGAGTAGGCTACGGCTTGGGAGTACGGTGTAGGGTTGTTGGTGGGTTTCCGTGCAGGCCTAGGGTTAGGGTTAGGGAACGGCAAGGCTTAGGGCACAGGTGAGGGTACGGAAACGTGGGAGGGTCAGGCTACGTGCTGACGCACGGGTCAGTGCCAGCGTACGGGCCAGGAGTAGGCTACAGCTTAGGATAAGGTGTAGGGCTGGTGGTGGGTTTCCGTTCTGTGCTAGGGTTAGGGTTAGGGAACGGCAAGGCTTAGGGCACAGGTGACGGTACGTAAACGTGGGAGGGTCAGGCTACGTTCTGACGCACGGGTCAGTGCCAGCATACGGGTCAGGAGTAGGCTACGGCTTGGGGGAAAGTTGTAGGGTTGGTGGTGGGTTTCCGTTCCCGGCTAGGGTTAGGGTTAGGGAACGGCAAGGCTTAGGGCACAGGTGAGGGTACGGAAACGTGGGAGGGTCAGGCTACGTGCTGACGCATGGGTCAGTGCCAGCGTACGGGCCAGGAGTAGGCTACGGCTTTGGGGAAAGGTGTAGGGTTGGTGGTGGGTTTCCGTTCCGGGCTAGGGTTAGGGTTAGGGAACGGCAAGGCTTAGGGCACAGGTGAGGGTACGGAAACGTGGGAGGGTTAGGCTACGTGCTGACGCACGGGTCAGTGCCAGCGTACGGGCCAGGAGTAGGCTACGGCGAAGGGTAAGGTGTAGGGCTGGTGGTGGGTTTCCGTTCCGGGCTAGGGTTAGGGTTAGGGAACGGCAAGGCTTAGGGCACGGGTGAGGGTACGGAAACGTGGGAGGGTTAGGCTACGTGCTGACGCACGGGTCAGTGCCAGCGTACGGGCCAGGAGTAGCCTACGGCTAGGGGGAGAGGTGTAGGGTTGGTGGTGGGTTTCCATTCCGGGCTAGGGTTAGGGTTAGGGAATGGCAAGGCTTAGGGCACAGGTGAGGGTACTTAAACGTGGGAGGGTCAGGCTACGTGCTGACGCACGGGTCAGTGCCAGCGTACGGGCCAGGAGTAGGCTACGGCTTGGGGGTAAGGTGTAGGGTTGGTGGTGTGTTTCCGTGCTGGCCTAGGGTTAGGGTTAGGGAACGGCAAGGCTTAGGGCACAGGTGAGGGTACGGAAACGTGGGAGGGTCAGGTTACGTGCTGACGCACGGGTCAGTGCCAGCATACGGGCCAGGAGTAGGCTACGTCGTAGGGTAAGGTGTAGGGCTGGTGGTGGGTTTCCGTTCCGGGCTCGGGTTAGGGTTAGGGAACGGCAAGGCTTAGGGCACAGGTGAGGGTACGGAAACGTGGGAGGGTCAGGCTACGAGCTGACGCACGGGTCAGTGCCAGCGTACGGGCCAGAAGTAGGCTACGGCTTGGGGGTAAGGTGTAGGGCTGGTGGTGGGTTTCCGTTCCGGGCTAGGGTTAGGGTTAGGGAACGGCAAGGCTTAGGGCACAGGTGAGGGTACGGAAACGTGGCACAGTCAGGCTATGTGCTGACACACGGGTCAGTGCCCGCATACGGGCCAGGAGTAGGCTACCGCACAGGGTAAGGTGTAGGGCTGGTGGTGGGTTTCCATTGTGGGCTAGGGTTATGGTTAGGGAACGGCAAGGCTTAGGGCACAGGTGAGGGTACGGAAACGTGGGAGGGTCAGGCTACGTGCTGACGCACGGGGCAGTGCCAGCGTACGGGCCAGGAGTAGGCTACGGCATAGGGTAAGGTGTAGGGCTGGTGGTGGGTTTTCGTTCCGGGCTAGGGTTAGGGTTAGGGAAACGGCAAGGCTTAGGGCACAGGTGAGGGTACGGAAACGTGGGAGGTTCAGGCTACGTGCTGACGCACGGGTCAGTGCCAGCGTACGGGCCAGGAGTAGGCTACGGCTTGGGGGAGAGGTGTAGGTTTGGTGTTGGGTTTCCGTTCCGGGCTAGGGTTAGGGTTAGGGAACGGCAAGCCTTAGGGCACAGGTGAGGGTACTGAAACGTGGGAGGGTCAGGCTACATGCTGACGCACGGGTCAGTGCCAGCGTACGGGCCAGGAGTAGGCAACGGCTTGGGGGTAAGGTGTAGGGGTGGTGGTGGGTTTCCGAGCTGGGCTAGGGTTAGGGTTAGGGAACGGCAAGGCTTAGGGCACAGGTGAGGGTACGGAAACGTGGGAGGGTCAGGCTACGTGCTGACGCACGGATCAGTGCCAGCGTACGGGCCACGAGTAGGCTACGGCTAGGGGGTAAGGTTTAGGGCTGGTGGTGGGTTTCTGTGCCGGCCTAGGGTTAGGGTTAGGGAACGGCAAGGCTTAGGGCACAGGTGAGGTTACGGAAACGTGGGAGGGTCAGGCTACGTGCTGACGCACGTGTCAGTGCCAGCGTACGGGCCAGGATTAGGCTACGGTGTAGTGTAAGGTGTAGGGCTGGTGGTGGGTTTCCGTTCCGGGCTAGGGTTTAGGGTTAGGGAACGGCAAGGCTTAGGGCACAGGTGAGGGTACGGAAACGTGGGAGGGTCAGGCTATGTGCTGACGCACGCGTCAGTGCCAGCGTACGGGCCAGGAGTAGGCTACGGCTTGGGGGTAAGGTGTAGGGCTGGTGGTGGGTTTCTCTGCCGGCCTAGGGTTAGGGTTAGGGAACGGTAAGGCTTAGGGCACAGGTGAGGGTACGGAAACGTTGGAGGGTCAGGCTACGTGCTGACGCATGGGTCATTGCCAGCGTACGGGCCAGGAGTAGGCTACAGCTTAGGGTAAGGTGTAGGGCTGGTGGTGGGTTTCCGTTCCAGGCTAGGGTTAGGGTTAGGGAACGGCAAGGCTTAGGGCACAGGTGAGGGTACGGAAACGTGGGAGGGTCAGGCTACGTGCTGACACACGGGTCAGTGCCAGCGTACGGGCCAGGAGCAGGCTACGGCTTGCGGGTAAGGTGTAGGGCTGGTGGTGGGTTTCCGTTCCGGGCTAGGGTTACGGTTAGGGAACAGCAAGGCTTAGGGCACAGGTGAGGGTACGGAAACGTGTGAGGATCAGGCTATGTGCTGACGCACGGGTCAGTGCTAGCATACAGGCCAGGAGTAGGCTACGGCGTAGGGTAAGGTGTAGGGCTGGTGGTGGGTTTCCGTTCCGGGCTAGGGTGAGGGTTAGGGAACTGCAAGGCTTAGGGCACAGGTGAGGGTACGGAAACGTGGAAGGGTCAGGCTACGTGCTGACGCACGGGTCAGTGCCAGCGTCCGGGCCAGGAGTAGGCTACGGCTTGGGGGTAAGGTGTAGGGGTGGTGGTGGGTTTCCGTGCTGGGCTAGGGTTAGGGTTAGGGAACGGCAAGGCTTAGGGCACAGGTGAGGGTACAGAAACGTGGGAGGGTCAGGCTACGGGCTGACACACGGGTCAGTGCCAGCGTACGGGCCAGGATTAGGCTACGGTGTAGGGTAAGGTGTAGGGCTGATGGTGGGTTTCCGTTCCGGGCTAGGGTTTAGGGTTAGGGAACGGCAAGTCTTAGGGCACAGGTGAGGGTACGGAAACGTGGGAGGGTCAGGCTACGTGGTGACGCACGGGTCAGTGCCAGCGTACGGTCCAGGAGTAGGCTACGGCTTGGGGGAGAGGTGTAGGGTTGGTGGTGGGTTTCCGTTCCGGGGTAGGGTTACGTTTAGGGAACGGCAAGGCTTATGGCACAGGTGAGGGTACGGAAACGTGGGAGGGTCAGGCTACGTGCTGACGCACGGGTCAGTGCCAGCGTACGGGCCAGGAGTAGGCTACGGCTTGGGGGTAAGGTGTAGGGCTGGCGGTGGGTTTCCGTGCTGGCCTAGGTTTAGGGTTAGGGAACGGCAAGGCTTAGGGCACATGTGAGGGTACGGAAACGTGGGAGGTTCAGGCTACGTGCTGACGCATGGGTCATTGCCAGCGTACGGGCCAGGAGTAGGCTACGGCGTAGGGTAAGGTGTAGGGCTGGTGGTGGGTTTCCGTTCAGGGCTATGGTTAGGGTTAGGGAACGGCAAGGCTTAGGGCACAGGTGAGGGTACGGAAACGTGGGAGGGTCAGGCTACGTGCTGACGCACGGGTCAGTGCCACCGTACGGGTCAGGAGCAGGCTACGGCTTGGGGGTAAGGTGTAGGGCTGGTGGTGCGTTTCCATTTTGGGCTAGGGTTAGGGTTAGGGAACGGCAAGGCTTAGGGCACAGATGAGGGTACGGAAACGTGGGAGGGTCAGGCTACGTTCTGACGCATGGGTCAGTGCCAGCGTACGGGACAGGAGTAGGCTACGGCTTGGGGGTAAGGTGTAGGGCTGGTGGTGGGTTTCCGTTCCGGGCTAGGGTTAGGGTTAGGGAACGGCAAGGCTTAGGGCACAGGTGAGGGTACGGAAACGTGGCACGGTCAGGCTATGTGCTGACGCACGGGTCAGTGCCAGCGTACGGGCCAGGAGTAGGCTACCGCACAGGGTAAGGTGTAGGGCTGGTGGTGGGTTTCTGTGCCGGCCTAGGGTTAGGGTTAGGGAATGGCAAGGCTTAGGGCACAGGTGAGGTTACGGAAACGTGGGAGGGTCAGGCTACGTGCTGACGCACGAGTCAGTGACAGCATACGGGCCAGGAGTAGTCTACGGTTTTGGGGTAAGGTGTAGGGCTGGTGGTGGGTTTCTGCGCCGGCCTAGGGTTAGGGTTAGGGAACGGCAAGGCTTAGGGCACAGGTGAGGGTACGGAAACGTGGGAGGGTCAGGCTACGAGCTGACGCACGGGTCAGTGCCAGCGTACGGGCCAGGAGTCGGCTACGGCTTGGGGGTAAGTTTTAAGGCTGTTGGTGGTTTTCCGTTCCGGGCTAGGGTTAGGGTTATGGAACGGCAAGGCTTAGGGCACAGGTGAGTGTACGGAAACGTGGCACGGTCAGGCTATGTGCTGACGCACGGGTCAGTGCCAGCATACGGGCCAGGAGTAGGCTACCGCACAGGGTAAGGTGTAGGGCTGGTGGTGGGTTTTCATTGTGGGCTAGGGTAAGGGTTAGGGAACGGCAAGGCTTAGGGCACAGGTGAGGGTACGGAAACGTGGGAGGGTCAGGCTACGTGCTGACGCACGGGTCAGTGCCAGCGTACGGGCCAGGAGTAGGCTACGGCGTAGTGTAAGGTGTAGGGCTGGTGGTGGGTTTTCGTTCCGGGCTAGGATTAGGGTTAGGGAACGGCAAGGCTTAGGTCACAGGTGAGGGTACGGAAACGTGGGAGGGTCAGGCTACGTGCTGACGCACGGGTCTGTGCCAGCGTACGGGCCAGGAGTAGGCTACGGCTTGGGGGAGAGGTGTAGGGTTGGTGGTGGGTTTCCGTTCCGGGCTAGGGTTAGGGTTAGGGAACGGCAAGGCTTAGGGCACAGGTGAGGGTACGGAAACGTGGCACGGTCAGGCTATGTGCTGACGCACGGGTCAGTTCCAGCGTACGGGCCAGGAGTAGGCTACCGCACAGGGTAAGGTGTAGGTCTGGTGGTGGGTTTCCATTGTGGGCTAGGGTTAGGGTTAGGGAACGGCAAGGCTTAGGGCACAGGTGAGGTTACGGAAACGTGGGAGGGTCAGGCTACGGGCTGACACACGGGTCAGTGCCAGCGTACGGGCCAGGAGTATGCTACAGCTTGGTGGTAAGGTGTAAGGCTGTTGGTGGTTTTCCGTTCCGGGCTAGGGTTAGGGTTAGGGAACGGCAAGGCTTAGGGAACAGGTGAGGGTACGGAAACGTGGCACGGTCAGGCTACATGCTGACGCACGGGTCAGTTCCAGCGTACGGGCCAGGAGAAGGCTACGGCTTGGGGGTAAGGTGTAGGGCTGGTGGTGGGTTTTCGTTTCGGGCTAGGGTTAGGGTTAGGGAACGGCAAGGCTTAGGGCACAGGTGAGGGTACGGAAACGTGGGAGGGTCAGGCTACGTGCTGACTCACGGGTCAGTGCCAGCGTACGGGCCAGGAGTAGGCTACGGCTAGGGGGAGAGGTGTAGGGTTGGTGGTGGGTTTCCGTTCCGGGCTAGGGTTAGGGTTTGGGAATGGCAAGGCTTAGGGCACAGGTGAGGGTACGGAAACGTGTGAGGGTCAGGCTACGTGCTGACGCACGGGTCAGTGCTAGCATACAGGCCAGGAGTAGGCTACGGCGTAGGGTAAGGTGTAGGGCTGGTGGTGGGTTTCCGTTCCGGGCTAGGGTTAGGGTTAGGGAACGGCAAGGCTTAGGGCACAGGTGAGGGTACGTAAACGTGGGAGGGTCAGGCTACGTGCTGACGCACGGGTCAGTGCCAGCGTACGGGCCAGGAGTAGGCTACGGCTTGGGGGTAAGGTGTAGGGTTGGTGGTGTGTTTCCGTGCTGGCCTAGGGTTAGGGTTAGGGAACGGCAAGGCTTAGGGCACAGGTGAGGGTACGGAAACGTGGGAGGGTCAGGTTACGTGCTGACGCACGGGTCAGTGCCAGCATACGGGCCAGGAGTAGGCTACGGTGTAGGGTAAGGTGTAGGGCTGGTGCTGGTTTTCCGTTCCGGGCTAGGGTTAGGGTTAGGGAACGGCAAGGCTTAGGGCACAGGTGAGGGTACGTAAACGTGGGAGGGTCAGGCTACGTGCTGACGCACGGGTCAGTGCCAGCGTACGGGCCAGGAGTAGGCTATGGCTTGGGGGAAAGGTGTAGTGTTGGTGGTGGGTTTCCGTTCCGGGCTAGGGTTAGGGTTAGGGAACTGCAAGGCTTAGGGCACAGGTGAGGGTACGGAAACGTGTGAGGGTGAGGCTACGTTCTGACGCACGGGTCATTGCCAGCATACGGGCCAGGAGTAAGCTACGGCGTAGGGTAAGGTGTAGGGCTGGTGGGGGGTTTCCGTTCCGGGCTAGGGTTAGGGTTAGGGAACGGCAAGGCTTAGGGCACGGGTGAGGGTACGGAAACGTGGGAAGGTCAGGCTAGGTGCTGACGCACGGGTCAGTGCAAGCGTACGGGCCAGGAGTAGGCTACGGCTTGGTGGTAAGTTGTAGGGCTGTTGGTGGGTTTCCTTTCAGGGCTAGGGTTAGGGTTAGGGAACGGCAAGGCTTAGGGCACAGGTGAGGGTACGGAAACGTGGGAGGGTCAGGCTACGGGCTGACCCACGGGTCAGTGCCAGCGTACGGGCCAGGAGTAGGCTACAGCTTGGTTGTAAGGTGTAAGGCTGTTGGTGGTTTTCCGTTCCGGGCTAGGGTTAGGGTTAGGGAATGGCCAGGCTTAGGGCACAGGTGAGGGTATGGAAACGTGGCACGGTCAGGCTATGTGCTGACGCACGGGTCAGTGCCAGCGTACGGGCCAGGAGTAGGCTACGGCTTGGGGGTAAGGTGTAGGGCTGGTGGTGGGTTTCTCTGCCGGCCTAGGGTTAGGGTTAGGGAACGGGAAGGCTTAGGGCACAGGTGAGGGTACGGAAACGTTGGAGGGTCAGGCTACGTGCTGACGCATGGGTCATTGCCAGCGTACGGGCCAAGAGTAGGCTACAGCTTAGGGTAAGGTGTAGGGCTGGTGGTGGGTTTCCGTTCCGGGCTAGGGTTAGGGTTAGGGAACGGCAAGGCTTAGGGCACAGGTGAGGGTACGGAAACGTGGGAGGGTCAGGCTACGTTCTGACGCACGGGTCAGTGCCAGCATACGGGCCAGGAGTAGGCTACGGCGTAGGGTAAGGTGTAGGGCTGGTGGTGGGTTTCCGTTCCGGGCTAGGGTTAGGGTTAGGGAACGGCAAGGCTTAGGGCACAGGTGAGGGTACGGAAACGTGGGAAGGTCAGGCTAGGTGCTGACGCACTGGTCAGTGCCAGCGTACGGGCCAGGAGTAGGCTACGGCTTGGGGGTAAGGTGTAGGGCTGGTGGTGGGTTTCCTTTCCGGGCTAGGGTTAGGGTTAGGGAACGTCAAGGCTTAGGGCACAGGTGAGGTTACGGAAACGTGGGAGGGTCAGGCTACGGGCTGACACACGGGTCAGTGCCAGCGTACGGGCCAGGAGTAGGCTACAGCTTGGTGGTAAGGTGTAAGGCTGTTGGTGGTTTTCCGTTCCGGGCTAGGGTTAGGGTTAGGGAACGGCAAGGATTAGGGCACAGGTGAGGGTATGGAAACGTGGGACGGTCAGGCTATGTGCTGACGCACGGGTCAGTGCCAGCGTACGGGCCAGGAATAGGCTACGGCTTGGGGGTAAGGTGTAGGGCTGGTGGTGGGTTTCTGTGCCGGCCTAGGGTTAGGGTTAGGGAACGGCAAGGCTTAGGGCACAGGTGAGGGTACGGAAACGTGGGAAGGTCAGGCTACGTGCTGACGCACGAGTCAGTGCCAGCGTACGGGCCAGGAGTAGGCTACGGCGTAGGGTAAGGTGTAGGGCTGGTGGTGGGTTTCCGTTCTGGGCTAGGGTTAGGGTTAGGGAATGGCAAGGCTTAGGGCACAGGTGAGGGTACGTAAACGTGGGAGGGTCAGGCTACGTGCTCACGCACGTGTCAGTGCCAGCATAGGGGCCAGGAGTAGGCTACCGCACAGGGTAAGGTGTAGGGCTGGTGGTGGGTTTCCATTGTGGGCTACGGATAGGGTTAGGGAACGGCAAGGCTTAGGGCACAGGTGAGGGTACGGAAACGTTGGAGGGTCAGGCTACATGCTGACGCACGGGTCAGTGCCAGCGTACGGGCCAGGAGTAGTCTACGGCTAGGGGGAGAGGTGTAGGGTTGGTGGTGGGTTTCCCTTCCGGGGTAGGGTTAGGGTTAGGGAACGGCAAGGCTTAGGGCACAGGTGAGGGTACGGAAACGTGTGAGGGTCAGGCTTCGTGCTGACGCACGGGTCAGTGCTAGCATACAGGCCAGGAGTAGGCTACGGTGTAGGGTAAGGTGTAGGGCTGGTGGTGGTTTTCCGTTCTGGGCTAGGGTTAGGGTTAGGGAACGGCATGGGTTAGGGCACAGGTGAGGGTACGTAAACGTGGGAGGGTCAGGCTACCTGCTGACGCACGGGTCAGTGCCAGCGTACGGGCCAGGAGTAGGCTACGGCTTGGGAGTACGGTGTAGGGTTGTTGGTGGGTTTCCGTGCTGGCCTAGGGTTAGGGTTAGGGAACGGCAAGGCTTAGGGCACAGGTGAGGGTACGGAAACGTGGGAGGGTCAGGCTACGTGCTGACGCACGGGTCAGTGCCAGCGTACGGGCCAGGAGTAGGCTACAGCTTAGGATAAGGTGTAGGGCTGGTGGTGGGTTTCCGTTCTGTGCTAGGGTTAGGGTTAGGGAACGGCAAGGCTTAGGGCACAGGTGACGGTACGTAAACGTGGGAGGGTCAGGCTACGTTCTGACGCACGGGTCAGTGCCAGCATACGGGTCAGGAGTAGGCTACGGCTTGGGGGAAAGTTGTAGGGTTGGTGGTGGGTTTCCGTTCCCGGCTAGGGTTAGGGTTAGGGAACGGCAAGGCTTAGGGCACAGGTGAGGGTACGGAAACGTGGGAGGGTCAGGCTACGTGCTGACGCATGGGTCAGTGCCAGCGTACGGGCCAGGAGTAGGCTACGGCTTTGGGGAAAGGTGTAGGGTTGGTGGTGGGTTTCCGTTCCGGGCTAGGGTTAGGGTTAGGGAACGGCAAGGCTTAGGGCACAGGTGAGGGTACGGAAACGTGGGAGGGTTAGGCTACGTGCTGACGCACGGGTCAGTGCCAGCGTACGGGCCAGGAGTAGGCTACGGCGAAGGGTAAGGTGTAGGGCTGGTGGTGGGTTTCCGTTCCGGGCTAGGGTTAGGGTTAGGGAACGGCAAGGCTTAGGGCACGGGTGAGGGTACGGAAACGTGGGAGGGTTAGGCTACGTGCTGACGCACGGGTCAGTGCCAGCGTACGGGCCAGGAGTAGGCTACGGCTAGGGGGAGAGGTGTAGGGTTGGTGGTGGGTTTCCGTTCCGGGCTAGGGTTAGGGTTAGGGAATGGCAAGGCTTAGGGCACAGGTGAGGGTACTTAAACGTGGGAGGGTCAGGCTACGTGCTGACGCACGGGTCAGTGCCAGCATACGGGCCAGGAGTAGGCTACGTCGTAGGGTAAGGTGTAGGGCTGGTGGTGGGTTTCCGTTCCGGGCTAGGGTTAGGGTTAGGGAACGGCAAGGCTTAGGGCACAGGTGAGGGTACGGAAACGTGGGAGGGTCAGGCTACGAGCTGACGCACGGGTCAGTGCCAGCGTACGGGCCAGAAGTAGGCTACGGCTTGGGGGTAAGGTGTAGGGCTGGTGGTGGGTTTCCGTTCCAGGCTAGGGTTAGGGTTAGGGAACGGCAAGGCTTAGGGCACAGGTGAGGGTACGGAAACGTGGCACAGTCAGGCTATGTGCTGACACACGGGTCAGTGCCCGCATACGGGCCAGGAGTAGGCTACCGCACAGGGTAAGGTGTAGGGCTGGTGGTGGGTTTCCATTGTGGGCTAGGGTTATGGTTAGGGAACGGCAAGGCTTAGGGCACAGGTGAGGGTACGGAAACGTGGGAGGGTCAGGCTACGTGCTGACGCACGGGGCAGTGCCAGCGTACGGGCCAGGAGTAGGCTACGGCGTAGGGTAAGGTGTAGGGCTGGTGGTGGGTTTTCGTTCCGGGCTAGGGTTAGGGTTAGGGAAACGGCAAGGCTTAGGGCACAGGTGAGGGTACGGAAACGTGGGAGGTTCAGGCTACGTGCTGACGCACGGGTCAGTGCCAGCGTACGGGCCAGGAGTAGGCTACGGCTTGGGGGAGAGGTGTAGGTTTGGTGTTGGGTTTCCGTTCCGGGCTAGGGTTAGGGTTAGGGAACGGCAAGCCTTAGGGCACAGGTGAGGGTACTGAAACGTGGGAGGGTCAGGCTACATGCTGACGCACGGGTCAGTGCCAGCGTACGGGCCAGGAGTAGGCAACGGCTTGGGGGTAAGGTGTAGGGGTGGTGGTGGGTTTCCGAGCTGGGCTAGGGTTAGGGTTAGGGAACGGCAAGGCTTAGGGCACAGGTGAGGGTACGGAAACGTGGGAGGGTCAGGCTACGTGCTGACACACGGGTCAGTGCCAGCGTACGGGCCAGGAGCAGGCTACGGCTTGCGGGTAAGGTGTAGGGCTGGTGGTGGGTTTCCGTTCCGGGCTAGGGTTACGGTTAGGGAACAGCAAGGCTTAGGGCACAGGTGAGGGTACGGAAACGTGTGAGGATCAGGCTATGTGCTGACGCACGGGTCAGTGCTAGCATACAGGCCAGGAGTAGGCTACGGCGTAGGGTAAGGTGTAGGGCTGGTGGTGGGTTTCCGTTCCGGGCTAGGGTGAGGGTTAGGGAACTGCAAGGCTTAGGGCACAGGTGAGGGTACGGAAACGTGGAAGGGTCAGGCTACGTGCTGACGCACGGGTCAGTGCCAGCGTCCGGGCCAGGAGTAGGCTACGGCTTGGGGGTAAGGTGTAGGGGTGGTGGTGGGTTTCCGTGCTGGGCTAGGGTTAGGGTTAGGGAACGGCAAGGCTTAGGGCACAGGTGAGGGTACGGAAACGTGGGAGGGTCAGGCTACGGGCTGACACACGGGTCAGTGCCAGCGTACGGGCCAGGATTAGGCTACGGTGTAGGGTAAGGTGTAGGGCTGATGGTGGGTTTCCGTTCTGGGCTAGGGTTTAGGGTTAGGGAACGGCAAGTCTTAGGGCACAGGTGAGGGTACGGAAACGTGGGAGGGTCAGGCTACGTGGTGACGCACGGGTCAGTGCCAGCGTACGGTCCAGGAGTAGGCTACGGCTTGGGGGAGAGGTGTAGGGTTGGTGGTGGGTTTCCGTTCCGGGGTAGGGTTACGTTTAGGGAACGGCAAGGCTTATGGCACAGGTGAGGGTACGGAAACGTGGGAGGGTCAGGCTACGTGCTGACGCACGGGTCAGTGCCAGCGTACGGGCCAGGAGTAGGCTACGGCTTGGGGGTAAGGTGTAGGGCTGGCGGTGGGTTTCCGTGCTGGCCTAGGTTTAGGGTTAGGGAACGGCAAGGCTTAGGGCAAATGTGAGGGTACGGAAACGTGGGAGGTTCAGGCTACGTGCTGACGCATGGGTCATTGCCAGCGTACGGGCCAGGAGTAGGCTACGGCGTAGGGTAAGGTGTAGGGCTGGTGGTGGGTTTCCGTTCAGGGCTATGGTTAGGGTTAGGGAACGGCAAGGCTTAGGGCACAGGTGAGGGTACGGAAACGTGGGAGGGTCAGGCTACGTGCTGACGCACGGGTCAGTGCCACCGTACGGGTCAGGAGCAGGCTACGGCTTGGGGGTAAGGTGTAGGGCTGGTGGTGCATTTCCATTTTGGGCTAGTGTTAGGGTTAGGGAACGGCAAGGCTTAGGGCACAGATGAGGGTACGGAAACGTGGGAGGGTCAGGCTACGTTCTGACGCATGGGTCAGTGCCAGCGTACGGGACAGGAGTAGGCTACAGCTTGGGGGTAAGGTGTAGGGCTGGTGGTGGGTTTCCATTCCGGGCTAGGGTTAGGGTTAGGGAACGGCAAGGCTTAGGGCACAGGTGAGGGTACGGAAACGTGGCACGGTCAGGCTATGTGCTGACGCACGGGTCAGTGCCAGCGTACGGGCCAGGAGTAGGCTACCGCACAGGGTAAGGTGTAGGGCTGGTGGTGGGTTTCTGTGCCGGCCTAGGGTTAGGGTTAGGGAATGGCAAGGCTTAGGGCACAGGTGAGGTTACGGAAACGTGGGAGGGTCAGGCTACGTGCTGACGCACGAGTCAGTGACAGCGTACGGGCCAGGAGTAGTCTACGGTTTTGGGGTAAGGTGTAGGGCTGGTGGTGGGTTTCTGCGCCGGCCTAGGGTTAGGGTTAGGGAACGGCAAGGCTTAGGGCACAGGTGAGGGTACGGAAACGTGGGAGGGTCAGGCTACGAGCTGACGCACGGGTCAGTGCCAGCGTACGGGCCAGGAGTCGGCTACGGCTTGGGGGTAAGTTTTAAGGCTGTTGGTGGTTTTCCGTTCCGGGCTAGGGTTAGGGTTATGGAACGGCAAGGCTTAGGGCACAGGTGAGTGTACGGAAACGTGGCACGGTCAGGCTATGTGCTGACGCACGGGTCAGTGCCAGCATACGGGCCAGGAGTAGGCTACCGCACAGGGTAAGGTGTAGGGCTGGTGGTGGGTTTTCATTGTGGGCTAGGGTTAGGGTTAGGGAACGGCAAGGCTTAGGGCACAGGTGAGGGTACGGAAACGTGGGAGGGTCAGGCTACGTGCTGACGCACGGGTCAGTGCCAGCGTACGGGCCAGGAGTAGGCTACGGCTTGGGGGAGAGGTGTAGGGTTGGTGGTGGGTTTCCGTTCCGGGCTAGGGTTAGGGTTAGGGAACGGCAAGGCTTAGGGCACAGGTGAGGGTACGGAAACGTGGCACGGTCAGGCTATGTGCTGACGCACGGGTCAGTTCCAGCGTACGGGCCAGGAGTAGGCTACCGCACAGGGTAAGGTGTAGGTCTGGTGGTGGGTTTCCATTGTGGGCTAGGGTTAGGGTTAGGGAACGGCAAGGCTTAGGGCACAGGTGAGGTTACGGAAACGTGGGAGGGTCAGGCTACGGGCTGACACACGGGTCAGTGCCAGCGTACGGGCCAGGAGTATGCTACAGCTTGGTGGTAAGGTGTAAGGCTGTTGGTGGTTTTCCGTTCCGGGCTAGGGTTAGGGTTAGGGAACGGCAAGGCTTAGGGAACAGGTGAGGGTACGGAAACGTGGCACGGTCAGGCTACATGCTGACGCACGGGTCAGTTCCAGCGTACGGGCCAGGAGAAGGCTACGGCTTGGGGGTAAGGTGTAGGGCTGGTGGTGGGTTTTCGTTTCGGGCTAGGGTTAGGGTTAGGGAACGGCAAGGCTTAGGGCACAGGTGAGGGTACGGAAACGTGGGAGGGTCAGGCTACGTGCTGACTCACGGGTCAGTGCCAGCGTACGGGCCAGGAGTAGGCTACGGCTAGGGGGAGAGGTGTAGGGTTGGTGGTGGGTTTCCGTTCCGGGCTAGGGTTAGGGTTTGGGAATGGCAAGGCTTAGGGCACAGGTGAGGGTACGGAAACGTGTGAGGGTCAGGCTACGTGCTGACGCACGGGTCAGTGCTAGCATACAGGCCAGGAGTAGGCTACGGCGTAGGGTAAGGTGTAGGGCTGGTGGTGGGTTTCCGTTCCGGGCTAGGGTTAGGGTTAGGGAACGGCAAGGCTTAGGGCACAGGTGAGGGTACGTAAACGTGGGAGGGTCAGGCTACGTGCTGACGCACGGGTCAGTGCCAGCGTACGGGCCAGGAGTAGGCTACGGCTTGGGGGTAAGGTGTAGGGTTGGTGGTGTGTTTCCGTGCTGGCCTAGGGTTAGGGTTAGGGAACGGCAAGGCTTAGGGCACAGGTGAGGGTACGGAAACGTGGGAGGGTCAGGTTACGTGCTGACGCACGGGTCAGTGCCAGCATACGGGCCAGGAGTAGGCTACGGTGTAGGGTAAGGTGTAGGGCTGGTGCTGGTTTTCCGTTCCGGGCTAGGGTTAGGGTTAGGGAACGGCAAGGCTTAGGGCACAGGTGAGGGTACGTAAACGTGGGAGGGTCAGGCTACGTGCTGACGCACGGGTCAGTGCCAGCGTACGGGCCAGGAGTAGGCTATGGCTTGGGGGAAAGGTGTAGTGTTGGTGGTGGGTTTCCGTTCCGGGCTAGGGTTAGGGTTAGGGAACTGCAAGGCTTAGGGCACAGGTGAGGGTACGGAAACGTGTGAGGGTGAGGCTACGTTCTGACGCACGGGTCATTGCCAGCATACGGGCCAGGAGTAAGCTACGGCGTAGGGTAAGGTGTAGGGCTGGTGGGGGGTTTCCGTTCCGGGCTAGGGTTAGGGTTAGGGAACGGCAAGGCTTAGGGCACGGGTGAGGGTACGGAAACGTGGGAAGGTCAGGCTAGGTGCTGACGCACGGGTCAGTGCCAGCGTACGGGCCAGGAGTAGGCTACGGCTTGGTGGTAAGTTGTAGGGCTGTTGGTGGGTTTCCTTTCAGGGCTAGGGTTAGGGTTAGGGAACGGCAAGGCTTAGGGCACAGGTGAGGTTACGGAAACGTGGGAGGGTCAGGCTACGGGCTGACACACGGGTCAGTGCCAGCGTACGGGCCAGGAATAGGCTACAGCATGGTGGTAAGTTGTAAGGCTGTTGGTGGTTTTCCGTTCCGGGCTAGGGTTAGGGTTAGGGAACGGCAAGGCTTAGGGCACAGGTGAGGGTATGGAAACGTGGCACGGTCAGGCTATGTGCTGACGCACGGTCAGTGCCAGCGAACGGGCCAGGAGTAGGCTACGGCTTGGGGGTAACGTGTAGGGCTGGTGGTGGGTTTCGGTGCCGGCCTAGGGTTAGGGTTAGGGATCGGCAAGGCTTAGGGCACAGGTGAGGGTACGGAAACGTGGGAGGGTCAGGCTACGGGCTGACCCACGG
The DNA here is from genome assembly GCF_964341445.2 of Mesoplodon mirus. Classification (NCBI taxonomy): domain Eukaryota; kingdom Metazoa; phylum Chordata; class Mammalia; order Artiodactyla; family Ziphiidae; genus Mesoplodon; species Mesoplodon mirus. The sequence goes on along the minus strand of NW_028295624.1, from coordinate 680,842 downwards.
GTCAGTGCCAGCGTACGGGCCAGGAGTAGGCTACAGCTTGGTTGTAAGGTGTAAGGCTGTTGGTGGTTTTCCGTTCCGGGCTAGGGTTAGGGTTAGGGAATGGCCAGGCTTAGGGCACAGGTGAGGGTATGGAAACGTGGCACGGTCAGGCTATGTGCTGACGCACGGGTCAGTGCCAGCGTACGGGCCAGGAGTAGGCTACGGCTTGGGGGTAAGGTGTAGGGCTGGTGGTGGGTTTCTCTGCCGGCCTAGGGTTAGGGTTAGGGAACGGGAAGGCTTAGGGCACAGGTGAGGGTACGGAAACGTTGGAGGGTCAGGCTACGTGCTGACGCATGGGTCATTGCCAGCGTACGGGCCAAGAGTAGGCTACAGCTTAGGGTAAGGTGTAGGGCTGGTGGTGGGTTTCCGTTCCGGGCTAGGGTTAGGGTTAGGGAACGGCAAGGCTTAGGGCACAGGTGAGGGTACGGAAACGTGGGAGGGTCAGGCTACGTGCTGACACACGGGTCAGTGCCAGCGTACGGGCCAGGAGCAGGCTACGGCTTGCGGGTAAGGTGTAGGGCTGGTGGTGGGTTTCCGTTCCGGGCTAGGGTTACGGTTAGGGAACGGCAAGGCTTAGGGCACAGGTGAGGGTACGGAAACGTGTGAGGATCAGGCTATGTGCTGACGCACGGCTCAGTGCTAGCATACAGGCCAGGAGTAGGCTACGGCGTAGGGTAAGGTGTAGGGCTGGTGGTGGGTTTCCGTTCCGGGCTAGGGTGAGGGTTAGGGAACTGCAAGGCTTAGGGCACAGGTGAGGGTACAGAAACGTGGAAGGGTCAGGCTACGTGCTAACGCACGGGTCAGTGCCAGCGTACGGGCCAGGAGTAGGCTACGGCTTGGGGGTAAGGTGTAGGGGTGGTGGTGGGTTTCCGTGCTGGGCTAGGGTTAGGGTTAGGGAACGGCAAGGCTTAGGGCACAGGTGAGGGTACGGAAACGTGGGAGGGTCAGGCTACCGGCTGACACACGGGTCAGTGCCAGCGTACGGGCCAGGATTAGGCTACGGTGTAGGGTAAGGTGTAGGGCTGATGGTGGGTTTCCGTTCCGGGCTAGGGTTTAGGGTTAGGGAACGGCAAGGCTTAGGGCACAGGTGAGGGTACGGAAACGTGGGAGGGTCAGGCTACGTGCTGACGCACGGGTCAGTGCCAGCGTACGGTCCAGGAGTAGGCTACGGCTTGGGGGAGAGGGGTAGGGTTGGTGGTGGGTTTCCGTTCCGGGCTAGGGTTACGTTTAGGGAACGGCAAGGCGTATGGCACAGGTGAGGGTACGGAAACGTGGGAGGGTCAGGCTACGTGCTGACGCACGTGTCAGTGCCAGCGTACGGGCCAGGAGTAGGCTACGGCTTGGGGGTAAGGTGTAGGGCTGGCGGTGGGTTTCCGTGCTGGCCTAGGGTTAGGGTTAGGGAACGGCAAGGCTTAGGGCACACGTGAGGGTACGGAAACGTGGGAGGTTCAGGCTACGTGCTGACGCATGTGTCATTGCCAGCGTACGGGCCAGGAGTAGGCTACGGCGTAGGGTAAGGTGTAGGGCTGGTGGTGGGTTTCCGTTCCGGGCTAGGGTTAGGGTTAGGGAACGGCAAGGCTTAGGGCACAGGTGAGGGTACGGAAACGTGGGAGGGTCAGGCTACGTGCTGACGCACGGGTCAGTGCCACCGTACGGGCCAGGAGCAGGCTACGGCTTGGGGGTAAGGTGTAGGGCTGGTGGTGGGTTTCCGTTCCGGGCTAGGGTTAGGGTTAGGGAACGGCAAGGCTTAGGGCACAGGTGAGGGTACGGAAACGTGGCACGGTCAGGCTATGTGCTGACGCACGGGTCAGTGCCAGCGTACGGGCCAGGAGTAGCCTACCGCACAGGGTAAGGTGTAGGGCTTGTGGTGCGTTTCCATTGTGGGCTAGGGTTAGGGTTAGGGAACGGCAAGTCTTAGGGCACAGGTGAGGGTACGGAAACGTGGGAAGGTCAGGCTACGAGCTGACGCACGGGTCAGTGCCAGCGTACGGGCCAGGAGTAGGCTACGGCTTGGGGGTAAGGTTTAAGGCTGTTGGTGGTTTTCCGTTCCAGGCTAGGGTTAGGGTTATGGAACGGCAAGGCTTAGGGCACAGGTGAGGGTACGGAAACGTGGCACGGTCAGGCTATGTGCTGACGCACGGGTCAGTGCCAGCATACGGGCCAGGAGTAGGCTACCGCACAGGGTAAGGTTTAGGGCTGGTGGTGGGTTTCCATTGTGGGCTAGGGTTAGGGTTAGGGAACGGCAAGGCTTAGGGCACAGGTGAGCGTACGGAAACGTGGGAGGGTCAGGCTACGTGCTGACGCACGGGTCAGTGCCAGCGTACGGGCCAGGAGTAGGCTACGGCGTAGTGTAAGTTGTAGGGCTGGTGGTGGGTTTTCGTTCCGGGCTAGGATTAGGGTTAGGGAACGGCAAGGCTTAGGGCACAGGTGAGGGTACGGAAACGTGGGAGGGTCAGGCTACGTGCTGACGCACGGGTCAGTGCCAGCGTACGGGTCAGGAGTAGGCTACGGCTTGGGGGAGAGGTGTAGGGTTGGTGGTGGGTTTCCGTTCCGGGCTAGGGTTAGGGTTATGGAACGGCAAGGCTTAGGGCACAGGTGAGGGTACGGAAACGTGGCACGGTCAGGCTATGGGCTGACGCACGGGTCAGTTCCAGCGTACGGGCCAGGAGTAGGCTTCCGCACAGGGTAAGGTGTAGGGCTGGTGGTGGGTTTCCATTGTGGGCTAGGGTTAGGGTTAGGGAACGGCAAGGCTTAGGGCACAGGTGAGGGTACGGAAACGTGGGAGGGTCAGGCTACGTGCTGACGCACGGGTCAGTGCCAGCGTACGGGCCAGGAGTAGGCTATCGCTTGGGGAAAAGGTGTAGGGTTGGTGGTGGATTTCCGTTCCGGGCTATGGTTAGGGTTAGGGAACTGCAAGGCTTAGGGCACAGGTGAGGGTACAGAAACGTGTGAGGGTGAGGCTACGTTCTGACGCACGGGTCAGTGCCAGCATACGGGCCAGGAGTAGGCTACGGCGTAGGGTAAGGTGTAGGGCTGGTGGTGGGTTTCCGTTCCGGGCTAGGGTTAGGGTTAGGGAACGGCAAGGCTTAGGGCACAGGTGAGGGTACGGAAACGTGGGAAGGTCAGGCTAGGTGCTGACGCACGGGTCAGTGCCAGCGTACGGGCCAGGAGTAGGCTACGGCTTGGGGGTAAGGTGTAGGGCTGGTGGTGGGTTTCTGTGCCGGCCTAGGGTTAGGGTTAGGGAACGGCAAGGCTTAGGGCACAGGTGAGGGTACGGAAACGTGGGAAGGTCAGGCTACGTGCTGACGCACAAGTCAGTGCCAGCGTACGGGCCAGGAGTAGGCTACGGCGTAGGGTAAGGTGTAGGGCTGGTGGTGGGTTTCCGTTCTGGGCTAGGGTTAGGGTTAGGGAATGGCAAGGCTTAGGGCACAGGTGAGGGTACGTAAACGTGGGAGGGTCCGGCTACGTGCTCACGCACGTGTCAGTGCCAGCATAGGGGCCAGGAGTAGGCTACCGCACAGGGTAAGGTGTAGGGCTGGTGGTGGGTTTCCATTGTGGGCTACGGATAGGGTTAGGGAACGGCAAGGCTTAGGGCACAGGTGAGGGTACGGAAACGTTGGAGGGTCAGGCTACATGCTGACGCACGGGTCAGTGCCAGCGTACGGGCCAGGAGTAGTCTACGGCTAGGGGGAGAGGTGTAGGGTTGGTGGTGGGTTTCCCTTCCGGGGTACGGTTAGGGTTAGGGAATGGCAAGGCTTAGGGCACAGGTGAGGGTACGGAAACGTGTGAGGGTCAGGCTACGTGCTGACGCACGGGTCAGTGCTAGCACACAGGCCAGGAGTAGGCTACGGTGTAGGGTAAGGTGTAGGGCTGGTGGTGGTTTTCCGTTCTGGGCTAGGGTTAGGGTTAGGGAACGGCATGGGTTAGGGCACAGGTGAGGGTACGTAAACGTGGGAGGGTCAGGCTACCTGCTGACGCACGGGTCAGTGCCAGCGTACGGGCCAGGAGTAGGCTACGGCTTGGGAGTACGGTGTAGGGTTGTTGGTGGGTTTCCGTGCTGGCCTAGGGTTAGGGTTAGGGAACGGCAAGGCTTAGGGCACAGGTGAGGGTACGGAAACGTGGGAGGGTCAGGCTACGTGCTGACGCACGGGTCAGTGCCTGCGTACGGGCCAGGAGTAGGCTACAGCTTAGGATAAGGTGTAGGGCTGGTGGTGGGTTTCCGTTCTGTGCTAGGGTTAGGGTTAGGGAACGGCAAGGCTTAGGGCACAGGTGACGGTACGTAAACGTGGGAGGGTCAGGCTACGTTCTGACGCACGGGTCAGTGCCAGCATACGGGTCAGGAATAGGCTACGGCTTGGGGGAAAGGTGTAGGGTTGGTGGTGGGTTTCCGTTCCCGGCTAGGGTTAGGGTTAGGGAACGGCAAGGCTTAGGGCACAGGTGAGGGTACGGAAACGTGGGAGGGTCAGGCTACGTGCTGACGCACGGGTCAGTGCCAGCGTACGGGCCAGGAGTACGCTACGGCTAGGGGGAGAGGTGTAGGGTTGGTGGTGGGTTTCCGTTCCGGGCTAGGGTTAGGGTTAGGGAATGGCAAGGCTTAGGGCACAGGTGAGGGTACTTAAACGTGTGAGGGTCAGGCTACGTGCTGACGCACGGGTCAGTGCCAGCGTACGGGCCAGGAGTAGGCTACGGCTTGGGGGTAAGGTGTAGGGTTGGTGGTGTGTTTCCGTGCTGGCCTAGGGTTAGGGTTAGGGAACGGCAAGGCTTAGGGCACAGGTGAGGGTACGGAAACGTGGGAGGGTCAGGTTACGTGCTGACGCACGGGTCAGTGCCAGCATACGGGCCAGGAGTAGGCTACGGCGTAGGGTAAGGTGTAGGGCTGGTGGTGGGTTTTCGTTCCGGGCTAGGGTTAGGGTTAGGGAAACGGCAAGGCTTAGGGCTCAGGTGAGGGTACGGAAACGTGGGAGGTTCAGGCTACGTGCTGACGCACGGGTCAGTGCCAGCGTACAGGCCAGGAGTAGGCTACGGCTTGGGGGAGAGGTGTAGGTTTGGTGTTGGGTTTCCGTTCCGGGCTAGGGTTAGGGTTAGGGAACGGCAAGCCTTAGGGCACAGGTGAGGGTACTGAAACGTGGGAGGGTCAGGCTACATGCTGACGCACGGGTCAGTGCCAGCGTACGGGCCAGGAGTAGGCAACGGCTTGGGGGTAAGGTGTAGGGGTGGTGGTGGGTTTCCGAGCTGGGCTAGGGTTAGGGTTAGGAAACGGCAAGGCTTAGGGCACAGGTGAGGGTACGGAAACGTGGGAGGGTCAGGCTACGTGCTGACGCACGGGTCAGTGCCAGCGTACGGGCCACGAGTAGGCTACGGCTTGGGGGTAAGGTTTAGGGCTGGTGGTGGGTTTCTGTGCCGGCCTAGGGTTAGGGTTAGGGAACGGCAAGGCTTAGGGCACAGGTGAGGTTACGGAAACGTGGGAGGGTCAGGCTACGTGCTGACGCACGGGTCAGTGCCAGCGTACGGGCCAGGATTAGGCTACGGTGTAGTGTATGGTGTAGGGCTGGTGGTGGGTTTCCGTTCCGGGCTAGGGTTTAGGGTTAGGGAACGGCAAGGCTTAGGGCACAGGTGAGGGTACGGAAACGTGGGAGGGTTAGGCTACGTGCTGACGCACGGGTCAGTGCCAGCGTACGGTCCAGGAGTAGGCTACGGCTTGGGGGAGAGGTGTAGGGTTGGTGGTGGGTTTCCGTTCCGGGCTAGGGTTACGTTTAGGGAACGGCAAGGCTTAGGGCACAGGTGAGGGTACGGAAACGTGGGAGGATCAGGCTACGTGCTGACGCACGGGTCAGTGCTAGCATACAGGCCAGGCGTAGTCTACGGCGTAGGGTAAGGAGTAGGGCTGGTGGTGGGTTTCCGTTGAGGGCTAGGGTTAGGGTTAGGGAACTGCAAGGCTTAGGGCATAGGTAAGGTTACGGAAACGTGGGAGGGTCAGGCTACGTGCTGACACACTGGTCAGTGCCAGCGTACGGGCCAGGAGTAGGCTACGGCTTGGGGGTAAGTTGTAGGGCTGGTGGTGTGTTTCCGTGCTGGCCTAGGGTTAGGGTTAGGGAACGGCAAGGCTTAGGGCACAGGTGAGGGTACGGAAACGTGGGAGGGTCAGGCTACGTGCTGACGCATGGGTCATTGCCAGCGTACGGGCCAGGCGTAGGCTACGGCGTAGGGTAAGGTGTAGGGCTGGTGGTGGGTTTCCGTTCAGGGCTAGGGTTAGGGTTAGGGAACGGCAAGGCTTAGGGCACAGGTGAGGGTACGGAAACGTGGGAGGGTCAGGCTACGTGCTGACGCACGGGTCAGTGCCAGCGTACGGGCCAGGAATAGGCTACGGATTGGGGGTAAGGTGTAGGGCTGGTGGTGGGTTTCCGTTCCGGGCTAGGGTTAGGGTTAGGGAACGGCAAGGCTTAGGGCACAGGTGAGGGTACGGAAACGTGGCACGGTCAGGCTATGTGCTGACGCACGGGTCAGTGCCAGCGTACGGGCCAGGAGTAGGCTACCGCACAGGGTAAGGTGTAGGGCTGGTGGTGGGTTTCTGTGCCGGCCTAGGGTTAGGGTTAGGGAACGGCAAGGCTTAGGGCACAGGTGAGGTTACGGAAACGTGGGAGGGTCAGGCTACGTGCTGAGGCACGGGGCAGTGCCAGCGTACGGGCCAGGAGTAGGCTACGGCGTAGGGTAAGGTGTAGGGCTGGTGGTGGGTTTCCATTCCGGGCTAGGGTTAGTGTTAGGGAACGGCAAGGCTTAGGGCACGGGTGAGGGTACGGAAACGTGGGAGGGTCAGGGTACGTGCTGACGCACGAGTCAGTGCCAGCGTACGGGCCAGGAGTAGGCTACGGTTTGGGGGTAAGGTGTAGTGCTGGTGGTGGGTTTCTGTGCCGGCCTAGGGTTAGGGTTAGGGAACGGAAAGGCTTAGGGCACAGGTGAGGGTACGGAAACGTGGGAGGGTCAGGCTACGGGCTGACGCACGGGTCAGTGCCAGCGTACGTGCCAGGAGTAGGCTACGGCTTGGGGGTAAGGTGTAAGGCTGTTGGTGGTTTTCCGTTCCGGTCTAGGATTAGGGTTATGGAACGGCAAGGCTTAGGGCACAGGTGAGGGTACGGAAACGTGGCACGGTCAGGCTATGTGCTGACGCACGGGTCAGTGCCAGCATACGGGCCTGGAGTAGGCTACGGCGTAGTGTAAGGTGTAGGGCTGGTGGTGGGTTTTCGTTCCGGGCTAGGGTTAGGGTTAGGGAATGGCAAGGCTTAGGGCACAGGTGAGGGTACGAAAACGTGGGAGAGTCAGGCTACGTGCTGACGCACGGGTCAGTGCCAGCGTACGGGCCAGGAGTAGGCTACGGCTTGGGGGAGAGGTGTAGGGTTGGTGGTGGGTTTCCGTTCCGTGCTAGGGTTAGGGTTAGGGAACGGAAAGCCTTAGGGCACAGGTGAGGGTACGGAAACGTGTGAGGGTCAGGCTACGTGCTGACGCACGGGTCAGTGTTAGCATACAGGCCAGGAGTAGGCTACGGCGTAGGGAAAGGTGTAGGGCTGGTGGTGGGTTTCCATTCCGGGCTAGGGTTAGGGTTAGGGAACGGCAAGGCTTAGGGCACAGGTGAGGGTACGGAAACGTGGGAGGGTCAGGCTACGAGCTGACGCACGGGTCAGTGCCAGCGTACGGGCCAGGAGTAGGCTACGCCTTGGAGTAAGGTGTTAGGCTGTTGGTGGTTTTTCGTTCCGGGCTAGGGTTAGGGTTAGGGAACGGCAAGGCTTAGGGCACAGGTGAGGGTACGGAAACGAGGTACGGTCAGGCTATGTGCTGACGCATGGGTCAGTGCCAGCGTACGGGCCAGGAGTAGGCTACGGCTTGGGGGTAAGGTGTAGGGCTGGTGGTGTGTTTCTGTGCCGGCCTAGGGTTAGGGTTAGGGAACGGCAAGGCTTAGGGCACAGGTGAGGGTACGTAAACGTGGGAGGGTCAGGCTACGTTCTGACGTACGGGTCAGTGCCAGCATACGGACCAGGAGTAGGCTACGGTGTAGGGTAAGGTGTAGGGCTGGTGGTGCGTTTTCGTTCCGGGCTAGGGTTAGGGTTAGGGAACGGCAAGGCTTAGGGCACAGGTGTGGGTATGGAAACGTGGGAGGGTCAGGCTACGTGCTGACGCACGGGTCAGTGCCAGCGTACGGGCCAGGAGTAGGCTACGGCTAGGGGGAGAGGTGTAGGGTTGGTGGTGGGTTTCCGTTCCGGGCTAGGGTTAGGGTTAGGGAATGGCAAGGCTTAGGGCACAGGTGAGGGTACGGAAACGTGTGAGGTTCAGGCTACGTGATGACGCACGGGTCAGTGCTAGCATACAGGCCAGGAGTAGGCTACGGCGTAGGGTAAGGTGTAGGGCTGGTGGTGGGTTTCCGTTTCGGGCTAGGGTTAGGGTTAGGGAACGGCAAGGCTTAGGGTACAGGTGAGGGTACGGAAACGTAGCACGGTCAGGCTATGTGCTGACGCACGGGTCAGTGCCAGCGTACGGGCCAGGAGTATGCTACCGCACAGGGTAAGGTGTAGGGCTGGTGGTGGGTTTCCATTGTGGGCTAGGGTTAGGGTTAGGGAACGGCAAGGCTTAGGGCACAGGTGAGGGTACGGAAACGTGGGAGGGTCAGGCTACGTGCTGACGCACGGGTCAGTGCCAGCGTACGGGCCAGGAGTAGGCTATGGCTTGGGTGAAAGGTGTAGGGTTGGTGGTGGGTTTCCGTTCTGGGCTAGGGTTAGGGTTAGGGAACTGCAAGTCTTAGGGCACAGGTGAGGGTACGGAAACGTGTGAGGGTGAGGCTACGTGCTGCGCACGGGTCAGTGCCAGCATACGGGCCAGGAGTAGGCTACGGCGTAGGGTAAGGTGTAGGGCTGGTGGTGGGTTTCTGTGCCGGCCTAGGGTTAGGGTTAGGGAACGGCAAGGCTTAGGGCACAGGTGAGGGTACGGAAACGTTGGAGGGTCTGGCTACGTGCTGACGCACGGGTCAGTGCCAGCGTACGGGCCAGGAGTAGGCTACGGTGTAGGGTAAGGTGTAGGGCTGGTGGTGGGTTTCCGTTCCGTGCTAGGGTTAGGGTTAGGGAACGGCAAGGCTTAGGGCACAGGTGAGGGTACGGAAACGTGGGAGGGTCAGGCTACGTGCTGACGCACGGGTCTGTGCCAGCGTACCGGCCAGGTATAGGCTATGGCTTGTGGGTAAGTTGTAGGGCTGGTGGTGGGTTTCCGTTCCGGGCTAGGGTTAGGGTTAGGGAACGGCAAGGCTTAGGGCACAGGTGAGGGTACGGAAACGTGGGAGGGTCAGGCTACGTGCTGACGCACGGGTCAGTGCCAGCGTACGGGCCAGGAGTAGGCTACGGCTTGGGGGTAAGGTGTAGGGCTGGTGGTGGGTTTCCGTTCCGGGCTAGGGTTAGGGTTAGGGAATGGCAAGGCTTAGGGCACAGGTGAGGGTACGGAAACGTGGGAGGGTCAGGCTACGTGCTGACGCACGGGTGAGTGCCAGCGTACGGGCCAGGAGTAGGCTACGGCGTAGGGTAAGGTGTAGGGCTGGTGGTGGGTTTCTGTTCTGTGCTAGGGTTAGGGTTAGGGAACGGCAAGGCTTAGGGCACAGGTGAGTGTACGGAAACGTGGGAGGGTCAGGCTACGTGCTGACGCACGGGTCAGTGCCAGCGTACGGGCCAGGAGTAGGCTACGGCTTGGGGGTAAGGTGTAGGGCTGGTGGTGGGTTTCCGTTCCGAGCTAGGGTTAGGGTTAGGGAACGGCAAGGCTTAGGGTACAGGTGAGGGTACGGAAACGTGGGAGGGTCAGGCTACGTGCTGACGCATGGGTCAGTGCCAGCGTACGGGCCAGGAGTAGGCTACGGCGTAGGGTAAGGTGTAGGGCTGGTGGTGGGTTTCCGTTCCGGGCTAGGGTTAGGGTTAGGGAACAGCAAGGCTTAGGGCACAGGTGAGGGTACGGAAACGTGGGAGGGTCAGGCTACGTGCTGACGCACGGGTCAGTGCCAGCGTACGGGCCAGGAGTAGGCTACAATGTAGGGTAAGGTGTAAGGCTGGTGGTGGGTTTCCGTTCTGGGCTAGGGTTAGGGTTAGGGAACGGCAAGGCTTAGGGCACAGGTGAGGGTACGGAAACGTGGGAGGGTCAGGCTACATGCTGACGCACGGGTCAGTGCCTCGTACCGGCCAGGAGTAGGCTACGGCTTGGGGGTAATCTGTAGGGCTGGTGGTGGGTTTCCGTTCCGGGCTAGGGTTAGGGTTAGGGAACGGCAAGGCTTAGGGCACAGGTGAGGGTACGGAAACGTGGGAGGGTCAGGCTACGTGCTGACGCACGGGTCAGTGCCAGCGTACGGGACAGGAGTAGGCTACGGCTTGGGGGTAAGGTGTAGGGCTGGTGGTGGGTTTCCGTTCCGGGCTAGGGTTAGGGTTAGGGAACGGCAAGGCTTAGGGCACAGGTGAGGGTACTTAAACGTGGGAGGGTCAGGCTACGTGCTGACGCACGGGTCAGTGCCAGCTTACGGGCCAGGAGTAGGCTACGGCTTGGGGGTAAGTTGTAGGGCTGGTGGTGGTTTTCCGTTCCGGGCTAGGGTTAGGGTTAGGGAACGGCAAGGCTTAGGGCACAGGTGAGGGTACGGAAACGTGGGAGGGTCAGGCTACGTGCTGACGCACGGGTCAGTGCCAGCGTACGGGCCAGGAGTAGGCTACGGCTTGGGGGTAAGGTGTAGGGTTGGTGGTGTGTTTCCGTGCTGGCCTAGGGTTAGGGTTAGGGAACGGCAAGGCTTAGGGCACAGGTGAGGGTACGGAAACGTGGGAGGGTCAGGTTACGTGCTGACGCACGGGTCAGTGCCAGCATACGGGCCAGGAGTAGGCTACGGCGTAGGGTAAGGTGTAGGGCTGGTGGTGGGTTTTCGTTCCGGGCTAGGGTTAGGGTTAGGGAAACGGCAAGGCTTAGGGCACAGGTGAGGGTACGGAAACGTGGGAGGTTCAGGCTACGTGCTGACGCACGGGTCAGTGCCAGCGTACAGGCCAGGATTAGGCTACGGCTTGGGGGAGAGGTGTAGGTTTGGTGTTGGGTTTCCGTTCCGGGCTAGGGTTAGGGTTATGGAACGGCAAGCCTTAGGGCACAGGTGAGGTTACGGAAACGTGGGAGGGTCAGGCTACATGCTGACGCACGGGTCAGTGCCAGCGTACGGGCCAGGAGTAGGCAACGGCTTGGGGGTAAGGTGTAGGGGTGGTGGTGGGTTTCCGAGCTGGGCTAGGGTTAGGGTTAGGAAACGGCAAGGCTTAGGGCACAGGTGAGGGTACGGAAACGTGGGAGGGTCAGGCTACGTGCTGACGCACGGGTCAGTGCCAGCGTACGGGCCACGAGTAGGCTACGGCTTGGGGGTAAGGTTTAGGGCTGGTGGTGGGTTTGTGTGCCGGCCTAGGGTTAGGGTTAGGGAACGGCAAGGCTTAGGGCACAGGTGAGGTTACGGAAACGTGGGAGGGTCAGGCTACGTGCTGACGCACGGGTCAGTGCCAGCGTACGGGCCAGGATTAGGCTACGGTGTAGTGTATGGTGTAGGGCTGGTGGTGGGTTTCCGTTCCGGGCTAGGGTTTAGGGTTAGGGAACGGCAAGGCTTAGGGCACAGGTGAGGGTACGGAAACGTGGGAGGGTCAGGCTACGTGCTGACGCACGGGTCAGTGCCAGCGTACGGTCCAGGAGTAGGCTACGGCTTGGGGGAGAGGTGTAGGGTTGGTGGTGGGTTTCCGTTCCGGGCTAGGGTTACGTTTAGGGAACGGCAAGGCTTAGGGCACAGGTGAGGGTACGGAAACGTGGGAGGATCAGGCTACGTGCTGACGCACGGGTCAGTGCTAGCATACAGGCCAGGCGTAGTCTACGGCGTAGGGTAAGGAGTAGGGCTGGTGGTGGGTTTCCGTTGAGGGCTAGGGTTAGGGTTAGGGAACTGCAAGGCTTAGGGCATAGGTAAGGTTATGGAAACGTGGGAGGGTCAGGCTACGTGCTGACACACTGGTCAGTGCCAGCGTACGGGCCAGGAGTAGGCTACGGCTTGGGGGTAAGTTGTAGGGCTGGTGGTGTGTTTCCGTGCTGGCCTAGGGTTAGGGTTAGGGAACGGCAAGGCTTAGGGCACAGGTGAGGGTACGGAAACGTGGGAGGGTCAGGCTACGTGCTGACGCATGGGTCATTGCCAGCGTACGGGCCAGGCGTAGGCTACGGCGTAGGGTAAGGTGTAGGGCTGGTGGTGGGTTTCCGTTCAGGGCTAGGGTTAGGGTTAGGGAACGGCAAGGCTTAGGGCACAGGTGAGGGTACGGAAACGTGGGAGGGTCAGGCTACGTGCTGACGCACGGGTCAGTGCCAGCGTACGGGCCAGGAATAGGCTACGGATTGGGGGTAAGGTGTAGGGCTGGTGGTGGGTTTCCGTTCCGGGCTAGGGTTAGGGTTAGGGAACGGCAAGGCTTAGGGCACAGGTGAGGGTACGGAAACGTGGCACGGTCAGGCTATGTGCTGACGCACAGGTCAGTGCCAGCGTACGGGCCAGGAGTAGGCTACCGCACAGGGTAAGGTGTAGGGCTGGTGGTGGGTTTCTGTGCCGGCCTAGGGTTAGGGTTAGGGAACGGCAAGGCTTAGGGCACAGGTGAGGTTACGGAAACGTGGGAGGGTCAGGCTACGTGCTGAGGCACGGGGCAGTGCCAGCGTACGGGCCAGGAGTAGGCTACGGCGTAGGGTAAGGTGTAGGGCTGGTGGTGGGTTTCCATTCCGGGCTAGGGTTAGTGTTAGGGAACGGCAAGGCTTAGGGCACGGGTGAGGGTACGGAAACGTGGGAGGGTCAGGGTACGTGCTGACGCACGAGTCAGTGCCAGCGTACCGGCCAGGAGTAGGCTACGGTTTGGGGGTAAGGTGTAGTGCTGGTGGTGGGTTTCTGTGCCGGCCTAGGGTTAGGGTTAGGGAACGGAAAGGCTTAGGGCACAGGTGAGGGTACGGAAACGTGGGAGGGTCAGGCTACGGGCTGACGCACGGGTCAGTGCCAGCGTACGTGCCAGGAGTAGGCTACGGCTTGGGGGTAAGGTGTAAGGCTGTTGGTGGTTTTCCGTTCCGGTCTAGGGTTAGGGTTATGGAACGGCAAGGCTTAGGGCACAGGTGAGGGTACGGAAACGTGGCACGGTCAGGCTATGTGCTGACGCACGGGTCAGTGCCAGCATACGGGCCAGGAGTAGGCTACCACAGAGGGTAAGGTGTAGGGCTGGTGGTGGGTTTCCATTGTGGGCTAGGGTTAGGGTTAGGGAACGGCAAGGCTTAGGGCACAGGTGAGGGTACGGAAACGTGGGAGGGTCAGGCTACGTGCTGACGCACGGGTCAGTGCCAGCATACGGGCCTGGAGTAGGCTACGGCGTAGTGTAAGGTGTAGGGCTGGTGGTGGGTTTTCGTTCCGGGCTAGGGTTAGGGTTAGGGAATGGCAAGGCTTAGGGCACAGGTGAGGGTACGAAAACGTGGGAGGGTCAGGCTACGTGCTGACGCACGGGTCAGTGCCAGCGTACGGGCCAGGAGTAGGCTACGGCTTGGGGGAGAGGTGTAGGGTTGGTGGTGGGTTTCCGTTCCGTGCTAGGGTTAGGGTTAGGGAACGGAAAGCCTTAGGGCACAGGTGAGGGTACGGAAACGTGTGAGGGTCAGGCTACGTGCTGACGCACGGGTCAGTGTTAGCATACAGGCCAGGAGTAGGCTACGGCGTAGGGAAAGGTGTAGGGCTGGTGGTGGGTTTCCATTCCGGGCTAGGGTTAGGGTTAGGGAACGGCAAGGCTTAGGGCACAGGTGAGGGTACGGAAACGTGGGAGGGTCAGGCTACGAGCTGACGCACGGGTCAGTGCCAGCGTACGGGCCAGGAGTAGGCTACGCCTTGGAGTAAGGTGTTAGGCTGTTGGTGGTTTTTCGTTCCGGGCTAGGGTTAGGGTTAGGGAACGGCAAGGCTTAGGGCACAGGTGAGGGTACGGAAACGATGTACGGTCAGGTTATGTGCTGACGCATGGGTCAGTGCCAGCGTACGGGCCAGGAGTAGGCTACGGCTTGGGGGTAAGGTGTAGGGCTGGTGGTGTGTTTCTGTGCCGGCCTAGGGTTAGGGTTAGGGAACGGCAAGGCTTAGGGCACAGGTGAGGGTACGTAAACGTGGGAGGGTCAGGCTACGTTCTGACGTACGGGTCAGTGCCAGCATACGGACCAGGAGTAGGCTACGGTGTAGGTAAGGTGTAGGGCTGGTTGTGCGTTTTCGTTCCGGGCTAGGGTTAGGGTTAGGGAACGGCAAGGCTTAGGGCACAGGTGTGGGTACGGAAACGTGGGAGGGTCAGGCTACGTGCTGACGCACGGGTCAGTGCCAGCGTACGGGCCAGGAGTAGGCTACGGCTAGGGGGAGAGGTGTAGGGTTGGTGGTGGGTTTCCGTTCCGGGCTAGGGTTAGGGTTAGGGAATGGCAAGGCTTAGGGCACAGGTGAGGGTACGGAAACGTGGGAGGTTCAGGCTACGTGATGACGCACGGGTCAGTGCTAGCATACAGGCCAGGAGTAGGCTACGGCGTAGGGTAAGGTGTAGGGCTGGTGGTGGGTTTCCGTTTCGGGCTAGGGTTAGGGTTAGGGAACGGCAAGGCTTAGGGTACAGGTGAGGGTACGGAAACGTAGCACGGTCAGGCTATGTGCTGACGCACGGGTCAGTGCCAGCGTACGGGCCAGGAGTATGCTACCGCACAGGGTAAGGTGTAGGGCTGGTGGTGGGTTTCCATTGTGGGCTAGGGTTAGGGTTAGGGAACGGCAAGGCTTAGGGCACAGGTGAGGGTACGGAAACGTGGGAGGGTCAGGCTACGTGCTGACGCACGGGTCAGTGCCAGCGTACGGGCCAGGAGTAGGCTATGGCTTGGGTGAAAGGTGTAGGTTTGGTGGTGGGTTTCCGTTCTGGGCTAGGGTTAGGGTTAGGGAACTGCAAGTCTTAGGGCACAGGTGAGGGTACGGAAACGTGTGAGGGTGAGGCTACGTGCTGCGCACGGGTCAGTGCCAGCATACGGGCCAGGAGTAGGCTACGGCATAGGGTAAGGTGTAGGGCTGGTGGTGGGTTTCTGTGCCGGCCTAGGGTTAGGGTTAGGGAACGGCAAGGCTTAGGGCACAGGTGAGGGTACGGAAACGTTGGAGGGTCTGGCTACGTGCTGACGCACGGGTCAGTGCCAGCGTACGGGCCAGGAGTAGGCTACGGTGTAGGGTAAGGTGTAGGGCTGGTGGTGGGTTTCCGTTCCGTGCTAGGGTTAGGGTTAGGGAACGGCAAGGCTTAGGGCACAGGTGAGGGTACGGAAACGTGGGAGGGTCAGGCTACGTGCTGACGCACGGGTCTGTGCCAGCGTACCGGCCAGGTATAGGCTATGGCTTGTGGGTAAGTTGTAGGGCTGGTGGTGGGTTTCCGTTCCGGGCTAGGGTTAGGGTTAGGGAACGGCAAGGCTTAGGGCACAGGTGAGGGTACGGAAACGTGGGAGGGTCAGGCTACGTGCTGACGCACGGGTCAGTGCCAGCGTACGGGCCAGGAGTAGGCTACGGCTTGGGGGTAAGGTGTAGGGCTGGTGGTGGGTTTCCGTTCCGGGCTAGGGTTAGGGTTAGGGAACGGCAAGGCTTAGGGCACAGGTGAGGGTACGGAAACGTGGGAGGGTCAGGCTACGTGCTGACGCACGGGTGAGTGCCAGCGTACGGGCCAGGAGTAGGCTACGGCGTAGGGTAAGGTGTAGGGCTGGTGGTGGGTTTCTGTTCCGTGCTAGGGTTAGGGTTAGGGAACGGCAAGGCTTAGGGCACAGGTGAGTGTACGGAAACGTGGGAGGGTCAGGCTACGTGCTGACGCACGGGTCAGTGCCAGCGTACGGGCCAGGAGTAGGCTACGGCTTGGGGGTAAGGTGTAGGGCTGGTGGTGGGTTTCCGTTCCGAGCTAGGGTTAGGGTTAGGGAACGGCAAGGCTTAGGGTACAGGTGAGGGTACGGAAACGTGGGAGGGTCAGGCTACGTGCTGACGCACGGGTCAGTGCCAGCGTACGGGCCAGGAGTAGGCTACGGCGTAGGGTAAGGTGTAGGGCTGGTGGTGGGTTTCCGTTCCGGGCTAGGGTTAGGGTTAGGGAACAGCAAGGCTTAGGGCACAGGTGAGGGTACGGAAACGTGGGAGGGTCAGGCTACGTGCTGACGCACGGGTCAGTGCCAGCGTACGGGCCAGGAGTAGGCTACAATGTAGGTTAAGGTGTAAGGCTGGTGGTGGGTTTCCGTTCTGGGCTAGGGTTAGGGTTAGGGAACGGCAAGGCTTAGGGCACAGGTGAGGGTACGGAAACGTGGGAGGGTCAGGCTACGTGCTGACGCACGGGTCAGTGCCTCGTACCGGCCAGGAGTAGGCTACGGCTTGGGGGTAATCTGTAGGGCTGGTGGTGGGTTTCCGTTCCGGGCTAGGGTTAGGGTTAGGGAACGGCAAGGCTTAGGGCACAGGTGAGGGTACGGAAACGTGGGAGGGTCAGGCTACGTGCTGACGCACGGGTCAGTGCCAGCGTACGGGACAGGAGTAGGCTACGGCTTGGGGGTAAGGTGTAGGGCTGGTGGTGGGTTTCCGTTCCGGGCTAGGGTTAGGGTTAGGGAACGGCAAGGCTTAGGGCACAGGTGAGGGTACTTAAACGTGGGAGGGTCAGGCTACGTGCTGACGCACGGGTCAGTGCCAGCTTACGGGCCAGGAGTAGGCTACGGCTTGGGGGTAAGTTGTAGGGCTGGTGGTGGTTTTCCGTTCCGGGCTAGGGTTAGGGTTAGGGAACGGCAAGGCTTAGGGCACAGGTGAGGGTACGGAAACGTGGGAGGGTCAGGCTACGTGCTGACGCACGGGTCAGTGCCAGCGTACGGGCCAGGAGTAGGCTACGGCGTAGGGTAAGGTGTAGGGCTGGTGGTGGGTTTCCGTTCCGGGCTAGGGTTAGGGTTAGGGAACGGCAAGGCTTAGGGCACAGGTGAGGGTACGGAAACGTGGGAGGGTCAGGCTACGTGCTGACGCACGGGTCAGTGCCAGCGTACGGGACAGGAGTAGGCTACGGCTTGGGGGTAAGGTGTAGGGCTGGTGGTGGGTTTCCGTTCCGGGCTAGGGTTAGGGTTAGGGAACGGCAAGGCTTAGGGCACAGGTGAGGGTACGGAAACGTGGGAGGGTCAGGCTACGTGCTGACGCACGGGTCAGTGCCAGCGTACGGGCCAGGAGTAGGCTACGGCTTGGGGGTAAGTTGTAGGGCTGGTGGTGGGTTTCCGTTCCGGGCTAGGGTTAGGGTTAGGGAACGGCAAGGCTTAGGGCACAGGTGAGGGTACGGAAACGTGGGAGCGTCAGGCTACGTGCTGACGCACGGGTCAGTGCCAGCGTACGGGCCAGGAGTAGGCTACGGCGTAGGGTAAGGTGTAGGCCTGGTGGTGGGTTTCCGTTCCGTGCTAGGGTTAGGGTTAGGGAACGGCAAGGCTTAGGGCACAGGTGAGGGTACGGAAACGTGGGAGGGTCAGGCTACGTGCTGACGCACGGGTCAGTGCCAGCGTACGGGCCAGGAGTAGGCTACGGCTTGGGGGTAAGGTGTAGGGCTGGTGGTGGGTTTCCGTTCCGAGCTAGGGTTAGGGTTAGGGAACGGCAAGGCTTAGGGCACAGGTGAGGGTACGGAAACGTGGGAGGGTCAGGCTACGTGCTGACGCAAGGGTCAGTGCCAGCGTACGGGCCAGGAGTAGGCTACGGCTTGGGGGTAAGTTGTAGGGCTGGTGGTGGGTTTCCGTTCCGGGCTAGGGTTAGGGTTAGGGAACGGCAAGGCTTAGGGCACAGGTGAGGGTACAGAAACGTAGGAGGGTCAGGCTACGTGCTGACGCACGGGTCAGTGCCAGCGTACGGGCCAGGAGTACGCTACGGCTTGGGGGTAAGGTGTAGGGCTTTTGGTGTGTTTCCGTTCCGGGCTAGGGTTAGGGTTAGGGAACGGCAAGGCTTAGGGCACAGGTGAGGGTACGGAAACGTGGGAGGGTCAGGCTACGTGCTGACGCACGGGTCAGTGCCAGCGTACGGGCCAGGAGTAGGCTACGGCGTAGGGTAAGGTTTAGGGCTGGTGGTGGGTTTCCGTTCCGGGCTAGGGTTAGGGTTAGGGAACGGCAAGGCTTAGGGCACAGGTGAGGGTACGGAAACGTGGGAGGGTCAGGCTACGTGCTGACGCACGGGTCAGTGCCAGCGTACGGGCCAGGAGTAGGCTACAATGTAGGGTAAGGTGTAGGGCTGGTGGTGGGTTTCCGTTCTGGGCTAGGGTTAGGGTTAGGGAACGGCAAGGCTTAGGGCACAGGTGAGGGTACGGAAACGTGGGAGGGTCAGGCTACGTGCTGACGCACGGGTCAGTGCCTCGTACCGGCCAGGAGTAGGCTACGGCTTGGGGGTAAGCTGTATGGCTGGTGGTGGGTTTCCGTTCCGGGCTAGGTTTAGGGTTAGGGAACGGCAAGGCTTAGGGCACAGGTGAGGGTACGGAAACGTGGGAGGGTCAGGCTACGTGCTGACGCACGGGTCAGTGCCAGCGTACGGGACAGGAGTAGGCTACGGCTTGGGGGTAAGATGTAGGGCTGTTGGTGGGTTTCCGATCTGGGCTACGGTTAGGGTTAGGGAACGGCAAGGCTTAGGGCACAGGTGCGGGTACGGAAACTTGGGAGGGTCAGGCTACGTGCTGACGCACGGGTCAGTGCCTCGCACCGGCCAGGAGTAGGCTACGGCTTGGGGGTAAGCTGTAGGGCTGGTGGTGGGTTTCCGTTCCGGGCTAGGGTTAGAGTTAGGGAACGGCAAGGCTTAGGGCACAGGTGAGGGTACGGAAACTTTGGAGGGTCTGGCTACGTGCTGACGCACGGGTCAGTGCCAGCGTACGGGCCAGGAGTAGGCTACGGCTTGGGGGTAAGGTGTAGGGCTGGTGGTGGGTTTCCGTTCCGGGCTAGGGTTAGGGTTAGGGAACGGCAAGGCTTAGGGCACAGGTGAGGGTACGGAAACGTGGGAGGGTCAGGCTACGTGCTGACGCACGGGTCAGTGCCAGCGTACGGGCCAGGAGTAGGCTACGGCTTGGGGGTAAGTTGTAGGGCTGGTGGTGGGTTTCCGTTCCGGGCTAGGGTTAGGGTTAGGGAACGGCAAGGCTTAGGGCACAGGTGAGGGTACGGAAACGTGGGAGGGTCAGGCTACGTGCTGACGCACGGGTCAGTGCCAGCGTACGGGCCAGGAGTAGGCTACGGCGTAGGGTAAGGTGTAGGGCTGGTGGTGGGTTTCCGTTCCGGGCTAGGGTTAGGGTTATGGAACGGCAAGGCTTAGGGCACAGGTGAGGGTATGGAAACGTGGGAGGGTCAGGCTACGTGGTGACGCACGGGTCAGTGCCAGCGTACGGGCCAGGAGTAGGCTAAGGTGTAGGGTAAGGTGTAGGGCTGGTGGTGGGTTTCCGTTCCGGGCTAGGGTTAGGGTTAGGGAACGGCCAGGCTTAGGGCACAGGTGAGGGTATGGAAACGTGGGAGGGTCAGGCTACGTGTTGACGCACGGGTCAGTGCCAGCGTACCGGCCAGGTGTAGGCTACGGCTTGTGGGTAAGGTGTAGGGCTGGAGGTGGGTTTCCGTTCCGGGCTAGGGTTAGGGTTAGGGAACGGCAAGGCTTAGGGCACAGGTGAGGGTACGGAAACGTGGGAGGGTCAGGCTACGTGCTGACGCACGGGTCAGTGCCAGCGTACGGGCCAGGAGTAGGCTACGGCTTGGGGGTAAGTTGTAGGGCTGGTGGTGGGTTTCCGTTCCGGGCTAGGGTTAGGGTTAGGGAACGGCAAGTCTTAGGGCACAGGTGAGGGTACGGAAACGTGGGAGGGTCAGGCTACGTGCTGACGCACGGGTCAGTGCCAGCGTACGGGCCAGGAGTAGGCTACGGCGTAGGGTAAGGTGTAGGGCTGGTGGTGGGTTTCCGTTCCGGGCTAGGGTTAGGGTTAGGGAACGGCAAGGCTTAGGGCACAGGTGAGGGTATGGAAACGTGGGAGGGTCAGGCTACGTGGTGACGCACAGGTCAGTGCCAGCGTACGGGCCAGGAGTAGGCTAAGGTGTAGGGTAAGGTGTAGGGCTGGTGGTGGGTTTCCGTTCCGGGCTAGGGTTAGGGTTAGGGAACGGCAAGGCTTAGGGCACAGGTGAGGGTATGGAAACGTGGGAGGGTCAGGCTACGTGCTGACGCACGGGTCAGTGCCAGCGTACCGGCCAGGTGTAGGCTACGGCTTCTGGGTAAGGTGTAGGGCTGGTGGTGGGTTTCCGTTCCGGGCTAGGGTTAGGGTTAGGGAACGGCAAGGCTTAGGGCACAGGTGAGGGTACGGAAACGTGGGAGGGTCAGGCTACGTGCTGACGCACGGGTCAGTGCCAGCGTACGGGCCAGGAGTAGGCTACGGCGTAGGGTAAGGTGTAGGGCTGGTGGTGGGTTTCCGTTCCGGGCTAGGGTTAGGGTTAGGGAACGGCAAGGCTTAGGGCACAGGTGATGGTACGGAAACGTGGGAGGGTCAGGCTTCGTGCTGATGCACGGGTCAGTGCCAGCGTACCGGCCAGGTGTAGGCTACGGCTTGTGGGTAAGGTGTAGGGCTGGTGGTGTGTTTCCATTCCGGGCTAGGTTTAGGGTTAGGGAACGGCAAGGCTTAGGGCACAGGTGAGGGTACAGAAACGTGGGAGGGTCAGGCTACGTGCTGACGCACGGGTCAGTGCCAGCGTACGGGCCAGGAGTAGGCTACGGCGTAGGGTAAGGTGTAGGGCTGGTGGTGGGTTCCCGTTCCGGGCTAGGGTTAGGGTTAGGGAACGGCAAGGCTGAGGGCACAGGTGAGGGTACGGAAACGTGGGAGGGTCAGGCTACGTGCTGACGCACGGGTCAGTGCCAGCGTACCGGCCAGGTTTAGGCTACGGCTTGTGGGTAAGGTGTAGGGCTGGTGGTGGGTTTCCGTTCCGGGCTAGGGTTAGGGTTAGGGAACGGCAAGGCTTAGGGCACAGGTGAGGGTACGGAAACGTGGGAGGGTCAGGCTACGTGCTGACGCACGGGTCAGTGCCAGCGTACGGGCCAGGAGTAGGCTACGGCTTGGGGGTACGGTGTAGGGCTGGTGGTGGGTTTCCGTTCCGGGCTAGGGTTAGGGTTAGGGAACGGCAAGGCTTAGGGCACAGGTGAGGGTACGGAAACGTGGGAGGGTCAGGCTACGTGCTGACGCACGGGTCAGTGCCAGCGTACGGGCCAGGAGTAGGCTACGGCGTAGGGTAAGGTGTAGGGCTGGTGGTGGGTTTCCGTTCCGTGCTAGGGTTAGGGTTAGGGAACGGCAAGGCTTAGGGCACAGGTGAGGGTACGGAAACGTGGGAGGGTCAGGCTACGTGCTGACGCACGGGTCAGTGCCAGCGTATGGGCCAGGAGTAGGCTACGGCTTGGGGGTAAGTTGTAGGGCTGGTGGTGGGTTTCCGTTCTGTGCTAGGGTTAGGGTTAGGGAACGGCAAGGCTTAGGGCACAGGTGAGGGTACGGAAACGTGGGAGGGTCAGGCTACGTGCTGACGCACGGGTCAGTGCCAGCGTATGGGCCAGGAGTAGGCTACGGCTTGGGGGTAAGGTGTAGGGCTGGTGGTGGGTTTCCGTTCTGGGCCACGGTTAGGGTTAGGGAACGGCAAGGCTTAGGGCACAGGTGAGGGTACGGAAACTTGGGAGGGTCAGGCTACGTGGTGACGCACGGGTCAGTGCCTCGTACCGGCCAGGAGTAGGCTACGGCTTGGGGGTAAGCTGTAGGGCTGGTGGTGGGTTTCCGTTCCGGGCTAGGGTTAGAGTTAGGGAACGGCAAGGCTTAGGGCACAGGTGAGGGTACGGAAACGTTGGAGGGTCTGGCTACGTGCTGACGCACGGGTCAGTGCCAGCGTACGGGCCAGGAGTAGGCTACGGCTTGGGGGTAAGGTGTAGGGCTGGTGGTGGGTTTCCGTTCCGGGCTAGGGTTAGGGTTAGGGAACGGCAAGGCTTAGGGCACAGGTGAGGGTACGGAAACGTGGGAGGGTCAGGCTACGTGCTGACGCACGGGTCAGTGCCAGCGTACGGGCCAGGAGTAGGCTACGGCTTGGGGGTAAGTTGTAGGGCTGGTGGTGGGTTTCCGTTCCGGGCTAGGGTTAGGGTTAGGGAACGGCAAGGCTTAGGGCACAGGTGAGGGTACGGAAACGTGGGAGGGTCAGGCTACGTGCTGACGCACGGGTCAGTGCCAGCGTACGGGCCTGGAGTAGGCTACGGCGTAGGGTAAGGTGTAGGGCTGGTGGTGGGTTTCCGTTCCGGGCTAGGGTTAGGGTTAAGGAACGGCAAGGCTTAGGGCACAGGTGAGGGTATGGAAACGTGGGAGGGTCAGGCTACGTGGTGACGCACGGGTCAGTGCCAGCGTACGGGCCAGGAGTAGGCTAAGGTGTAGGGTAAGGTGTAGGGCTGGTGGTGGGTTTCCGTTCCGCGCTAGGGTTAGGGTTAGGGAACGGCAAGGCTTAGGGCACAGGTGAGGGTATGGAAACGTGGGAGGGTCAGGCTACGTGCTGACGCACGGGTCAGTGCCAGCGTACCGGCCAGGTGTAGGCTACGGCTTCTGGGTAAGGTGTAGGGCTGGTGGTGGGTTTCCGTTCCGGGCTAGGGTTAGGGTTAGGGAACGGCAAGGCTTAGGGCACAGGTGAGGGTACGGAAACGTGGGAGGGTCAGGCTACGTGCTGACGCACGGGTCAGTGCCAGCGTACGGGCCAGGAGTAGGCTACGGCTTGGGGGTAAGTTGTAGGGCTGGTGGTGGGTTTCCGTTCCGGGCTAGGGTTAGGGTTAGGGAACGGCAAGGCTTAGGGCACAGGTGAGGGTACGGAAACGTGGGAGGGTCAGGCTACGTGCTGACGCACGGGTCAGTGCCAGCGTACGGGCCAGGAGTAGGCTACGGCGTAGGGTAAGGTGTAGGGCTGGTGGTGGGTTTCCGTTCCGGGCTAGGGTTAGGGTTAGGGAACGGCAAGGCTTAGGGCACAGGTGAGGGTATGGAAACGTGGGAGGGTCAGGCTACGTGCTGATGCACGGGTCAGTGCCAGCGTACCGGGCAGGTGTAGGCTACGGCTTCTGGGTAAGGTGTAGGGCTGGTGGTGGGTTTCCGTTCCGGGCTAGGGTTAGGGTTAGGGAACGGCAAGGCTTAGGGCACAGGTGAGGGTACGGAAACGTGGGAGGGTCAGGCTACGTGCTGATGCACGGGTCAGTGCCAGCGTACCGGCCAGGTGTAGGCTACGGCTTCTGGGTAAGGTGTAGGACTGGAGGTGGGTTTCCGTTCCGGGCTAGGGTTAGGGTTAGGGAACGGCAAGGCTTAGGGCACAGGTGAGGGTACGGAAACGTGGGAGGGTCAGGCTACGTGCTGACGCACGGGTCAGTGCCAGCGTACGGGCCAGGAGTAGGCTACAATGTAGGGTAAGGTGTAGGGCTGGTGGTGGGTTTCCGTTCTGGGCTAGGGTTAGGGTTAGGGAACGGCAAGGCTTAGGGCACAGGTGAGGGTACGGAAACGTGGGAGGGTCAGGCTACGTGCTGACGCACGGGTCAGTGCCTCGTACCGGCCAGGAGTAGGCTACGGTTTGGGGGTAAGCTGTAGGGCTGGTGGTGGGTTTCCGTTCCGGGCTAGGGTTAGGGTTAGGGAACGGCAAGGCTTAGGGCACAGGTGAGGGTACGGAAACGTGGGAGGGTCAGGCTACGTGCTGACGCACGGGTCAGTGCCAGCGTACGGGCCAGGAGTAGGCTACGGCGTAGGGTAAGGTGTAGGGCTGGTGGTGCGTTTTCGTTCCGGGCTAGGGTTAGGGTTAGGGAACGGCAAGGCTTAGGGCACAGGTGAGGGTATGGAAACGTGGGAGGGTCAGGCTACGTGGTGACGCACAGGTCAGTGCCAGCGTACGGGCCAGGAGTAGGCTAAGGTGTAGGGTAAGGTGTAGGGCTGGTGGTGGGTTTCCGTTCCGGGCTAGGGTTAGGGTTAGGGAACGGCAAGGCTTAGGGCACAGGTGAGGGTATGGAAACGTGGGAGGGTCAGGCTACGTGCTGACGCATGGGTCAGTGCCAGCGTACCGGCCAGGTGTAGGCTACGGCTTCTGGGTAAGGTGTAGGGCTGGTGGTGGGTTTCCGTTCCGGGCTAGGGTTAGGGTTAGGGAACGGCAAGGCTTAGGGCACAGGTGAGGGTACGGAAACGTGGGAGGGTCAGGCTACGTGCTGACGCACGGGTCAGTGCCAGCGTACGGGCCAGGAGTAGGCTACGGCGTAGGGTAAGGTGTAGGGCTGGTGGTGGGTTTTCGTTCCGGGCTAGGGTTAGGGTTAGGGAACGGCAAGGCTTAGGGCACAGGTGATGGTACGGAAACGTGGGAGGGTCAGGCTACGTGCTGATGCACGGGTCAGTGCCAGCGTACCGGCCAGGTTTAGGCTGCGGCTTGTGGGTAAGGTGTAGGGCTGGTGGTGTGTTTCCATTCCGGGCTAGGTTTAGGGTTAGGGAACGGCAAGGCTTAGGGCACAGGTGAGGGTACAGAAACGTGGGAGGGTCAGGCTACGTGCTGACGCACGGGTCAGTGCCAGCGTACGGGCCAGGAGTAGGCTACGGCGTAGGGTAAGGTGTAGGGCTGGTGGTGGGTTTCCGTTCCGGGCTAGGGTTAGGGTTAGGGAACGGCAAGGCTTAGGGCACAGGTGAGGGTACGGAAACGTGGGAGGGTCAGGCTACGTGCTGACGCACGGGTTAGTGCTAGCGTACGGGCCAGGAGTAGGCTACGGCTTGGGGGTAAGTTGTAGGGCTGGTGGTGGGTTTCCGTTCCGGGCTAGGGTTAGGGTTAGGGAACGGCAAGGCTTAGGGCACAGGTGAGGGTACGGAAACGTGGGAGGGTCAGGCTACGTGCTGACGCACGGGTCAGTGCCAGCGTACGGGCCAGGAGTAGGCTACGGCGTAGGGTAAGGTGTAGGGCTGGTGGTGGGTTTCCGTTCCGGGCTAGGGTTAGGGTTATGGAACGGCAAGGCTTAGGGCACAGGTGAGGGTATGGAAACGTGGGAGGGTCAGGCTACGTGGTGACGCACGGGTCAGTGCCAGCGTACGGGCCAGGAGTAGGCTAAGGTGTAGGGTAAGGTGTAGGGCTGGTGGTGGGTTTCCGTTCCGGGCTAGGGTTAGGGTTATGGAACGGCAATCTTAGGGCACAGGTGAGGGTATGGAAACGTGGGAGGGTCAGGCTACGTGCTGACGCACGGGTCAGTGCCAGCGTACCGGCCAGGTGTAGGCTACGGCTTCTGGGTAAGGTGTAGGGCTGGTGGTGGGTTTCCGTTCCGGGCTAGGGTTAGGGTTAGGGAACGGCAAGGCTTAGGGCACAGGTGAGGGTACGGAAACGTGGGAAGGTCAGGCTACGTGCTGACGCACGGGTCAGTGCCAGCGTACGGGCCAGGAGTAGGCTACGGCTTGGGGGTAAGTTGTAGGGCTGGTGGTGGGTTTCCGTTCCGGGCTAGGGTTAGGGTTAGGGAACGGCAAGGCTTAGGGCACAGGTGAGGGTACGGAAACGTGGGAGGGTCAGGCTACGTGCTGACGCACGCGTCAGTGCCAGCGTACGGGCCAGGAGTAGGCTACGGCGTAGGGTAAGGTGTAGGGCTTGTGGTGGGTTTCCGTTCCGGGCTAGGGTTAGGGTTAGGGAACGGCAAGGCTTAGGGCACAGGTGAGGGTATGGAAACGTGGGAGGGTCAGGCTACGTGGTGACGCACAGGTCAGTGCCAGCGTACGGGCCAGGAGTAGGCTAAGGTGTAGGGTAAGGTGTAGGGCTGGTGATGGGTTTCCGTTCCGGGCTAGGGTTAGGGTTAGGGAACGGCAAGGCTTAGGGCACAGGTGAGGGTATGGAAACGTGGGAGGGTCAGGCTACGTGCTGACGCACGGGTCAGTGCCAGCGTACCGGCCAGGTGTAGGCTACGGCTTCTGGGTAAGGTGTAGGGCTGGTGGTGGGTTTCCGTTCCGGGCTAGGGTTAGGGTTAGGGAACGGCAAGGCTTAGGGCACAGGTGAGGGTACGGAAACGTGGGAGGGTCAGGCTACGTGCTGATGCACGGGTCAGTGCCAGCGTACGGGCCAGGAGTAGGCTACGGCTTGGGGGTAAGGTGTAGGGCTGGTGGTGGGTTTCCATTCCGGGCTAGGGTTAGGGTTAGGGAACGGCAAGGCTTAGGGCACAGGTGAGGGTACGGAAACGTGGGAGGGTCAGGCTACGTGCTGATGCACGGGTCAGTGCCAGCGTACCGGCCAGGTGTAGGCTACGGCTTGTGGGTAAGGTGTAGGGCTGGTGGTGTGTTTCCATTCCGGGCTAGGTTTAGGATTAGGGAACGGCAAGGCTTAGGGCACAGGTGAGGGTACAGAAACGTGGGAGGGTCAGGCTACGTGCTGACGCACGGGTCAGTGCCAGCGTACGGGCCAGGAGTAGGCTACGGCGTAGGGTAAGGTGTAGGGCTGGTGGTGGGTTTCCGTTCCGGGCTAGGGTTAGGGTTAGGGAACGGCAAGGCTGAGGGCACAGGTGAGGGTACGGAAACGTGGGAGGGTCAGGCTACGTGCTGATGCACGGGTCAGTGCCAGCGTACGGGCCAGGAGTAGGCTACGGCGTAGGGTAAGGTGTAGGGCTGGTGGTGGGTTTCCGTTCCGGGCTAGGGTTAGGGTTAGGGAACGGCAAGGCTTAGGGCACAGGTGAGGGTACGGAAACGTGGGAGGGTCAGGCTACGTGCTGATGCACGGGTCAGTGCCAGCGTACCGGCCAGGTGTAGGCTACGGCTTCTGGGTAAGGTGTAGGGCTGGTGGTGGGTTTCCGTTCCGGGCTAGGGTTAGGGTTAGGGAACGGCAAGGCTTAGGGCACAGGTGAGGGTACGGAAACGTGGGAGGGTCAGGCTACGTGCTGACGCACGGGTCAGTGCCAGCGTACGGGCCAGGAGTAGGCTACGGCGTAGGGTAAGGTGTAGGGCTGGTGGTGGGTTTTCGTTCCGGGCTAGGGTTAGGGTTAGGGAACGGCAAGGCTTAGGGCACAGGTGATGGTACGGAAACGTGGGAGGGTCAGGCTACGTGCTGATGCATGGGTCAGTGCCAGCGTACCGGCCAGGTTTAGGCTGCGGCTTGTGGGTAAGGTGTAGGGCTGGTGGTGTGTTTCCATTCCGGGCTAGGTTTAGGGTTAGGGAACGGCAAGGCTTAGGGCACAGGTGAGGGTACAGAAACGTGGGAGGGTCAGGCTACGTGCTGACGCACGGGTCAGTGCCAGCGTACGGGCCAGGAGTAGGCTACGGCGTAGGGTAAGGTGTAGGGCTGGTGGTGGGTTTCCGTTCCGGGCTAGGGTTAGGGTTAGGGAACGGCAAGGCTTAGGGCACAGGTGAGGGTACGGAAACGTGGGAGGGTCAGGCTACGTGCTGACGCACAGGTTAGTGCTAGCGTACGGGCCAGGAGTAGGCTACGGCTTGGGGG
The DNA here is from genome assembly GCF_964341445.2 of Mesoplodon mirus. Classification (NCBI taxonomy): domain Eukaryota; kingdom Metazoa; phylum Chordata; class Mammalia; order Artiodactyla; family Ziphiidae; genus Mesoplodon; species Mesoplodon mirus. The sequence continues at coordinate 653,326 of NW_028295624.1, read as the reverse complement.
TAAGTTGTAGGGCTGGTGGTGGGTTTCCGTTCCGGGCTAGGGTTAGGGTTAGGGAACGGCAAGGCTTAGGGCACAGGTGAGGGTACGGAAACGTGGGAGGGTCAGGCTACGTGCTGACGCACGGGTCAGTGCCAGCGTACGGGCCAGGAGTAGGCTACGGCGTAGGGTAAGGTGTAGGGCTGGTGGTGGGTTTCCGTTCCGGGCTAGGGTTAGGGTTATGGAACGGCAAGGCTTAGGGCACAGGTGAGGGTATGGAAACGTGGGAGGGTCAGGCTACGTGGTGACGCACGGGTCAGTGCCAGCGTACGGGCCAGGAGTAGGCTAAGGTGTAGGGTAAGGTGTAGGGCTGGTGGTGGGTTTCCGTTCCGGGCTAGGGTTAGGGTTATGGAACGGCAAGGCTTAGGGCACAGGTGAGGGTATGGAAACGTGGGAGGGTCAGGCTACGTGCTGACGCACGGGTCAGTGCCAGCGTACCGGCCAGGTGTAGGCTACGGCTTCTGGGTAAGGTGTAGGGCTGGTGGTGGGTTTCCGTTCCGGGCTAGGGTTAGGGTTAGGGAACGGCAAGGCTTAGGGCACAGGTGAGGGTACGGAAACGTGGGAAGGTCAGGCTACGTGCTGACGCACGGGTCAGTGCCAGCGTACGGGCCAGGAGTAGGCTACGGCTTGGGGGTAAGTTGTAGGGCTGGTGGTGGGTTTCCGTTCCGGGCTAGGGTTAGGGTTAGGGAACGGCAAGGCTTAGGGCACAGGTGAGGGTACGGAAACGTGGGAGGGTCAGGCTACGTGCTGACGCACGCGTCAGTGCCAGCGTACGGGCCAGGAGTAGGCTACGGCGTAGGGTAAGGTGTAGGGCTTGTGGTGGGTTTCCGTTCCGGGCTAGGGTTAGGGTTAGGGAACGGCAAGGCTTAGGGCACAGGTGAGGGTATGGAAACGTGGGAGGGTCAGGCTACGTGGTGACGCACAGGTCAGTGCCAGCGTACGGGCCAGGAGTAGGCTAAGGTGTAGGGTAAGGTGTAGGGCTGGTGATGGGTTTCCGTTCCGGGCTAGGGTTAGGGTTAGGGAACGGCAAGGCTTAGGGCACAGGTGAGGGTATGGAAACGTGGGAGGGTCAGGCTACGTGCTGACGCACGGGTCAGTGCCAGCGTACCGGCCAGGTGTAGGCTACGGCTTCTGGGTAAGGTGTAGGGCTGGTGGTGGGTTTCCGTTCCGGGCTAGGGTTAGGGTTAGGGAACGGCAAGGCTTAGGGCACAGGTGAGGGTACGGAAACGTGGGAGGGTCAGGCTACGTGCTGATGCACGGGTCAGTGCCAGCGTACGGGCCAGGAGTAGGCTACGGCTTGGGGGTAAGGTGTAGGGCTGGTGGTGGGTTTCCATTCCGGGCTAGGGTTAGGGTTAGGGAACGGCAAGGCTTAGGGCACAGGTGAGGGTACGGAAACGTGGGAGGGTCAGGCTACGTGCTGATGCACGGGTCAGTGCCAGCGTACCGGCCAGGTGTAGGCTACGGCTTGTGGGTAAGGTGTAGGGCTGGTGGTGTGTTTCCCTTCCGGGCTAGGTTTAGGATTAGGGAACGGCAAGGCTTAGGGCACAGGTGAGGGTACAGAAACGTGGGAGGGTCAGGCTACGTGCTGACGCACGGGTCAGTGCCAGCGTACGGGCCAGGAGTAGGCTACGGCGTAGGGTAAGGTGTAGGGCTGGTGGTGGGTTTCCGTTCCGGGCTAGGGTTAGGGTTAGGGAACGGCAAGGCTGAGGGCACAGGTGAGGGTACGGAAACGTGGGAGGGTCAGGCTACGTGCTGATGCACGGGTCAGTGCCAGCGTACGGGCCAGGAGTAGGCTACGGCGTAGGGTAAGGTGTAGGGCTGGTGGTGGGTTTCCGTTCCGGGCTAGGGTTAGGGTTAGGGAACGGCAAGGCTTAGGGCACAGGTGAGGGTACGGAAACGTGGGAGGGTCAGGCTACGTGCTGATGCACGGGTCAGTGCCAGCGTACCGGCCAGGTGTAGGCTACGGCTTCTGGGTAAGGTGTAGGGCTGGTGGTGGGTTTCCGTTCCGGGCTAGGGTTAGGGTTAGGGAACGGCAAGGCTTAGGGCACAGGTGAGGGTACGGAAACGTGGGAGGGTCAGGCTACGTGCTGATGCACGGGTCAGTGCCAGCGTACCGGCCAGGTGTAGGCTACGGCTTCTGGGTAAGGTGTAGGACTGGAGGTGGGTTTCCGTTCCGGGCTAGGGTTAGGGTTAGGGAACGGCAAGGCTTAGGGCACAGGTGAGGGTACGGAAACGTGGGAGGGTCAGGCTACGTGCTGACGCACGGGTCAGTGCCAGCGTACGGGCCAGGAATAGGCTACGGCTTGGGGGTAAGGTGTAGGGCAGGTGGTGGGTTTCCGTTCCGGGCTAGGGTTAGGGTTAGGGAACGGCAAGGCTTAGGGCACAGGTGAGGGTACGGAAACGTGGGAGGGTCAGGCTACGTGCTGACGCACGGGTCAGTGCCAGCGTACCGGCCAGGTGTAGGCTACGGCTTGTGGGTAAGGTGTAGGGCTGGTGGTGGGTTTCCATTCCGGGCTAGGTTTAGGGTTAGGGAACGGCAAGGCTTAGGGCACAGGTGAGGGTACAGAAACGTGGGAGGGTCAGGCTACGTGTTGACGCACGGGTCAGTGCCAGCGTACGGGCCAGGAGTAGGCTACGGCGTAGGGTAAGGTGTAGGGCTGGTGGTGGGTTTCCGTTCCGGGCTAGGGTTAGGGTTAGGGAACGGCAAGGCTGAGGGCACAGGTGAGGGTACGGAAACGTGGGAGGGTCAGGCTACGTGCTGATGCACGGGTCAGTGCCAGCGTACGGGCCAGGAGTAGGCTACGGCGTAGGGTAAGGTGTAGGGCTGGTGGTGGGTTTCCGTTCCGGGCTAGGGTTAGGGTTAGGGAACGGCAAGGCTTAGGGCACAGGTGAGGGTACGGAAACGTGCGAGGGTCAGGCTACGTGCTGATGCACGGGTCAGTGCCAGCGTACTGGCCAGGTGTAGGCTACTGTTTGTGGGTAAGGTGTAGGGCTGGTGGTGGGTTTCTGTTCCGGGCTAGGGTTAGGGTTAGGGAACGGCAAGGCTTAGGGCACAGGTGAGGGTACGGAAACGTGGGAGGGTCAGGCTACGTGCTGACGCACGGGTCAGTGCCAGCGTACGGGCCAGGAGTAGGCTACGGCTTGGGGGTAAGGTGTAGGGCTGGTGGTGGGTTTCCGTTCCGGGCTAGGGTTAGGGTTAGGGAACGGCAAGGCTTAGGGCACAGGTGAGGGTACGGAAACGTGGGAGGGTCAGGCTACATGCTGATGCACGGGTCAGTGCCAGCGTACGGGCCAGGAGTAGGCTACGGTGTAGGGTAAGGTGTAGGGCTGGTGGTGGGTTTCCGTTCGGGGCTAGGGATAGGGTTAGGGAACGGCAAGGCTTAGGGCACAGGTGAGGGTACGGAAACGTGGGAGGGTCAGGCTACGTGCTGACGCACGGGTCAGTGCCAGCGTACGGGCCAGGAGTAGGCTACGGCTTGGGGGTAAGGTGTAGGGCTGGTGGTGGGTTTCCGTTCCGGGCTAGGGTTAGGGTTAGGGAACGGCAAGGCTTAGGGCACAGGTGAGGGTACGGAAACGTGCGAGGGTCAGGCTACGTGCTGATGCACGGGTCAGTGCCATCGTACGGGCCAGGAGTAGGCTACGGCTTGGGGGTAAGGTGTAGGGCTGGTGGTGGGTTTCCATTCCGGGCTAGGGTTAGGGTTAGGGAACGGCAAGGCTTAGGGCACAGGTGAGGGTACGGAAACGTGGGAGGGTCAGGCTACGTGCTGACGCACGGGTCAGTGCCAGCGTACGGGCCAGGAGTAGGCTACGGCTTGGGGGTAAGGTGTAGGGCTGGTGGTGTGTTTCCATTCCGGGCTAGGGTTAGGGTTAGGGAACGGCAAGGCTTAGGGCACAGGTGAGGGTACGGAAACGTGGGAGGGTCAGGCTACGTGCTGATGCACGGGTCAGTGCCAGCGTACGGGCCAGGAGTAGGCTACGGCGTAGGGTAAGGTGTAGGGCTGGTGGTGGGTTTCCGTTCCGGGCTAGGGTTAGGGTTAGGGAACGGCAAGGCTTAGGGCACAGGTGAGGGTACGGAAACGTGGGAGGGTCAGGCTACGTGCTGATGCACGGGTCAGTGCCAGCGTACCGGCCAGGTGTAGGCTACGGCTTCTGGGTAAGGTGTAGGGCTGGTGGTGGGTTTCCGTTCCGGGCTAGGGTTAGGGTTAGGGAACGGCAAGGCTTAGGGCACAGGTGAGGGTACGGAAACGTGGGAGGGTCAGGCTACGTGCTGATGCACGGGTCAGTGCCAGCGTACCGGCCAGGTGTAGGCTACGGCTTCTGGGTAAGGTGTAGGACTGGAGGTGGGTTTCCGTTCCGGGCTAGGGTTAGGGTTAGGGAACGGCAAGGCTTAGGGCACAGGTGAGGGTACGGAAACGTGGGAGGGTCAGGCTACGTGCTGACGCACGGGTCAGTGCCAGCGTACGGGCCAGGAATAGGCTATGGCTTGGGGGTAAGGTGTAGGGCAGGTGGTGGGTTTCCGTTCCGGGCTAGGGTTAGGGTTAGGGAACGGCAAGGCTTAGGGCACAGGTGAGGGTAAGGAAACGTGGGAGGGTCAGGCTACGTGCTGACGCACGGGTCAGTGCCAGCGTACCGGCCAGGTGTAGGCTACGGCTTGTGGGTAAGGTGTAGGGCTGGTGGTGGGTTTCCATTCCGGGCTAGGTTTAGGGTTAGGGAACGGCAAGGCTTAGGGCACAGGTGAGGGTACAGAAACGTGGGAGGGTCAGGCTACGTGTTGACGCACGGGTCAGTGCCAGCGTACGGGCCAGGAGTAGGCTACGGCGTAGGGTAAGGTGTAGGGCTGGTGGTGGGTTTCCGTTCCGGGCTAGGGTTAGGGTTAGGGAACGGCAAGGCTGAGGGCACAGGTGAGGGTACGGAAACGTGGGAGGGTCAGGCTACGTGCTGATGCACGGGTCAGTGCCAGCGTACGGGCCAGGAGTAGGCTACGGCGTAGGGTAAGGTGTAGGGCTGGTGGTGGGTTTCCGTTCCGGGCTAGGGTTAGGGTTAGGGAACGGCAAGGCTTAGGGCACAGGTGAGGGTACGGAAACGTGGGAGGGTCAGGCTACGTGCTGATGCACGGGTCAGTGCCAGCGTACTGGCCAGGTGTAGGCTACTGTTTGTGGGTAAGGTGTAGGGCTGGTGGTGGGTTTCTGTTCCGGGCTAGGGTTAGGGTTAGGGAACGGCAAGGCTTAGGGCACAGGTGAGGGTACGGAAACGTGGGAGGGTCAGGCTACGTGCTGACGCACGGGTCAGTGCCAGCGTACGGGCCAGGAGTAGGCTACGGCGAAGGGTAAGGTGTAGGGCTGGTGGTGGGTTTCCGTTCCGGGCTAGGGTTAGGGTTAGGGAACGGCAAGGCTTAGGGCACAGGTGAGGGTACGGAAACGTGGGAGGGTCAGGCTACATGCTGATGCACGGGTCAGTGCCAGCGTACGGGCCAGGAGTAGGCTACGGTGTAGGGTAAGGTGTAGGGCTGGTGGTGGGTTTCCGTTCGGGGCTAGGGATAGGGTTAGGGAACGGCAAGGCTTAGGGCACAGGTGAGGGTACGGAAACGTGGGAGGGTCAGGCTACGTGCTGACGCACGGGTCAGTGCCAGCGTACGGGCCAGGAGTAGGCTACGGCTTGGGGGTAAGGTGTAGGGCTGGTGGTGGGTTTCCGTTCCGGGCTAGGGTTAGGGTTAGGGAACGGCAAGGCTTAGGGCACAGGTGAGGGTACGGAAACGTGCGAGGGTCAGGCTACGTGCTGATGCACGGGTCAGTGCCAGCGTACGGGCCAGGAGTAGGCTACGGCTTGGGGGTAAGGTGTAGGGCTGGTGGTGGGTTTCCATTCCTGGCTAGGGTTAGGGTTAGGGAACGGCAAGGCTTAGGGCACAGGTGAGGGTACGGAAACGTGGGAGGGTCAGGCTACGTGCTGACGCACGGGTCAGTGCCAGCGTACGGGCCAGGAGTAGGCTACGGCTTGGGGGTAAGGTGTAGGGCTGGTGGTGTGTTTCCATTCCGGGCTAGGGTTAGGGTTAGGGAACGGCAAGGCTTAGGGCACAGGTGAGGGTACAGAAACGTGGGAGGGTCAGGCTACGTGCTGACGCACGGGTCAGTGCCAGCGTACGGTCCAGGAGTAGGCTACAGCGTAGGGTAAGGTGTAGGGCTGGTGGTGGGTTTCCGTTCCGGGCTAGGGTTAGGGTTAGGGAACGGCAAGGCTGAGGGCACAGGTGAGGGTACGGAAACGTGGGAGGGTCAGGCTACGTGCTGACGCACGGGTCAGTGCCAGCGTACGGGCCAGGAGTAGGCTACGGCGTAGGGTAAGGTGTAGGGCTGGTGGTGGGTTTCCGTTCCGGGCTAGGGTTAGGGTTAGGGAACGGCAAGGCTTAGGGCACAGGTGATGGTACGGAAACGTGGGAGGGTCAGGCTACGTGCTGATGCACGGGTCAGTGCCAGCGTACCGGCCAGGTGTAGGCTACGGCTTGTGGGTAAGGTGTAGGGCTGGTGGTGTGTTTCCATTCCGGGCTAGGTTTAGGGTTAGGGAACGGCAAGGCTTAGGGCACAGGTGAGGGTACAGAAACGTGGGAGGGTCAGGCTACGTGCTGACGCACGGGTCAGTGCCAGCGTACGGGCCAGGAGTAGGCTACGGCGTAGGGTAAGGTGTAGGGCTGGTGGTGGGTTCCCGTTCCGGGCTAGGGTTAGGGTTAGGGAACGGCAAGGCTGAGGGCACAGGTGAGGGTACGGAAACGTGGGAGGGTCAGGCTACGTGCTGACGCACGGGTCAGTGCCAGCGTACCGGCCAGGTGTAGGCTACGGCTTGTGGGTAAGGTGTAGGGCTGGTGGTGGGTTTCCGTTCCGGGCTAGGGTTAGGGTTAGGGAACGGCAAGGCTTAGGGCACAGGTGAGGGTACGGAAACGTGCGAGGGTCAGGCTACGTGCTGACGCACGGGTCAGTGCCAGCGTACGGGCCAGGAGTAGGCTACGGCTTGGGGGTAAGGTGTAGGGCTGGTGGTGGGTTTCCGTTCCGGGCTAGGGTTAGGGTTAGGGAACGGCAAGGCTTAGGGCACAGGTGAGGGTACGGAAACGTGGGAGGGTCAGGCTACGTGCTGACGCACGGGTCAGTGCCAGCGTACGGGCCAGGAGTAGGCTACGGCGTAGGGTAAGGTGTAGGGCTGGTGGTGGGTTTCCGTTCCGTGCTAGGGTTAGGGTTAGGGAACGGCAAGGCTTAGGGCACAGGTGAGGGTACGGAAACGTGGGAGGGTCAGGCTACGTGCTGACGCACGGGTCAGTGCCAGTGTATGGGCCAGGAGTAGGCTACGGCTTGGGGGTAAGGTGTAGGGCTGGTGGTGGGTTTCCGTTCTGTGCTAGGGTTAGGGTTAGGGAACGGCAAGGCTTAGGGCACAGGTGAGGGTACGGAAACGTGGGAGGGTCAGGCTACGTGCTGACGCACGGGTCAGTGCCAGCGTATGGGCCAGGAGTAGGCTACGGCTTGGGGGTAAGGTGTAGGGCTGGTGGTGGGTTTCCGTTCTGGGCTACGGTTAGGGTTAGGGAATGGCAAGGCTTAGGGCACAGGTGAGGGTACGGAAACGTGGGAGGGTCAGGCTACGTGCTGACGCACGGGTCAGTGCCTCGTACCGGCCAGGAGTAGGCTACGGCGTAGGGTAAGGTGTAGGGCTGGTGGTGGGTTTCCGTTCCGGGCTAGGGTTAGGGTTAGGGAACGGCAAGGCTTAGGGCACAGGTGAGGGTACGGAAACGTGGGAGGGTCAGGCTACGTGCTGATGCACGGGTCAGTGCCAGCGTACTGGCCAGGTGTAGGCTACTGTTTGTGGGTAAGGTGTAGGGCTGGTGGTGGGTTTCTGTTCCGGGCTAGGGTTAGGGTTAGGGAACGGCAAGGCTTAGGGCACAGGTGAGGGTACGGAAACGTGGGAGGGTCAGGCTACGTGCTGACGCACGGGTCAGTGCCAGCGTACGGGCCAGGAGTAGGCTACGGCTTGGGGGTAAGGTGTAGGGCTGGTGGTGGGTTTCCGTTCCGGGCTAGGGTTAGGGTTAGGGAACGGCAAGGCTTAGGGCACAGGTGAGGGTACGGAAACGTGCGAGGGTCAGGCTACGTGCTGATGCACGGGTCAGTGCCAGCGTACGGGCCAGGAGTAGGCTACGGCTTGGGGGTAAGGTGTAGGGCTGGTGGTGGGTTTCCATTCCGGGCTAGGGTTAGGGTTAGGGAACGGCAAGGCTTAGGGCACAGGTGAGGGTACGGAAACGTGGGAGGGTCAGGCTACGTGCTGACGCACGGGTCAGTGCCAGCGTACGGGCCAGGAGTAGGCTACGGCTTGGGGGTAAGGTGTAGGGCTGGTGGTGTGTTTCCATTCCGGGCTAGGGTTAGGGTTAGGGAACGGCAAGGCTTAGGGCACAGGTGAGGGTACGGAAACGTGGGAGGGTCAGGCTACGTGCTGATGCACGGGTCAGTGCCAGCGTACGGGCCAGGAGTAGGCTACGGCGTAGGGTAAGGTGTAGGGCTGGTGGTGGGTTTCCGTTCCGGGCTAGGGTTAGGGTTAGGGAACGGCAAGGCTTAGGGCACAGGTGAGGGTACGGAAACGTGGGAGGGTCAGGCTACGTGCTGATGCACGGGTCAGTGCCAGCGTACCGGCCAGGTGTAGGCTACGGCTTCTGGGTAAGGTGTAGGGCTGGTGGTGGGTTTCCGTTCCGGGCTAGGGTTAGGGTTAGGGAACGGCAAGGCTTAGGGCACAGGTGAGGGTACGGAAACGTGGGAGGGTCAGGCTACGTGCTGATGCACGGGTCAGTGCCAGCGTACCGGCCAGGTGTAGGCTACGGCTTCTGGGTAAGGTGTAGGACTGGAGGTGGGTTTCCGTTCCGGGCTAGGGTTAGGGTTAGGGAACGGCAAGGCTTAGGGCACAGGTGAGGGTACGGAAACGTGGGAGGATCAGGCTACGTGCTGACGCACGGGTCAGTGCCAGCGTACGGGCCAGGAATAGGCTACGGCTTGGGGGTAAGGTGTAGGGCAGGTGGTGGGTTTCCGTTCCGGGCTAGGGTTAGGGTTAGGGAACGGCAAGGCTTAGGGCACAGGTGAGGGTAAGGAAACGTGGGAGGGTCAGGCTACGTGCTGACGCACGGGTCAGTGCCAGCGTACCGGCCAGGTGTAGGCTACGGCTTGTGGGTAAGGTGTAGGGCTGGTGGTGGGTTTCCATTCCGGGCTAGGTTTAGGGTTAGGGAACGGCAAGGCTTAGGGCACAGGTGAGGGTACAGAAACGTGGGAGGGTCAGGCTACGTGTTGACGCACGGGTCAGTGCCAGCGTACGGGCCAGGAGTAGGCTACGGCGTAGGGTAAGGTGTAGGGCTGGTGGTGGGTTTCCGTTCCGGGCTAGGGTTAGGGTTAGGGAACGGCAAGGCTGAGGGCACAGGTGAGGGTACGGAAACGTGGGAGGGTCAGGCTACGTGCTGATGCACGGGTCAGTGCCAGCGTACGGGCCAGGAGTAGGCTACGGCGTAGGGTAAGGTGTAGGGCTGGTGGTGGGTTTCCGTTCCGGGCTAGGGTTAGGGTTAGGGAACGGCAAGGCTTAGGGCACAGGTGAGGGTACGGAAACGTGGGAGGGTCAGGCTACGTGCTGATGCACGGGTCAGTGCCAGCGTACTGGCCAGGTGTAGGCTACTGTTTGTGGGTAAGGTGTAGGGCTGGTGGTGGGTTTCTGTTCCGGGCTAGGGTTAGGGTTAGGGAACGGCAAGGCTTAGGGCACAGGTGAGGGTACGGAAACGTGGGAGGGTCAGGCTACGTGCTGACGCACGGGTCAGTGCCAGCGTACGGGCCAGGAGTAGGCTACGGCGAAGGGTAAGGTGTAGGGCTGGTGGTGGGTTTCCGTTCCGGGCTAGGGTTAGGGTTAGGGAACGGCAAGGCTTAGGGCACAGGTGAGGGTACGGAAACGTGGGAGGGTCAGGCTACATGCTGATGCACGGGTCAGTGCCAGCGTACGGGCCAGGAGTAGGCTACGGTGTAGGGTAAGGTGTAGGGCTGGTGGTGGGTTTCCGTTCGGGGCTAGGGATAGGGTTAGGGAACGGCAAGGCTTAGGGCACAGGTGAGGGTACGGAAACGTGGGAGGGTCAGGCTACGTGCTGACGCACGGGTCAGTGCCAGCGTACGGGCCAGGAGTAGGCTACGGCTTGGGGGTAAGGTGTAGGGCTGGTGGTGGGTTTCCGTTCCGGGCTAGGGTTAGGGTTAGGGAACGGCAAGGCTTAGGGCACAGGTGAGGGTACGGAAACGTGCGAGGGTCAGGCTACGTGCTGATGCACGGGTCAGTGCCAGCGTACGGGCCAGGAGTAGGCTACGGCTTGGGGGTAAGGTGTAGGGCTGGTGGTGGGTTTCCATTCCTGGCTAGGGTTAGGGTTAGGGAACGGCAAGGCTTAGGGCACAGGTGAGGGTACGGAAACGTGGGAGGGTCAGGCTACGTGCTGACGCACGGGTCAGTGCCAGCGTACGGGCCAGGAGTAGGCTACGGCTTGGGGGTAAGGTGTAGGGCTGGTGGTGTGTTTCCATTCCGGGCTAGGGTTAGGGTTAGGGAACGGCAAGGCTTAGGGCACAGGTGAGGGTACAGAAACGTGGGAGGGTCAGGCTACGTGCTGACGCACGGGTCAGTGCCAGCGTACGGTCCAGGAGTAGGCTACAGCGTAGGGTAAGGTGTAGGGCTGGTGGTGGGTTTCCGTTCCGGGCTAGGGTTAGGGTTAGGGAACGGCAAGGCTGAGGGCACAGGTGAGGGTACGGAAACGTGGGAGGGTCAGGCTACGTGCTGACGCACGGGTCAGTGCCAGCGTACGGGCCAGGAGTAGGCTACGGCGTAGGGTAAGGTGTAGGGCTGGTGGTGGGTTTCCGTTCGGGCTAGGGTTAGGGTTAGGGAACGGCAAGGCTTAGGGCACAGGTGATGGTACGGAAACGTGGGAGGGTCAGGCTACGTGCTGATGCACGGGTCAGTGCCAGCGTACCGGCCAGGTGTAGGCTACGGCTTGTGGGTAAGGTGTAGGGCTGGTGGTGTGTTTCCATTCCGGGCTAGGTTTAGGGTTAGGGAACGGCAAGGCTTAGGGCACAGGTGAGGGTACAGAAACGTGGGAGGGTCAGGCTACGTGCTGACGCACGGGTCAGTGCCAGCGTACGGGCCAGGAGTAGGCTACGGCGTAGGGTAAGGTGTAGGGCTGGTGGTGGGTTCCCGTTCCGGGCTAGGGTTAGGGTTAGGGAACGGCAAGGCTGAGGGCACAGGTGAGGATACGGAAACGTGGGAGGGTCAGGCTACGTGCTGACGCACGGGTCAGTGCCAGCGTACCGGCCAGGTGTAGGCTACGGCTTGTGGGTAAGGTGTAGGGCTGGTGGTGGGTTTCCGTTCCGGGCTAGGGTTAGGTTTAGGGAACGGCAAGGCTTAGGGCACAGGTGAGGGTACGGAAACGTGGGAGGGTCAGGCTACGTGCTGACGCACGGGTCAGTGCCAGCGTACGGGCCAGGAGTAGGCTACGGCTTGGGGGTAAGGTGTAGGGCTGGTGGTGGGTTTCCGTTCCGGGCTAGGGTTAGGGTTAGGGAACGGCAAGGCTTAGGGCACAGGTGAGGGTACGGAAACGTGGGAGGGTCAGGCTACGTGCTGACGCACGGGTCAGTGCCAGCGTACGGGCCAGGAGTAGGCTACGGCGTAGGGTAAGGTGTAGGGCTGGTGGTGGGTTTCCGTTCCGTGCTAGGGTTAGGGTTAGGGAACGGCAAGGCTTAGGGCACAGGTGAGGGTACGGAAACGTGGGAGGGTCAGGCTACGTGCTGACGCACGGGTCAGTGCCAGTGTATGGGCCAGGAGTAGGCTACGGCTAGGGGGTAAGGTGTAGGGCTGGTGGTGGGTTTCCGTTCTGTGCTAGGGTTAGGGTTAGGGAACGGCAAGGCTTAGGGCACAGGTGAGGGTACGGAAACGTGGGAGGGTCAGGCTACGTGCTGACGCACGGGTCACTGCCAGCGTATGGGCCAGGAGTAGGCTACGGCTTGGGGGTAAGGTGTAGGGCTGGTGGTGGGTTTCCGTTCTGGGCTACGGTTAGGGTTAGGGAATGGCAAGGCTTAGGGCACAGGTGAGGGTACGGAAACTTGGGAGGGTCAGGCTACGTGCTGACGCACGGGTCAGTGCCTCGTACCGGCCAGGAGTAGGCTACGGCTTGGGGGTAAGCTGTAGGGCTGGTGGTGGGTTTCCGTTCCGGGCTTGGGTTAGAGTTAGGGAACGGCAAGGCTTAGGGCACAGGTGAGGGTACGGAAACGTTGGAGGGTCTGGCTACGTGCTGACGCACGGGTCAGTGCCAGCGTACGGGCCAGGAGTAGGCTACGGCTTGGGGGTAAGGTGTAGGGCTGGTGGTGGGTTTCCGTTCCGGGCTAGGGTTAGGGTTAGGGAACGGCAAGGCTTAGGGCACAGGTGAGGGTACGGAAACGTGGGAGGGTCAGGCTACGTGCTGACGCACGGGTCAGTGCCAGCGTACGGGCCAGGAGTAGGCTACGGCTTGGGGGTAAGTTGTAGGGCTGGTGGTGGGTTTCCGTTCCGGGCTAGGGTTAGGGTTAGGGAACGGCAAGGCTGAGGGCACAGGTGAGGGTACGGAAACGTGGGAGGGTCAGGCTACGTGCTGACGCACGGGTCAGTGCCAGCGTACGGGCCAGGAGTAGGCTACGGCGTAGGGTAAGGTGTAGGGCTGGTGGTGGGTTTCCGTTCCGGGCTAGGGTTAGGGTTATGGAACGGCAAGGCTTAGGGCACAGGTGAGGGTATGGAAACGTGGGAGGGTCAGGCTACGTGGTGACGCACGGGTCAGTGCCAGCGTACGGGCCAGGAGTAGGCTAAGGTGTAGGGTAAGGTTTAGGGCTGGTGGTGGGTTTCCGTTCCGGGCTAGGGTTAGGGTTAGGGAACGGCAAGGCTTAGGGCACAGGTGAGGGTATGGAAACGTGGGAGGGTCAGGCTACGTGCTGACGCACGGGTCAGTGCCAGCGTACTGGCCAGGTGTTGGCTACGGCTTCTGGGTAAGGTGTAGGGCTGGTGGGGGGTTTCCGTTCCGGGCTAGGGTTAGGGTTAGGGAACGGCAAGGCTTAGGGCACAGGTGAGGGTACGGAAACGTGGGAGGGTCAGGCTACGTGCTGATGCACGGGTCAGTGCCAGCGTACCGGCCAGGTGTAGGCTACGGCTTGTGGGTAAGGTGTAGGGCTGGTGGTGTGTTTCCATTCCGGGCTAGGTTTAGGGTTAGGGAACGGCAAGGCTTAGGGCACAGGTGAGGGTACAGAAACGTGGGAGGGTCAGGCTACGTGCTGACGCACGGGTCAGTGCCAGCGTACGGGCCAGGAGTAGGCTACGGCGTAGGGTAAGGTGTAGGGCTGGTGGTGGGTTTCCGTTCCGGGCTAGGGTTAGGGTTAGGGAACGGCAAGGCTGAGGGCACAGGTGAGGGTACGGAAACGTGGGAGGGTCAGGCTACGTGCTGATGCACGGGTCAGTGCCAGCGTACGGGCCAGGAGTAGGCTACGGCGTAGGGTAAGGTGTAGGGCTGGTGGTGGGTTTCCGTTCCGGGCTAGGGTTAGGGTTAGGGAACGGCAAGGCTTAGGGCACAGGTGAGGGTACGGAAACGTGGGAGGGTCAGGCTACGTGCTGATGCACGGGTCAGTGCCAGCGTACCGGCCAGGTGTAGGCTACGGCTTCTGGGTAAGGTGTAGGGCTGGTGGTGGGTTTCCGTTCCGGGCTAGGGTTAGGGTTAGGGAACGGCAAGGCTTAGGGCACAGGTGAGGGTACGGAAACGTGGGAGGGTCAGGCTACGTGCTGATGCACGGGTCAGTGCCAGCGTACCGGCCAGGTGTAGGCTACGGCTTCTGGGTAAGGTGTAGGGCTGGTGGTGGGTTTCCGTTCCGGGCTAGGGTTAGGGTTAGGGAACGGCAAGGCTTAGGGCACAGGTGAGGGTACGGAAACGTGGGAGGGTCAGGCTACGTGCTGACGCACGGGTCAGTGCCAGCGTACGGGCCAGGAGTAGGCTACAATGTAGGGTAAGGTGTAGGGCTGGTGGTAGGTTTCCGTTCTGGGCTAGGGTTAGGGTTAGGGAACGGCAAGGCTTAGGGCACAGGTGAGGGTACGGAAACGTGGGAGGGTCAGGCTACGTGCTGACGCACGGGTCAGTGCCTCGTACCGGCCAGGAGTAGGCTACGGCTTGGGGGTAAGCTGTAGGGCTGGTGGTGGGTTTCCGTTCCGGGCTAGGGTTAGGGTTAGGGAACGGCAAGGCTTAGGGCACAGGTGAGGGTACGGAAACGTGGGAGGGTCAGGCTACGTGCTGACGCACGGGTCAGTGCCAGCGTACGGGCCAGGAGTAGGCTACGGCGTAGGGTAAGGTGTAGGGCTGGTGGTGGGTTTCCGTTCCGGGCTAGGGTTAGGGTTAGGGAACGGCAAGGCTTAGGGCACAGGTGAGGGTACGGAAACGTGGGAGGGTCAGGCTACGTGCTGACGCACGGGTCAGTGCCAGCGTACGGGCCAGAAGTAGGCTACGGCGTAGGGTAAGGTGTAGGGCTGGTGGTGGGTTTCCGTTCCGGGCTAGGGTTAGGGTTAGGGAACGGCAAGGCTTAGGGCACAGGTGATGGTACGGAAACGTGGGAGGGTCAGGCTACGTGCTGATGCACGGGTCAGTGCCAGCGTACCGGCCAGGTGTAGGCTGCGGCTTGTGGGTAAGGTGTAGGGCTGGTGGTGTGTTTCCATTCCGGGCTAGGTTTAGGGTTAGGGAACGGCAAGGCTTAGGGCACAGGTGAGGGTACAGAAACGTGGGAGGGTCAGGCTACGTGCTGACGCACGGGTCAGTGCCAGCGTACGGGCCAGGAGTAGGCTACGGCGTAGGGTAAGGTGTAGGGCTGGTGGTGGGTTCCCGTTCCGGGCTAGGGTTAGGGTTAGGGAAAGGCAAGGCTGAGGGCACAGGTGAGGGTACGGAAACGTGGGAGGGTCAGGCTACGTGCTGACGCACGGGTCAGTGCCAGCGTACGGGCCAGGAGTAGGCTACAATGTAGGGTAAGGTGTAGGGCTGGTGGTGGGTTTCCGTTCTGGGCTAGGGTTAGGGTTAGGGAACGGCAAGGCTTAGGGCACAGGTGAGGGTACGGAAACGTGGGAGGGTCAGGCTACGTGCTGACGCACGGGTCAGTGCCTCGTACCGGCCAGGAGTAGGCTACGGCTTGGGGGTAATCTGTAGGGCTGGTGGTGGGTTTCCGTTCCGGGCTAGGGTTAGGGTTAGGGAACGGCAAGGCTTAGGGCACAGGTGAGGGTACGGAAACGTGGGAGGGTCAGGCTACGTGCTGACGCACGGGTCAGTGCCAGCGTACGGGCCAGGAGTAGGCTACGGCGTAGGGTAAGGTGTAGGGCTGGTGGTGCGTTTTCGTTCCGGGCTAGGGTTAGGGTTAGGGAACGGCAAGGCTTAGGGCACAGGTGAGGGTATGGAAACGTGGGAGGGTCAGGCTACGTGGTGACGCACAGGTCAGTGCCAGCGTACGGGCCAGGAGTAGGCTAAGGTGTAGGGTAAGGTGTAGGGCTGGTGGTGGGTTTCCGTTCCGGGCTAGGGTTAGGGTTAGGGAACGGCAAGGCTTAGGGCACAGGTGAGGGTATGGAAACGTGGGAGGGTCAGGCTACGTGCTGACGCACGGGTCAGTGCCAGCGTACCGGCCAGGTGTAGGCTACGGCTTCTGGGTGAGGTGTAGGGCTGGTGGTGGGTTTCCGTTCCGGGCTAGGGTTAGGGTTAGGGAACGGCAAGGCTTAGGGCACAGGTGAGGGTACGGAAACGTGGGAGGGTCAGGCTACGTGCTGACGCACGGGTCAGTGCCAGCGTACGGGCCAGGAGTAGGCTACGGCGTAGGGTAAGGTGTAGGGCTGGTGGTGGGTTTCCGTTCCGGGCTAGGGTTAGGGTTAGGGAACGGCAAGGCTTAGGGCACAGGTGATGGTACGGAAACGTGGGAGGGTCAGGCTACGTGCTGATGCACGGGTCAGTGCCAGCGTACCGGCCAGGTGTAGGCTGCGGCTTGTGGGTAAGGTGTAGGGCTGGTGGTGTGTTTCCATTCCGGGCTAGGTTTAGGGTTAGGGAACGGCAAGGCTTAGGGCACAGGTGAGGGTACAGAAACGTGGGAGGGTCAGGCTACGTGCTGACGCACGGGTCAGTGCCAGCGTACTGGCCAGGAGTAGGCTACGGCGTAGGGTAAGGTGTAGGGCTGGTGGTGGGTTCCCGTTCCGGGCTAGGGTTAGGGTTAGGGAACGGCAAGGCTGAGGGCACAGGTGAGGGTACGGAAACGTGGGAGGGTCAGGCTACGTGCTGACGCACGGGTCAGTGCCAGCGTACCGGCCAGGTTTAGGCTACGGCTTGTGGGTAAGGTGTAGGGCTGGTGGTGGGTTTCCGTTCCGGGCTAGGGTTAGGGTTAGGGAACGGCAAGGCTTAGGGCACAGGTGAGGGTACGGAAACGTGGGAGGGTCAGGCTACGTGCTGACGCACGGGTCAGTGCCAGCGTACGGGCCAGGAGTAGGCTACGGCTTGGGGTAAGGTGTAGGGCTGGTGGTGGGTTTCCGTTCCGGGCTAGGGTTAGGGTTAGGGAACGGCAAGGCTTAGGGCACAGGTGAGGGTACGGAAACGTGGGAGGGTCAGGCTACGTGCTGACGCACGGATCAGTGCCAGCGTACGGGCCAGGAGTAGGCTACGGCGTAGGGTAAGGTGTAGGGCTGGTGGTGGGTTTCCGTTCCGTGCTAGGGTTAGGGTTAGGGAACGGCAAGGCTTAGGGCACAGGTGAGGGTACGGAAACGTGGGAGGGTCAGGCTACGTGCTGACGCACGGGTCAGTGCCAGCGTATGGGCCAGGAGTAGGCTACGGCTTGGGGGTAAGGTGTAGGGCTGGTGGTGGGTTTCCGTTCTGTGCTAGGGTTAGGGTTAGGGAACGGCAAGGCTTAGGGCACAGGTGAGGGTACGGAAACGTGGGAGGGTCAGGCTACTTGCTTACGCACGGGTCAGTGCCAGCGTATGCGCCAGGAGTAGGCTACGGCTTGGGGGTAAGGTGTAGGGCTGGTGGTGGGTTTCCGTTCTGGGCTACGGTTAGGGTTAGGGAACGGCAAGGCTTAGGGCACAGGTGAGGGTACGGAAACTTGGGAGGGTCAGGCTACGTGCTGACGCACGGGTCAGTGCCTCGTACCGGCCAGGAGTAGGCTACGGCTTGGGGGTAAGCTGTAGGGCTGGTGGTGGGTTTCCGTTCCGGGCTAGGGTTAGAGTTAGGGAACGGCAAGGCTTAGGGCACAGGTGAGGGTACGGAAACGTTGGAGGGTCTGGCTACGTGCTGACGCACGGGTCAGTGCCAGCGTACGGGCCAGGAGTAGGCTACGGCTTGGGGGTAAGGTGTAGGGCTGGTGGTGGGTTTCCGTTCCGGGCTAGGGTTAGGGTTAGGGAACGGCAAGGCTTAGGGCACAGGTGAGGGTACGGAAACGTGGGAGGGTCAGGCTACGTGCTGACGCACGGGTCAGTGCCAGCGTACGGGCCAGGAGTAGGCTACGGCTTGTGGGTAAGTTGTAGGGCTGGTGGTGGGTTTCCGTTCCGGGCTAGGGTTAGGGTTAGGGAACGGCAAGGCTTAGGGCACAGGTGAGGGTACGGAAACGTGGGAGGGTCAGGCTACGTGCTGACGCACGGGTCAGTGCCAGCGTACGGGCCAGGAGTAGGCTACGGCGTAGGGTAAGGTGTAGGGCTGGTGGTGGGTTTCCGTTCCGGGCTAGGGTTAGGGTTATGGAACGGCAAGGCTTAGGGCACAGGTGAGGGTATGGAAACGTGGGAGGGTCAGGCTACGTGGTGACGCACGGGTCAGTGCCAGCGTACGGGCCAGGAGTAGGCTAAGGTGTAGGGTAAGGTGTAGGGCTAGTGGTGGGTTTCCGTTCCGGGCTAGGGTTAGGGTTAGGGAACGGCAAGGCTTAGGGCACAGGTGAGGGTACGGAAACGTGGGAAGGTCAGGCTACGTGCTGACGCACGGGTCAGTGCCAGCGTACGGGCCAGGAGTAGGCTACGGCTTGGGGGTAAGTTGTAGGGCTGGTGGTGGGTTTCCGTTCCGGGCTAGGGTTAGGGTTAGGGAACGGCAAGGCTTAGGGCACAGGTGAGGGTACGGAAACGTGGGAGGGTCAGGCTACGTGCTGACGCACGGGTCAGTGCCAGCGTACGGGCCAGGAGTAGGCTACGGCGTAGGGTAAGGTGTAGGGCTGGTGGTGGGTTTCCGTTCCGGGCTAGGGTTAGGGTTAGGGAACGGCAAGGCTTAGGGCACAGGTGAGGGTATGGAAACGTGGGAGGGTCAGGCTACGTGGTGACGCACAGGTCAGTGCCAGCGTACGGGCCAGGAGTAGGCTAAGGTGTAGGGTAAGGTGTAGGGCTGGTGGTGGGTTTCCGTTCCCGGCTAGGGTTAGGGTTAGGGAACGGCAAGGCTTAGGGCACAGGTGAGGGTATGGAAACGTGGGAGGGTCAGGCTACGTGCTGACGCACGGGTCAGTGCCAGCGTACCGGCCAGGTGTAGGCTACGGCTTCTGGGTAAGGTGTAGGGCTGGTGGTGGGTTTCCGTTCCGGGCTAGGGTTAGGGTTAGGGAACGGCAAGGCTTAGGGCACAGGTGAGGGTACGGAAACGTGGGAGGGTCAGGCTACGTGCTGATGCACGGGTCAGTGCCAGCGTACGGGCCAGGAGTAGGCTACGGCTTGGGGGTAAGGTGTAGGGCTGGTGGTGGGTTTCCATTCCGGGCTAGGGTTAGGGTTAGGGAACGGCAAGGCTTAGGGCACAGGTGAGGGTACGGAAACGTGGGAGGGTCAGGCTACGTGCTGATGCACGGGTCAGTGCCAGCGTACCGGCCAGGTGTAGGCTACGGCTTGTGGGTAAGGTGTAGGGCTGGTGGTGTGTTTCCATTCCGGGCTAGGTTTAGGGTTAGGGAACGGCAAGGCTTAGGGCACAGGTGAGGGTACAGAAACGTGGGAGGGTCAGGCTACGTGCTGACGCACGGGTCAGTGCCAGCGTACGGGCCAGGAGTAGGCTACGGCGTAGGGTAAGGTGTAGGGCTGGTGGTGGGTTTCCGTTCCGGGCTAGGGTTAGGGTTAGGGAACGGCAAGGCTGAGGGCACAGGTGATGGTACGGAAACGTGGGAGGGTCAGGCTACGTGCTGATGCACGGGTCAGTGCCAGCGTACGGGCCAGGAGTAGGCTACGGCGTAGGGTAAGGTGTAGGGCTGGTGGTGGGTTTCCGTTCCGGGCTAGGGTTAGGGTTAGGGAACGGCAAGGCTTAGGGCACAGGTGAGGGTACGGAAACGTGGGAGGGTCAGGCTACGTGCTGATGCACGGGTCAGTGCCAGCGTACCGGCCAGGTGTAGGCTACGGCTTCTGGGTAAGGTGTAGGGCTGGTGGTGGGTTTCCGTTCCGGGCTAGGGTTAGGGTTAGGGAACGGCAAGGCTTAGGGCACAGGTGAGGGTACGGAAACGTGGGAGGGTCAGGCTACGTGCTGATGCACGGGTCAGTGCCAGCGTACCGGCCAGGTGTAGGCTACGGCTTCTGGGTAAGGTGTAGGACTGGAGGTGGGTTTCCGTTCTGTGCTAGGGTTAGGGTTAGGGAACGGCAAGGCTTAGGGCACAGGTGAGGGTACGGAAACGTGGGAGGGTCAGGCTACGTGCTGACGCACGGGTCAGTGCCTGCGTACGGGCCAGGAATAGGCTACGGCTTGGGGGTAAGGTGTAGGGCAGGTCTTGGGTTTCCGTTCCGGGCTAGGGTTAGGGTTAGGGAACGGCAAGGCTTAGGGCACAGGTGAGGGTACGGAAACGTGGGAGGGTCAGGCTACGTGCTGACGCACGGGTCAGTGCCAGCGTACCGGCCAGGTGTAGGCTACGGCTTGTGGGTAAGGTGTAGGGCTGGTGGTGGGTTTCCATTCCGGGCTAGGTTTAGGGTTAGGGAACGGCAAGGCTTAGGGCACAGGTGAGGGTACAGAAACGTGGGTGGGTCAGGCTACGTGTTGACGCACGGGTCAGTGCCAGCGTACGGGCCAGGAGTAGGCTACGGCGTAGGGTAAGGTGTAGGGCTGGTGGTGGGTTTCCGTTCCGGGCTAGGGTTAGGGTTAGGGAACGGCAAGGCTGAGGGCACAGGTGAGGGTACGGAAACTTGGGAGGGTCAGGCTACGTGCTGATGCACGGGTCAGTGCCAGCGTACGGGCCAGGAGTAGGCTACGGCGTAGGGTAAGGTGTAGGGCTGGTGGTGGGTTTCCGTTCCGGGCTAGGGTTAGGGTTAGGGAACGGCAAGGCTTAGGGCACAGGTGAGGGTACGGAAACGTGGGAGGGTCAGGCTACGTGCTGATGCACGGGTCAGTGCCAGCGTACTGGCCAGGTGTAGGCTACTGTTTGTGGGTAAGGTGTAGGGCTGGTGGTGGGTTTCTGTTCCGGGCTAGGGTTAGGGTTAGGGAACGGCAAGGCTTAGGGCACAGGTGAGGGTACGGAAACGTGGGAGGGTCAGGCTACGTGCTGACGCACGGGTCAGTGCCAGCGTACGGGCCAGGAGTAGGCTACGGCGAAGGGTAAGGTGTAGGGCTGGTGGTGGGTTTCCGTTCCGGGCTACGGTTAGGGTTAGGGAACGGCAAGGCTTAGGGCACAGGTGAGGGTACGGAAACGTGGGAGGGTCAGGCTACATGCTGATGCACGGGTCAGTGCCAGCGTACGGGCCAGGAGTAGGCTACGGTGTAGGGTAAGGTGTAGGGCTGGTGGTGGGTTTCCGTTCGGGGCTAGGGATAGGGTTAGGGAACGGCAAGGCTTAGGGCACAGGTGAGGGTACGGAAACGTGGGAGGGTCAGGCTACGTGCTGACGCACGGGTCAGTGCCAGCGTACGGGCCTGGAGTAGGCTACGGCTTGGGGGTAAGGTGTAGGGCTGGTGGTGGGTTTCCGTTCCGGGCTAGGGTTAGGGTTAGGGAACGGCAAGGCTTAGGGCACAGGTGAGGGTACGGAAACGTGCGAGGGTCAGGCTACGTGCTGATGCACGGGTCAGTGCCAGCGTACGGGCCAGGAGTAGGCTACGGCTTGGGGGTAAGGTGTAGGGCTGGTGGTGGGTTTCCATTCCGGGCTAGGGTTAGGGTTAGGGAACGGCAAGGCTTAGGGCACAGGTGAGGGTACGGAAACGTGGGAGGGTCAGGCTACGTGCTGACGCACGGGTCAGTGCCAGCGTACGGGCCAGGAGTAGGCTACGGCTTGGGGGTAAGGTGTAGGGCTGGTGGTGTGTTTCCATTCCGGGCTAGGGTTAGGGTTAGGGAACGGCAAGGCTTAGGGCACAGGTGAGGGTACAGAAACGTGGGAGGGTCAGGCTACGTGCTGACGCACGGGTCAGTGCCAGCGTACGGGCCAGGAGTAGGCTACAGCGTAGGGTAAGGTGTAGGGCTGGTGGTGGGTTTCCGTTCCGGGCTAGGGTTAGGGTTAGGGAACGGCAAGGCTGAGGGCACAGGTGAGGGTACGGAAACGTGGGAGGGTCAGGCTACGTGCTGACGCACGGGTCAGTGCCAGCGTACGGGCCAGGAGTAGGCTACGGCGTAGGGTAAGGTGTAGGGCTGGCGGTGGGTTTCCGTTCCGGGCTAGGGTTAGGGTTAGGGAACGGCAAGGCTTAGGGCACAGGTGAGGGTATGGAAACGTGGGAGGGTCAGGCTACGTGCTGACGCACGGGTCAGTGCCAGCGTACCGGCCAGGTGTATGCTACGGCTTCTGGGTAAGGTGTAGGGCTGGTGGTGGGTTTCCGTTCCGGTCTAGGTTTAGGGTTAGGGAACGGCAAGGCTTAGGGCACAGGTGAGGGTACGGAAACGTGGGAGGGTCAGGCTACGTGCTGACGCACGGGTCAGTGCCAGCGTACGGGCCAGGAGTAGGCTACGGCGTAGGGTAAGGTGTAGGGCTGGTGGTGGGTTTCCGTTCCGGGCTAGGGTTAGGGTTAGGGAACGGCAAGGCTTAGGGCACAGGTGAGGGTATGGAAACGTGGGAGGGTCAGGCTACGTGGTGACGCACAGGTCAGTGCCAGCGTACGGGCCAGGAGTAGGCTAAGGTGTAGGGTAAGGTGTAGGGCTGGTGGTGGGTTTCCGTTCCGGGCTAGGGTTAGGGTTAGGGAACGGCAAGGCTTAGGGCACAGGTGAGGGTATGGAAACGTGGGAGGGTCAGGCTACGTGCTGACGCACGGGTCAGTGCCAGCGTACCGGCCAGGTGTAGGCTACGGCTTCTGGGTAAGGTGTAGGGCTGGTGGTGGGTTTCCGTTCCGGGCTAGAGTTAGGGTTAGGGAACGGCAAGGCTTAGGGCACAGGTGAGGGTACGGAAACGTGGGAGGGTCAGGCTACGTGCTGACGCACGGGTCAGTGCCAGCGTACGGGCCAGGAGTAGGCTACGGCGTAGGGTAAGGTGTAGGGCTGGTGGTGGGTTTCCGTTCCGGGCTAGGGTTAGGGTTAGGGAACGGCAAGGCTTAGGGCACAGGTGATGGTACGGAAACGTGGGAGGGTCAGGCTACGTGCTGATGCACGGGTCAGTGCCAGCGTACCGGCCAGGTGTAGGCTACGGCTTGTGGGTAAGGTGTAGGGCTGGTGGTGTGTTTCCATTCCGGGCTAGGTTTAGGGTTAGGGAACGGCAAGGCTTAGGGCACAGGTGAGGGTACAGAAACGTGGGAGGGTCAGGCTACGTGCTGACGCACGGGTCAGTTCCAGCGTACGGGCCAGGAGTAGGCTACGGCGTAGGGTAAGGTGTAGGGCTGGTGGTGGGTTCCCGTTCCGGGCTAGGGTTAGGGTTAGGGAACGGCAAGGCTGAGGGCACAGGTGAGGGTACGGAAACGTGGGAGGGTCAGGCTACGTGCTGACGCACGGGTCAGTGCCAGCGTACCGGCCAGGTTTAGGCTACGGCTTGTGGGTAAGGTGTAGGGCTGGTGGTGGGTTTCCGTTCCGGGCTAGGGTTAGGGTTAGGGAACGGCAAGGCTTAGGGCACAGGTGAGGGTACGGAAACGTGGGAGGGTCAGGCTACGTGCTGATGCACGGGTCAGTGCCAGCGTACGGGCCAGGAGTAGGCTACGGCTTGGGGGTAAGGTGTAGGGCTGGTGGTGGGTTTCCGTTCCGGGCTAGGGTTAGGGTTAGGGAACGGCAAGGCTTAGGGCACAGGTGAGGGTACGGAAACGTGGGAGGGTCAGGCTACGTGCTGACGCACGGGTCAGTGCCAGCGTACGGGCCAGGAGTAGGCTACGGCGTAGGGTAAGGTGTAGGGCTGGTGGTGGGTTTCCGTTCCGTGCTAGGGTTAGGGTTAGGGAACGGCAAGGCTTAGGGCACAGGTGAGGGTACGGAAACGTGGGAGGGTCAGGCTACGTGCTGACGCACGGGTCAGTGCCAGCGTATGGGCCAGGAGTAGGCTACGGCTTGGGGGTAAGGTGTAGGGCTGGTGGTGGGTTTCCGTTCTGTGCTAGGGTTAGGGTTAGGGAACGGCAAGGCTTAGGGCACAGGTGAGGGTACGGAAACGTGGGAGGGTCAGGCTACGTGCTGACGCACGGGTCAGTGCCAGCGTATGGGCCAGGAGTAGGCTACGGCTTGGGGGTAAGGTGTAGGGCTGGTGGTGTGTTTCCGTTCTGGGCTACGGTTAGGGTAAGGGAATGGCAAGGCTTAGGGCACAGGTGAGGGTACGGAAACTTGGGAGGGTCAGGCTACGTGCTGACGCACGGGTCAGTGCCTCGTACCGGCCAGGAGTAGGCTACGGCTTGGGGGTAAGCTGTAGGGCTGGTGGTGGGTTTCCGTTCCGGGCTTGGGTTAGAGTTAGGGAACGGCAAGGCTTAGGGCACAGGTGAGGGTACGGAAACGTTGGAGGGTCTGGCTACGTGCTGACGCACGGGTCAGTGCCAGCGTACGGGCCAGGAGTAGGCTACGGCTTGGGGGTAAGGTGTAGGGCTGGTGGTGGGTTTCCGTTCCGGGCTAGGGTTAGGGTTAGGGAACGGCAAGGCTTAGGGCACAGGTGAGGGTACGGAAACGTGGGAGGGTCAGGCTACGTGCTGACGCACGGGTCAGTGCCAGCGTACGGGCCAGGAGTAGGCTACGGCTTGTGGGTAATTGTAGGGCTGGTGGTGGGTTTCCGTTCCGGGCTAGGGTTAGGGTTAGGGAACGGCAAGGCTTAGGGCACAGGTGAGGGTACGGAAACGTGGGAGGGTCAGGCTACGTGCTGACGCACGGGTCAGTGCCAGCGTACGGGCCAGGAGTAGGCTACGGCGTAGGGTAAGGTGTAGGGCTGGTGGTGGGTTTCCGTTCCGGGCTAGGGTTAGGGTTATGGAACGGCAAGGCTTAGGGCACAGGTGAGGGTATGGAAACGTGGGAGGGTCAGGCTACGTGGTGACGCACGGGTCAGTGCCAGCGTACGGGCCAGGAGTAGGCTAAGGTGTAGGGTAAGGTGTAGGGCTGGTGGTGGGTTTCCGTTCCGGGCTAGGGTTAGGGTTAGGGAACGGCAAGGCTTAGGGCACAGGTGAGGGTATGGAAACGTGGGAGGGTCAGGCTACGTGCTGACGCACGGGTCAGTGCCAGCGTACCGGCCAGGTGTAGGCTACGGCTTCTGGGTAAGGTGTAGGGCTGGTGGTGGGTTTCCGTTCCGGGCTAGGGTTAGGGTTAGGGAACGGCAAGGCTTAGGGCACAGGTGAGGGTACGGAAACGTGGGACGGTCAGGCTACGTGCTGACGCACGGGTCAGTGCCAGCGTACGGGCCAGGAGTAGGCTACGGCTTGGGGGTAAGTTGTAGGGCTGGTGGTGGGTTTCCGTTCCGGGCTAGGGTTAGGGTTAGGGAACGGCAAGGCTTAGGGCACAGGTGAGGGTACGGAAACGTGGGAGGGTCAGGCTACGTGCTGACGCACGGGTCAGTGCCAGCTTACGGGCCAGGAGTAGGCTACGGCGTAGGGTAAGGTGTAGGGCTGGTGGTGGGTTTCCGTTCCGGGCTAGGGTTAGGGTTAGGGAACGGCAAGGCTTAGGGCACAGGTGAGGGTATGGAAACGTGGGAGGGTCAGGCTACGTGGTGACGCACAGGTCAGTGCCAGCGTACGGGCCAGGAGTAGGCTAAGGTGTAGGGTAAGGTGTAGGGCTGGTGGTGGGTTTCCGTTCCGGGCTAGGGTTAGGGTTAGGGAACGGCAAGGCTTAGGGCACAGGTGAGGGTACGGAAACGTGGGAGGGTCAGGCTACGTGCTGATGCACGGGTCAGTGCCAGCGTACGGGCCAGGAGTAGGCTACGGCTTGGGGGTAAGGTGTAGGGCTGGTGGTGGGTTTCCATTCCGGGCTAGGGTTAGGGTTAGGGAACGGCAAGGCTTAGGGCACAGGTGAGGGTACGGAAACGTGGGAGGGTCAGGCTACGTGCTGATGCACGGGTCAGTGCCAGCGTACCGGCCAGGTGTAGGCTACGGCTTGTGGGTAAGGTGTAGGGCTGGTGGTGTGTTTCCATTCCGGGCTAGGTTTAGGGTTAGGGAACGGCAAGGCTTAGGGCACAGGTGAGGGTACAGAAACGTGGGAGGGTCAGGCTACGTGCTGACGCACGGGTCAGTGCCAGCGTACGGGCCAGGAGTAGGCTACGGCGTAGGGTAAGGTGTAGGGCTGGTGGTGGGTTTCCGTTCCGGGCTAGGGTTAGGGTTAGGGAACGGCAAGGCTGAGGGCACAGGTGAGGGTACGGAAACGTGGGAGGGTCAGGCTACGTGCTGATGCACGGGTCAGTGCCAGCGTACGGGCCAGGAGTAGGCTACGGCTTGGGGGTAAGGTGTAGGGCTGGTGGTGGGTTTCCATTCCGGGCTAGGGTTAGGGTTAGGGAACGGCAAGGCTTAGGGCACAGGTGAGGGTACGGAAACGTGGGAGGGTCAGGCTACGTGCTGACGCACGGGTCAGTGCCAGCGTACGGGCCAGGAGTAGGCTACGGCTTGGGGGTAAGGTGTAGGGCTGGTGGTGTGTTTCCATTCCGGGCTAGGGTTAGGGTTAGGGAACGGCAAGGCTTAGGGCACAGGTGAGGGTACAGAAACGTGGGAGGGTCAGGCTACGTGCTGACGCACGGGTCAGTGCCAGCGTACGGGCCAGGAGTAGGCTACAGCGTAGGGTAAGGTGTAGGGCTGGTGGTGGGTTTCCGTTCCGGGCTAGGGTTAGGGTTAGGGAACGGCAAGGCTGAGGGCACAGGTGAGGGTACGGAAACGTGGGAGGGTCAGGCTACGTGCTGACGCACGGGTCAGTGCCAGCGTACGGGCCAGGAGTAGGCTACGGCGTAGGGTAAGGTGTAGGGCTGGCGGTGGGTTTCCGTTCCGGGCTAGGGTTAGGGTTAGGGAACGGCAAGGCTTAGGGCACAGGTGAGGGTATGGAAACGTGGGAGTGTCAGGCTACGTGCTGACGCACGGGTCAGTGCCAGCGTACCGGCCAGGTGTATGCTACGGCTTCTGGGTAAGGTGTAGGGCTGGTGGTGGGTTTCCGTTCCGGTCTAGGTTTAGGGTTAGGGAACGGCAAGGCTTAGGGCACAGGTGAGGGTACGGAAACGTGGGAGGGTCAGGCTACGTGCTGACGCACGGGTCAGTGCCAGCGTACGGGCCAGGAGTAGGCTACGGCGTAGGGTAAGGTGTAGGGCTGGTGGTGGGTTTCCGTTCCGGGCTAGGGTTAGGGTTAGGGAACGGCAAGGCTTAGGGCACAGGTGAGGGTATGGAAACGTGGGAGGGTCAGGCTACGTGGTGACGCACAGGTCAGTGCCAGCGTACGGGCCAGGAGTAGGCTAAGGTGTAGGGTAAGGTGTAGGGCTGGTGGTGGGTTTCCGTTCCGGGCTAGGGTTAGGGTTAGGGAACGGCAAGGCTTAGGGCACAGGTGAGGGTATGGAAACGTGGGAGGGTCAGGCTACGTGCTGACGCACGGGTCAGTGCCAGCGTACCGGCCAGGTGTAGGCTACGGCTTCTGGGTAAGGTGTAGGGCTGGTGGTGGGTTTCCGTTCCGGGCTAGGGTTAGGGTTAGGGAACGGCAAGGCTTAGGGCACAGGTGAGGGTACGGAAACGTGGGAGGGTCAGGCTACGTGCTGACGCACGGGTCAGTGCCAGCGTACGGGCCAGGAGTAGGCTACGGCGTAGGGTAAGGTGTAGGGCTGGTGGTGGGTTTCCGTTCCGGGCTAGGGTTAGGGTTAGGGAACGGCAAGGCTTAGGGCACAGGTGATGGTACGGAAACGTGGGAGGGTCAGGCTACGTGCTGATGCACGGGTCAGTGCCAGCGTACCGGCCAGGTGTAGGCTACGGCTTGTGGGTAAGGTGTAGGGCTGGTGGTGTGTTTCCATTCCGGGCTAGGTTTAGGGTTAGGGAACGGCAAGGCTTAGGGCACAGGTGAGGGTACAGAAACGTGGGAGGGTCAGGCTACGTGCTGACGCACGGGTCAGTGCCAGCGTACGGGCCAGGAGTAGGCTACGGCGTAGGGTAAGGTGTAGGGCTGGTGGTGGGTTCCCGTTCCGGGCTAGGGTTAGGGTTAGGGAACGGCAAGGCTGAGGGCACAGGTGAGGGTACGGAAACGTGGGAGGGTCAGGCTACGTGCTGACGCACGGGTCAGTGCCAGCGTACCGGCCAGGTTTAGGCTACGGCTTGTGGGTAAGGTGTAGGGCTGGTGGTGGGTTTCCGTTCCGGGCTAGGGTTAGGGTTAGGGAACGGCAAGGCTTAGGGCACAGGTGAGGGTACGGAAACGTGGGAGGGTCAGGCTACGTGCTGATGCACGGGTCAGTGCCAGCGTACGGGCCAGGAGTAGGCTACGGCTTGGGGGTAAGGTGTAGGGCTGGTGGTGGGTTTCCGTTCCGGGCTAGGGTTAGGGTTAGGGAACGGCAAGGCTTAGGGCACAGGTGAGGGTACGGAAACGTGGGAGGGTCAGGCTACGTGCTGACGCACGGGTCAGTGCCAGCGTACGGGCCAGGAGTAGGCTACGGCGTAGGGTAAGGTGTAGGGCTGGTGGTGGGTTTCCGTTCCGTGCTAGGGTTAGGGTTAGGGAACGGCAAGGCTTAGGGCACAGGTGAGGGTACGGAAACGTGGGAGGGTCAGGCTACGTGCTGACGCACGGGTCAGTGCCAGCGTATGGGCCAGGAGTAGGCTACGGCTTGGGGGTAAGGTGTAGGGCTGGTGGTGGGTTTCCGTTCTGTGCTAGGGTTAGGGTTAGGGAACGGCAAGGCTTAGGGCACAGGTGAGGGTACGGAAACGTGGGAGGGTCAGGCTACGTGCTGACGCACGGGTCAGTGCCAGCGTATGGGCCAGGAGTAGGCTACGGCTTGGGGGTAAGGTGTAGGGCTGGTGGTGGGTTTCCGTTCTGGGCTATGGTTAGGGTAAGGGAATGGCAAGGCTTAGGGCACAGGTGAGGGTACGGAAAATTGGGAGGGTCAGGCTACGTGCTGACGCACGGGTCAGTGCCTCGTACCGGCCAGGAGTAGGCTACGGCTTGGGGGTAAGCTGTAGGGCTGGTGGTGGGTTTCCGTTCCGGGCTTGGGTTAGAGTTAGGGAATGGCAAGGCTTAGGGCACAGGTGAGGGTACGGAAACGTTGGAGGGTCTGGCTACGTGCTGACGCACGGGTCAGTGCCAGCGTACGGGCCAGGAGTAGGCTACGGCTTGGGGGTAAGGTGTAGGGCTGGTGGTGGGTTTCTGTTCCGGGCTAGGGTTAGGGTTAGGGAACGGCAAGGCTTAGGGCACAGGTGAGGGTACGGAAACGTGGGAGGGTCAGGCTACGTGCTGACGCACGGGTCAGTGCCAGCGTACGGGCCAGGAGTAGGCTACGGCTTGGGGGTAATTGTAGGGCTGGTGGTGGGTTTCCGTTCCGGGCTAGGGTTAGGGTTAGGGAACGGCAAGGCTTAGGGCACAGGTGAGGGTACGGAAACGTGGGAGGGTCAGGCTACGTGCTGACGCACGGGTCAGTGCCAGCGTACGGGCCAGGAGTAGGCTACGGCGTAGGGTAAGGTGTAGGGCTGGTGGTGGGTTTCCGTTCCGGGCTAGGGTTAGGGTTATGGAACGGCAAGGCTTAGGGCACAGGTGAGGGTATGGAAACGTGGGAGGGTCAGGCTACGTGGTGACGCACGGGTCAGTGCCAGCGTACGGGCCAGGAGTAGGCTAAGGTGTAGGGTAAGGTGTAGGGCTGGTGGTGGGTTTCCGTTCCGGGCTAGGGTTAGGGTTAGGGAACGGCAAGGCTTAGGGCACAGGTGAGGGTATGGAAACGTGGGAGGGTCAGGCTACGTGCTGACGCACGGGTCAGTGCCAGCGTACCGGCCAGGTGTAGGCTACGGCTTCTGGGTAAGGTGTAGGGCTGGTGGTGGGTTTCCGTTCCGGGCTAGGGTTAGGGTTAGGGAACGGCAAGGCTTAGGGCACAGGTGAGGGTACGGAAACGTGGGAGGGTCAGGCTACGTGCTGACGCACGGGTCAGTGCCAGCGTACGGGCCAGGAGTAGGCTACGGCTTGGGGGTAAGTTGTAGGGCTGGTGGTGGGTTTCCGTTCCGGGCTAGGGTTAGGGTTAGGGAACGGCAAGGCTTAGGGCACAGGTGAGGGTACGGAAACGTGGGAGGGTCAGGCTACGTGCTGACGCACGGGTCAGTGCCAGCTTACGGGCCAGGAGTAGGCTACGGCGTAGGGTAAGGTGTAGGGCTGGTGGTGGGTTTCCGTTCCGGGCTAGGGTTAGGGTTAGGGAACGGCAAGGCTTAGGGCACAGGTGAGGGTATGGAAACGTGGGAGGGTCAGGCTACGTGGTGACGCACAGGTCAGTGCCAGCGTACGGGCCAGGAGTAGGCTAAGGTGTAGGGTAAGGTGTAGGGCTGGTGGTGGGTTTCCGTTCCGGGCTAGGGTTAGGGTTAGGGAACGGCAAGGCTTAGGGCACAGGTGAGGGTACGGAAACGTGGGAGGGTCAGGCTACGTGCTGATGCACGGGTCAGTGCCAGCGTACGGGCCAGGAGTAGGCTACGGCTTGGGGGTAAGGTGTAGGGCTGGTGGTGGGTTTCCATTCCGGGCTAGGGTTAGGGTTAGGGAACGGCAAGGCTTAGGGCACAGGTGAGGGTACGGAAACGTGGGAGGGTCAGGCTACGTGCTGATGCACGGGTCAGTGCCAGCGTACCGGCCAGGTGTAGGCTACGGCTTGTGGGTAAGGTGTAGGGCTGGTGGTGTGTTTCCATTCCGGGCTAGGTTTAGGGTTAGGGAACGGCAAGGCTTAGGGCACAGGTGAGGGTACAGAAACGTGGGAGGGTCAGGCTACGTGCTGACGCACGGGTCAGTGCCAGCGTACGGGCCAGGAGTAGGCTACGGCGTAGGGTAAGGTGTAGGGCTGGTGGTGGGTTTCCGTTCCGGGCTAGGGTTAGGGTTAGGGAACGGCAAGGCTGAGGGCACAGGTGAGGGTACGGAAACGTGGGAGGGTCAGGCTACGTGCTGATGCACGGGTCAGTGCCAGCGTACGGGCCAGGAGTAGGCTACGGCGTAGGGTAAGGTGTAGGGCTGGTGGTGGGTTTCCGTTCCGGGCTAGGGTTAGGGTTAGGGAACGGCAAGGCTTTTAGGGCACAGGTGAGGGTACGGAAACGTGGGAGGGTCAGGCTACGTGCTGATGCACGGGTCAGTGCCCGCGTACCGGCCAGGTGTAGGCTACGGCTTCTGGGTAAGGTGTAGGGCTGGTGGTGGGTTTCCGTTCCGGGCTAGGGTTAGGGTTAGGGAACGGCAAGGCTTAGGGCACAGGTGAGGGTACGGAAACATGGGAGGGTCAGGCTACGTGCTGACGCACGGGTCAGTGCCAGCGTACGGGCCAGGAATAGGCTACGGCTTGGGGGTAAGGTGTAGGGCAGGTGGTGGGTTTCCGTTACGGGCTAGGGTTAGGGTTAGGGAACGGCAAGGCTTAGGGCACAGGTGAGGGTACGGAAACGTGGGAGGGTCAGGCTACGTGCTGACGCACGGGTCAGTGCCAGCGTACCGGCCAGGTGTAGGCTACGGCTTGTGGGTAAGGTGTAGGGCTGGTGGTGGGTTTCCATTCCGGGCTAGGTTTAGGGTTAGGGAACGGCAAGGCTTAGGGCACAGGTGAGGGTACAGAAACGTGGGAGGGTCAGGCTACGTGTTGACGCACGGGTCAGTGCCAGCGTACGGGCCATTAGTAGGCTACGGCGTAGGGTAAGGTGTAGGGCTGGTGGTGGGTTTCCGTTCCGGGCTAGGGTTAGGGTTAGGGAACGGCAAGGCTTAGGGCACAGGTGAGGGTACGGAAACGTGGGAGGGTCAGGCTACGTGCTGACGCACGGGTCAGTGCCAGCTTACGGGCCAGGAGTAGGCTACGGCGTAGGGTAAGGTGTAGGGCTGGTGGTGGGTTTCCGTTCCGGGCTAGGGTTAGGGTTAGGGAACGGCAAGGCTTAGGGCACAGGTGAGGGTATGGAAACGTGGGAGGGTCAGGCTACGTGGTGACGCACAGGTCAGTGCCAGCGTACGGGCCAGGAGTAGGCTAAGGTGTAGGGTAAGGTGTAGGGCTGGTGGTGGGTTTCCGTTCCGGGCTAGGGTTAGGGTTAGGGAACGGCAAGGCTTAGGGCACAGGTGAGGGTACGGAAACGTGGGAGGGTCAGGCTACGTGCTGATGCACGGGTCAGTGCCAGCGTACGGGCCAGGAGTAGGCTACGGCTTGGGGGTAAGGTGTAGGGCTGGGGGTGGGTTTCCATTCCGGGCTAGGGTTAGGGTTAGGGAACGGCAAGGCTTAGGGCACAGGTGAGGGTACGGAAACGTGGGAGGGTCAGGCTACGTGCTGATGCACGGGTCAGTGCCAGCGTACCGGCCAGGTGTAGGCTACGGCTTGTGGGTAAGGTGTAGGGCTGGTGGTGTGTTTCCATTCCGGGCTAGGTTTAGGGTTAGGGAACGGCAAGGCTTAGGGCACAGGTGAGGGTACAGAAACGTGGGAGGGTCAGGCTACGTGCTGACGCACGGGTCAGTGCCAGCGTACGGGCCAGGAGTAGGCTACGGCGTAGGGTAAGGTGTAGGGCTGGTGGTGGGTTTCCGTTCCGGGCTAGGGTTAGGGTTAGGGAACGGCAAGGCTGAGGGCACAGGTGAGGGTACGGAAACGTGGGAGGGTCAGGCTACGTGCTGATGCACGGGTCAGTGCCAGCGTACGGGCCAGGAGTAGGCTACGGCGTAGGGTAAGGTGTAGGGCTGGTGGTGGGTTTCCGTTCCGGGCTAGGGTTAGGGTTAGGGAACGGCAAGGCTTAGGGCACAGGTGAGGGTACGGAAACGTGGGAGGGTCAGGCTACGTGCTGATGCACTGGTCAGTGCCAGCGTACCGGCCAGGTGTAGGCTACGGCTTCTGGGTAAGGTGTAGGGCTGGTGGTGGGTTTCCGTTCCGGGCTAGGGTTAGGGTTAGGGAACGGCAAGGCTTAGGGCACAGGTGAGGGTACGGAAACGTGGGAGGGTCAGGCTACGTGCTGACGCACGGGTCAGTGCCAGCGTACGGGCCAGGAATAGGCTACGGCTTGGGGGTTAGGTGTAGGGCAGGTGGTGGGTTTCCGTTCCGGGCTAGGGTTAGGGTTAGGGAACGGCAAGGCTTAGGGCACAGGTGAGGGTACGGAAACGTGGGAGGGTCAGGCTACGTGCTGACGCACGGGTCAGTGCCAGCGTACCGGCCAGGTGTAGGCTACGGCTTGTGGGTAAGGTGTAGGGCTGGTGGTGGGTTTCCATTCCGGGCTAGGTTTAGGGTTAGGGAACGGCAAGGCTTAGGGCACAGGTGAGGGTACAGAAACGTGGGAGGGTCAGGCTACGTGTTGACGCACGGGTCAGTGCCAGCGTACGGGCCATTAGTAGGCTACGGCGTAGGGTAAGGTGTAGGGCTGGTGGTGGGTTTCCGTTCCGGGCTAGGGTTAGGGTTAGGGAACGGCAAGGCTGAGGGCACAGGTGAGGGTACGGAAACGTGGGAGGGTCAGGCTACGTGCTGATGCACGGGTCAGTGCCAGCGTACGGGCCAGGAGTAGGCTACGGCGTAGGGTAAGGTGTAGGGCTGGTGGTGGGTTTCCGTTCCGGGCTAGGGTTAGGGTTAGGGAACGGCAAGGCTTAGGGCACAGGTGAGGGTACGGAAACGTGGGAGGGTCAGGCTACGTGCTGATGCACGGGTCAGTGCCAGCGTACTGGCCAGGTGTCGGCTACTGTTTGTGGGTAAGGTGTAGGGCTGGTGGTGGGTTTCTGTTCCGGGCTAGGGTTAGGGTTAAGGAACGGCAAGGCTTAGGGCACAGGTGAGGGTACGGAAACGTGGGAGGGTCAGGCTACGTGCTGACGCACGGGTCAGTGCCAGCGTACGGGCCAGGAGTAGGCTACGGCGAAGGGTAAGGTGTAGGGCTGGTGGTGGGTTTCCGTTCCGGGCTAGGGTTAGGGTTAGGGAACGGCAAGGCTTAGGGCACAGGTGAGGGTACGGAAACGTGGGAGGGTCAGGCTACATGCTGATGCACGGGTCAGTGCCAGCGTACGGGCCAGGAGTAGGCTACGGTGTAGGGTAAGGTGTAGGGCTGGTGGTGGGTTTCCGTTCGGGGCTAGGGATAGGGTTAGGGAACGGCAAGGCTTAGGGCACAGGTGAGGGTACGGAAACGTGGGAGGGTCAGGCTACGTGCTGACGCACGGGTCAGTGCCAGCGTACGGGCCAGGAGTAGGCTACGGCTTGGGGGTAAGGTGTAGGGCTGGTGGTGGGTTTCCGTTCCGGGCTAGGGTTAGGGTTAGGGAACGGCAAGGCTTAGGGCACAGGTGAGGGTACGGAAACGTGCGAGGGTCAGGCTACGTGCTGATGCACGGGTCAGTGCCAGCGTACGGGCCAGGAGTAGGCTACGGCTTGGGGGTAAGGTGTAGGGCTGGTGGTGGGTTTCCATTCCGGGCTAGGGTTAGGGTTAGGGAACGGCAAGGCTTAGGGCACAGGTGAGGGTACGGAAACGTGGGAGGGTCAGGCTACGTGCTGACGCACGGGTCAGTGCCAGCGTACGGGCCAGGAGTAGGCTACGGCTTGGGGGTAAGGTGTAGGGCTGGTGGTGTGTTTCCATTCCGGGCTAGGGTTAGGGTTAGGGAACGGCAAGGCTTAGGGCACAGGTGAGGGTATGGAAACGTGGGAGGGTCAGGCTACGTGCTGACGCACGGGTCAGTGCCAGCGTACGGGCCAGGAGTAGGCTACAGCGTAGGGTAAGGTGTAGGGCTGGTGGTGGGTTTCCGTTCCGGGCTAGGGTTAGGGTTAGGGATCGGCAAGGCTGAGGGCACAGGTGAGGGTACGGAAACGTGGGAGGGTCAGGCTACGTGCTGACGCACGGGTCAGTGCCAGCGTACGGGCCAGGAGTAGGCTACGGCGTAGGGTAAGGTGTAGGGCTGGCGGTGGGTTTCCGTTCCGGGCTAGGGTTAGGGTTAGGGAACGGCAAGGCTTAGGGCACAGGTGAGGGTATGGAAACGTGGGAGGGTCAGGCTACGTGCTGACGCACGGGTCAGTGCCAGCGTACCGGCCAGGTGTATGCTACGGCTTCTGCGTAAGGTGTAGGGCTGGTGGTGGCTTTCCGTTCCGGTCTAGGTTTAGGGTTAGGGAACGGCAAGGCTTAGGGCACAGGTGAGGGTACGGAAACGTGGGAGGGTCAGGCTACGTGCTGATGCACGGGTCAGTGCCAGCGTATGGGCCAGGAGTAGGCTACGGCTTGGGGGTAAGGTGTAGGGCAGGTGGTGGGTTTCCGTTCCGGGCTAGGGTTAGGGTTAGGGAACGGCAAGGCTTAGGGCACAGGTGAGGGTACGGAAACGTGGGAGGGTCAGGCTACGTGCTGATGCACGGGTCAGTGCCAGCGTACCGGCCAGGTGTCGGCTACGGCTTGTGGGTAAGGTGTAGGGCTGGTGGTGGGTTTCCATTCCGGGCTAGGTTTAGGGTTAGGGAACGGGAAGGCTTAGGGCACAGGTGAGGGTACAGAAACGTGGGAGGGTCAGGCTACGTGCTGACGCACGGGTCAGTGCCAGCGTATGGGCCAGGAGTAGGCTACGGCGTAGGGTAAGGTGTAGGGCTGGTGGTGGGTTTCCGTTCCGGGCTAGGGTTAGGGTTAGGGAACGGCAAGGCTGAGGGCACAGGTGAGGGTACGGAAACGTGGGAGGGTCAGGCTACGTGCTGATGCACGGGTCAGTGCCAGCGTACGGGCCAGGAGTAGGCTACGGCGTAGGGCAAGGTGTAGGGCTGGTGGTGGGTTTCCGTTCCAGGCTAGGGTTAGGGTTATGGAACGGCAAGGCTTAGGGCACAGGTGAGGGTACGGAAACGTGGGAGGGTCAGGCTACGTGGTGATGCACGGGTCAGTGCCAGCGTACTGGCCAGGTGTAGGCTACTGCTTGTGGGTAAGGTGTAGGGCTGGTGGTGGGTTTCCGTTCCGGGCTAGGGTTAGGGTTAGGGAACGGCAAGGCTTAGGGCACAGGTGAGGGTACGGAAACGTGGGAGGGTCAGGCTACGTGCTGACGCACGGGTCAGTGCCAGCGTACGGGCCAGGAGTAGGCTACAATGTAGGGTAAGTTGTAGGGCTGGTGGTGGGTTTCCGTTCAGGGCTAGGGTTAGGGTTAGGGAACGGCAAGGCTTAGGGCACAGGTGAGGGTACGGAAACGTGGGAGGGTCAGGCTACGTGCTGACGCACGGGTCAGTGCCTCGTACCGGCCAGGAGTAGGCTACGGCTTGGGGGTAAGCTGTAGGGCTGGTGGTGGGTTTCCGTTCCGGGCTAGGGTTAGGGTTAGGGAACGGCAAGGCTTAGGGCACAGGTGAGGGTACGGAAACGTGGGAGGGTCACGCTACGTGCTGACGCACGGGTCAGTGCCAGCGTACGGGCCAGGAGTAGGCTACGGCTTGGGGGTAAGTTGTAGGGCTGGTGGTGGGTTTCCGTTCGGGGCTAGGGTTAGGGTTAGGGAAAGGCAAGGCTTTGGGCACAGGTGAGGGTACGGAAACGTGGGAGGGTCAGGCTACGTGCTGATGCACGGGTCAGTGCCAGCGTACGGGCCAGGAGTAGGCTACGGTGTAGGGTAAGGTGTAGGGCTGGTGGTGGGTTTCCGTTCTGTGCTAGGGTTAGGGTTAGGGAACGGCAAGGCTTAGGGCACAGGTGAGGGTACGGAAACGTGGGAGGGTCAGGCTACGTGCTGATGCACGGGTCAGTGCCAGCGTACGGGCCAGGAGTAGGCTACGGTGTAGGGTAAGGTGTAGGGATGGTGGTGGGTTTCCGTTCCGTGCTAGGGTTAGGGTTAGGGAACGGCAAGGCTTAGGGCACAGGTGAGGGTACGAAACGTAGGAGGGTCAGGCTACATGCTGACGCACGGGTCAGTGCCAGCGTACCGGCCAGGTATAGGCTACGGCTTGTGGGTAAGGTGTAGGGCTGGTGGTGGGTTTCCTTTCCGGGCTAGAGTTAGGGTTAGGGAACGGCAAGGCTTAGGGCACAGGTGAGGGTACGGAATCGTGGGAGGGTCAGGCTACGTGCTGACGCACGGGTCAGTGCCAGCGTACGGGCCAGGAGTAGGCTACGGCTTGGGGGTAAGTTGTAGGGTTGGTGGTGGGTTTCCGTTCCGGGCTAGGGTTAGGGTTAGGGAACGGCAAGGCTTAGGGCACAGGTGAGGGTACGGAAACGTGGGAGGGTCAGGCTACGTGCTGACGCACGGGTCAGTGCCAGCGTACGGGCCAGGAGTAGGCTACGGCGTAGGGTAAGGTGTAGGGCTGGTGGTGGGTTTCCGTTCCGAGCTAGGGTTAGGGTTAGGGAACGGCAAGGCTTAGGGCACAGGTGAGGGTATGGAAACGTGGGAGGGTCAGGCTACGTGCTGACGCACGGGTCAGTGCCAGCGTACCGGCCAGGTGTAGGCTACGGCTTCTGGATAAGGTGTGGGGCTGGTGGTGGGTTTCCGTTCCGGGCTAGGGTTAGGTTTAGGGAACGGCAAGGCTTAGGGCACGGGTGAGGGTACGGAAACGTGGGAGGGTCAGGCTACGTGCTGATGCACGGGTCAGTGCCAGCGTACGGGCCAGGAGTAGGCTACGGCTTGGGGGTAAGGTGTAGGGCTGGTGGTGCGTTTCCATTCCGGGCTAGGGTTAGGGTTAGGGAACGGCAAGGCTTAGGGCACAGTTGAGGGTACGGAAACGTGGGAGGGTCAGGCTACATGCTGATGCACGGGTCAGTGCCAGCGTACCGGCCAGGTGTAGGCTACGGCTTGTGGGTAAGGTGTAGGGCTGGTGGTGTGTTTCCATTCCGGGCTAGGTTTAGGGTTAGGGAACGGCAAGGCTGAGGGCACAGGTGAGGGTACGGAAACGTGGGAGGGTCAGGCTACGTGCTGACACATGGGTCAGTGCCAGCGTACGGGCCAGGAGTAGGCTACGGCGTAGGGTAAGGTGTAGGGCTGGTGGTGGGTTTCCGTTCCGGGCTAGGGTTAGGGTTAGGGAACGGCAAGGCTTAGGGCACAGGTGAGGTTATGGAAACGTGGGAGGCTCAGGCTACGTGCTGACGCACGGGTCAGTGCCAGCGTACCGGCCAGGTGTATGCTACGGCTTCTGGGTAAGGTGTAAGGCTGGTGGTGGCTTTCCGTTCCGGGCTAGGGTTAGGGTTAGGGAACGGCAAGGCTTAGGGCACAGGTGAGGGTACGGAAACGTGGGAGGGTCAGGCTACGTGCTGATGCACGGGTCAGTGCCAGTGTACGGGCCAGGAGTAGGCTACGGCTTGGGGGTAAGGTGTAGGGCAGGTGGTGGGTTTCCGTTCCGGGCTAGGGTTAGGGTTAGGGAACGGCAAGGCTTAGGGCACAGGTGAGGGTACGGAAACGTGGGAGGGTCAGGCTACGTGCTGATGCACGGGTCAGTGCCAGCGTACTGGCCAGGTGTAGGCTACTGCTTGTGGGTAAGGTGTAGGGCTGGTGGTGGGTTTCCGTTCCGGGCTAGGGTTAGGGTTAGGGATCGGCAAGGCTGAGGGCACAGGTGAGGGTACGGAAACGTGGGAGGGTCAGGCTACGTGCTGACGCACGGGTCAGTGCCAGCGTACGGGCCAGGAGTAGGCTACGGCGTAGGGTAAGGTGTAGGGCTGGCGGTGGGTTTCCGTTCCGGGCTAGGGTTAGGGTTAGGGAACGGCAAGGCTTAGGGCACAGGTGAGGGTATGGAAACGTGGGAGGGTCAGGCTACGTGCTGACGCACGGGTCAGTGCCAGCGTACCGGCCAGGTGTATGCTACGGCTTCTGCGTAAGGTGTAGGGCTGGTGGTGGCTTTCCGTTCCGGTCTAGGTTTAGGGTTAGGGAACGGCAAGGCTTAGGGCACAGGTGAGGGTACGGAAACGTGGGAGGGTCAGGCTACGTGCTGATGCACGGGTCAGTGCCAGCGTATGGGCCAGGAGTAGGCTACGGCTTGGGGGTAAGGTGTAGGGCAGGTGGTGGGTTTCCGTTCCGGGCTAGGGTTAGGGTTAGGGAACGGCAAGGCTTAGGGCACAGGTGAGGGTACGGAAACGTGGGAGGGTCAGGCTACGTGCTGATGCACGGGTCAGTGCCAGCGTACCGGCCAGGTGTCGGCTACGGCTTGTGGGTAAGGTGTAGGGCTGGTGGTGGGTTTCCATTCCGGGCTAGGTTTAGGGTTAGGGAACGGGAAGGCTTAGGGCACAGGTGAGGGTACAGAAACGTGGGAGGGTCAGGCTACGTGCTGACGCACGGGTCAGTGCCAGCGTATGGGCCAGGAGTAGGCTACGGCGTAGGGTAAGGTGTAGGGCTGGTGGTGGGTTTCCGTTCCGGGCTAGGGTTAGGGTTAGGGAACGGCAAGGCTGAGGGCACAGGTGAGGGTACGGAAACGTGGGAGGGTCAGGCTACGTGCTGATGCACGGGTCAGTGCCAGCGTACGGGCCAGGAGTAGGCTACGGCGTAGGGCAAGGTGTAGGGCTGGTGGTGGGTTTCCGTTCCAGGCTAGGGTTAGGGTTATGGAACGGCAAGGCTTAGGGCACAGGTGAGGGTACGGAAACGTGGGAGGGTCAGGCTACGTGGTGATGCACGGGTCAGTGCCAGCGTACTGGCCAGGTGTAGGCTACTGCTTGTGGGTAAGGTGTACGGCTGGTGGTGGGTTTCCGTTCCGGGCTAGGGTTAGGGTTAGGGAACGGCAAGGCTTAGGGCACAGGTGAGGGTACGGAAACGTGGGAGGGTCAGGCTACGTGCTGACGCACGGGTCAGTGCCAGCGTACGGGCCAGGAGTAGGCTACAATGTAGGGTAAGTTGTAGGGCTGGTGGTGGGTTTCCGTTCAGGGCTAGGGTTAGGGTTAGGGAACGGCAAGGCTTAGGGCACAGGTGAGGGTACGGAAACGTGGGAGGGTCAGGCTACGTGCTGACGCACGGGTCAGTGCCTCGTACCGGCCAGGAGTAGGCTACGGCTTGGGGGTAAGCTGTAGGGCTGGTGGTGGGTTTCCGTTCCGGGCTAGGGTTAGGGTTAGGGAACGGCAAGGCTTAGGGCACAGGTGAGGGTACGGAAACGTGGGAGGGTCACGCTACGTGCTGACGCACGGGTCAGTGCCAGCGTACGGGCCAGGAGTAGGCTACGGCTTGGGGGTAAGTTGTAGGGCTGGTGGTGGGTTTCCGTTCGGGGCTAGGGTTAGGGTTAGGGAAAGGCAAGGCTTTGGGCACAGGTGAGGGTACGGAAACGTGGGAGGGTCAGGCTACGTGCTGATGCACGGGTCAGTGCCAGCGTACGGGCCAGGAGTAGGCTACGGTGTAGGGTAAGGTGTAGGGCTGGTGGTGGGTTTCCGTTCTGTGCTAGGGTTAGGGTTAGGGAACGGCAAGGCTTAGGGCACAGGTGAGGGTACGGAAACGTGGGAGGGTCAGGCTACGTGCTGATGCACGGGTCAGTGCCAGCGTACGGGCCAGGAGTAGGCTACGGTGTAGGGTAAGGTGTAGGGATGGTGGTGGGTTTCCGTTCCGTGCTAGGGTTAGGGTTAGGGAACGGCAAGGCTTAGGGCACAGGTGAGGGTACGAAACGTAGGAGGGTCAGGCTACATGCTGACGCACGGGTCAGTGCCAGCGTACCGGCCAGGTATAGGCTACGGCTTGTGGGTAAGGTGTAGGGCTGGTGGTGGGTTTCCTTTCCGGGCTAGAGTTAGGGTTAGGGAACGGCAAGGCTTAGGGCACAGGTGAGGGTACGGAATCGTGGGAGGGTCAGGCTACGTGCTGACGCACGGGTCAGTGCCAGCGTACGGGCCAGGAGTAGGCTACGGCTTGGGGGTAAGTTGTAGGGTTGGTGGTGGGTTTCCGTTCCGGGCTAGGGTTAGGGTTAGGGAACGGCAAGGCTTAGGGCACAGGTGAGGGTACGGAAACGTGGGAGGGTCAGGCTACGTGCTGACGCACGGGTCAGTGCCAGCGTACGGGCCAGGAGTAGGCTACGGCGTAGGGTAAGGTGTAGGGCTGGTGGTGGGTTTCCGTTCCGAGCTAGGGTTAGGGTTAGGGAACGGCAAGGCTT
This sequence comes from Mesoplodon mirus, assembly GCF_964341445.2. Lineage (NCBI taxonomy): Eukaryota > Metazoa > Chordata > Mammalia > Artiodactyla > Ziphiidae > Mesoplodon > Mesoplodon mirus. The sequence continues at coordinate 612,886 of NW_028295624.1, read as the reverse complement.
AGGGCACAGGTGAGGGTATGGAAACGTGGGAGGGTCAGGCTACGTGCTGACGCACGGGTCAGTGCCAGCGTACCGGCCAGGTGTAGGCTACGGCTTCTGGATAAGGTGTGGGGCTGGTGGTGGGTTTCCGTTCCGGGCTAGGGTTAGGTTTAGGGAACGGCAAGGCTTAGGGCACGGGTGAGGGTACGGAAACGTGGGAGGGTCAGGCTACGTGCTGATGCACGGGTCAGTGCCAGCGTACGGGCCAGGAGTAGGCTACGGCTTGGGGGTAAGGTGTAGGGCTGGTGGTGCGTTTCCATTCCGGGCTAGGGTTAGGGTTAGGGAACGGCAAGGCTTAGGGCACAGTTGAGGGTACGGAAACGTGGGAGGGTCAGGCTACATGCTGATGCACGGGTCAGTGCCAGCGTACCGGCCAGGTGTAGGCTACGGCTTGTGGGTAAGGTGTAGGGCTGGTGGTGTGTTTCCATTCCGGGCTAGGTTTAGGGTTAGGGAACGGCAAGGCTGAGGGCACAGGTGAGGGTACGGAAACGTGGGAGGGTCAGGCTACGTGCTGACACATGGGTCAGTGCCAGCGTACGGGCCAGGAGTAGGCTACGGCGTAGGGTAAGGTGTAGGGCTGGTGGTGGGTTTCCGTTCCGGGCTAGGGTTAGGGTTAGGGAACGGCAAGGCTTAGGGCACAGGTGAGGTTATGGAAACGTGGGAGGCTCAGGCTACGTGCTGACGCACGGGTCAGTGCCAGCGTACCGGCCAGGTGTATGCTACGGCTTCTGGGTAAGGTGTAAGGCTGGTGGTGGCTTTCCGTTCCGGGCTAGGGTTAGGGTTAGGGAACGGCAAGGCTTAGGGCACAGGTGAGGGTACGGAAACGTGGGAGGGTCAGGCTACGTGCTGATGCACGGGTCAGTGCCAGTGTACGGGCCAGGAGTAGGCTACGGCTTGGGGGTAAGGTGTAGGGCAGGTGGTGGGTTTCCGTTCCGGGCTAGGGTTAGGGTTAGGGAACGGCAAGGCTTAGGGCACAGGTGAGGGTACGGAAACGTGGGAGGGTCAGGCTACGTGCTGATGCACGGGTCAGTGCCAGCGTACCGGCCAGGTGTAGGCTACGGCTTGTGGGTAAGGTGTAGGGCTGGTGGTGGGTTTCCATTCCGGGCTAGGTTTAGGGTTAGGGAACGGCAAGCCTTAGGGCACAGGTGAGGGTACAGAAACGTGGGAGGGTCAGGCTACGTGCTGACGCACGGGTCAGTGCCAGCGTACGGGCCAGGAGTAGGCTACGGCGTAGGGTAAGGTGTAGGGCTGGTGGTGGGTTTCCGTTCCGGGCTAGGGTTAGGGTTAGGGAACGGCAAGGCTGAGGGCACAGGTGAGGGTACGGAAACGTGGGAGGGTCAGGCTACGTGCTGATGCACGGGTCAGTGCCAGCGTACGGGCCAGGAGTAGGCTACGGCGTAGGGTAAGGTTTAGGGCTGGTGGTGGGTTTCCGTTCCAGGCTAGGGTTAGGGTTAGGGAACGGCAAGGCTTAGGGCACAGGTGAGGGTACGGAAACGTGGGAGGGTCAGGCTACGTGCTGATGCACGGGTCAGTGCCAGCGTACTGGCCAGGTGTAGGCTACTGCTTGTGGGTAAGGTGTAGGGCTGGTGGTGGGTTTCCGTTCCGGGCTAGGGTTAGGGTTAGGGAACGGCAAGGCTTAGGGCACAGGTGAGGGTACGGAAACGTGGGAGGGTCAGGCTACGTGCTGACGCACGGGTCAGTGCCAGCATACGGGCCAGGAGTAGGCTACAATATAGGGTAAGGTGTAGGGCTGGTGGTGGGTTTCCGTTCTGGGCTAGGGTTAGGGTTAGGGAACGGCAAGGCTTAGGGCACAGGTGAGGGTACGGAAACGTGGGAGGGTCAGGCTACGTGCTGACGCACGGGTCAGTGCCTCGTACCGGCCAGGAGTAGGCTACGGCTTGGGGGTAAGCTGTAGGGCTGGTGGTGGGTTTCCGTTCTGTGCTAGGGTTAGGGTTAGGGAACGGCAAGGCTTAGGGCACAGGTGAGGGTACGGAAACGTGGGAGGGTCAGGCAACGTGCTGACGCACGGGTCAGTGCCAGCGTACGGGCCAGGAGTAGGCTACGGCTTGGGGGTAAGGTGTAGGGCTGGTGGTGGGTGTCCGTTCCGGGTTAGGGTTAGGGTTAGGGAACGGCAAGGCTTAGGGCACAGGTGAGGGTACGGAAACGTGGGAGGGTCAGGCTACGTGCTGACGCACGGGTCAGTGCCAGCGTACGGGCCAGGAGTAGGCTACGGCGTAGGGTAAGGTGTAGGGCTGGTGGTGGGTTTCCGTTCCGTGCTAGGGTTAGGGTTAGGGAACGGCAAGGCTTAGGGCACAGGTGAGGGTACGGAAACGTGGGAGGGTCAGGCTACGTGCTGACGCACGTGTCAGTGCCAGCGTACGGGCCAGGATTAGGCTACGGCTTTGGGGTAAGGTGTAGGGCTGGTGGTGGGTTTCCGTTCCGAGCTAGGGTTAGGGTTAGGGAACGGCAAGGCTTAGGGCACAGGTGAGGGTACGGAAACGTGGGAGGGTCAGGCTACGTGCTGACGCACGGGTCAGTGCCAGCGTACGGGCCAGGAGTAGGCTACGGCTTGGGGGTAAGTTGTAGGGCTGGTGGTGGGTTTCCGTTCCGGGCTAGGGTTAGGGTTAGGGAACGGCAAGGCTTAGGGCACAGGTGAGGGTACAGAAACGTGGGAGGGTCAGGCTACGTGCTGACGCACGGGTCAGTGCCAGCGTACGGGCCATGAGTACACTACGGCTTGGGGGTAAGGTGTAGGGCTTTTGGTGGGTTTCCGTTCCGGGCTAGGGTTAGGGTTAGGGAACGGCAAGGCTTAGGGCACAGGTGAGGGTACAGAAACGTGGGAGGGTCAGGCTACGTGCTGACTCACGGGTCAGTGCCAGCGTACGGGCCAGGAGTAGGCTACGGCTTGGGGGTAAGGTGTAGGGCTGGTGGTGGGTTTCCGTTCCGGGCTAGGGTTAGGGTTAGGGAACGGCAAGGCTTAGGGCACAGGTGAGGGTACGGAAACGTGGGAGGGTCAGGCTACGTGCTGACGCACGGGTCAGTGCCAGCGTACGGGCCAGGAGTAGGCTACAATGTAGGGTAAGGTGTAGGGCTGGTGGTGGGTTTCCGTTCTGGGCTAGGGTTAGGGTTAGGGAACGGCAAGGCTTAGGGCACAGGTGAGGGTACGGAAACGTGGGAGGGTCAGGCTACGTGCTGACGCACGGGTCAGTGCCTCGTACCGGCCAGGAGTAGGCTACGGCTTGGGGGTAAGCTGTAGGGCTGGTGGTGGGTTTCCGTTCCGGGCTAGGGTTAGGGTTAGGGAACGGCAAGGCTTAGGGCACAGGTGAGGGTACGGAAACGTGGGAGGGTCAGGCTACGTGCTGACGCACTGGTCAGTGCCAGCGTACGGGCCAGGAGTAGGCTACGGCTTGGGGGTAAGCTGTAGGGCTGGTGGTGGGTTTCCGTTCTGGGCTAGGGTTAGGGTTAGGGAACGGCAAGGCTTAGGGCACAGGTGAGGGTACGGAAACGTGGGAGGGTCAGGCTACGTGCTGACGCATGGGTCAGTGCCAGCGTACGGGCCAGGAGTAGGCTACGGCGTAGGGTAAGGTGTAGGGCTGGTGGTGGGTTTCCGTTCCGGGCTAGGGTTAGGGTTAGGGAACGGCAAGGCTTAGGGCACAGATGAGGGTACGGAAACGTGGGAGGGTCAGGCTACGTGCTGATGCACGGGTCAGTGCCAGCGTACGGGCCAGGAGTAGGCTACGGCTTGGGGGTAAGTTGTAGGGCTGGTGGTGGGTTTCCGTTCCGGGCTAGGGTTAGGGTTAGGGAACGGCAAGGCTTAGGGCACAGGTGAGGGTACGGAAACGTGGGAGGGTCAGGCTACGTGCTGATGCACGGGTCAGTGCCAGCGTACGGGCCAGGAGTAGGCTACGGCTTGTGGGTAAGGTGTAGGGCTTTCGGTGGGTTTCCGTTCCGGGCTAGGGTTAGGGTTAGGGAACGGCAAGGCTTAGGGCACAGGTGAGGGTACGGAAACGTGGGAGGGTCAGGCTACGTGCTGACGCACGGGTCAGTGCCAGCGTACGGGCCAGGAGTAGGCTACGGCTTGGGGGTAAGTTGTAGGGCTGGTGGTGGGTTTCCGTTCCGGGCTAGGGTTAGGGTTAGGGAACGGCAAGGCTTAGGGCACAGGTGAGGGTATGGAAACGTGGGAGGGTCAGGCTACGTGCTGACGCACGGGTCAGTGCCAGCGTACGGGCCAGGAGTAGGCTACGGCTTGGGGGAGAGGTGTAGGGTTGGTGTTGGGTTTCCGTTCCGGGCTAGGGTTAGGGTTAGGGAACGGCAAGGCTTAGGGCACAGGTGAGGGTATGGAAACGTGGGAGGGTCAGGCTACGTGGTGACGCACGGGTCAGTGCCAGCGTACGGGCCAGGAGTAGGCTAAGGTGTAGGGTAAGGTGTAGGGCTGGTGGTGGGTTTCCGTTCCGGTCTAGGGTTAGGGTTAGGGAACGGCAAGGCTTAGGGCACAGGTGAGTGTATGGAAACGTGGGAGGGTCAGGCTACGTGCTGATGCACGGGTCAGTGCCAGCGTACCGGCCAGGTGTACGCTACGGCTTCTGGGTAAGGTGTAGGGCTGGTGGTGGGTTTCCGTTCCGGGCTAGGGTTCGGGTTAGGGAACGGCAAGGCTTAGGGCACAGGTGAGGGTACGGAAACGTGGGAGGGTCAGGCTACGTGCTGATGCACGGGTCAGTGCCAGCGTACGGGCCAGGAGTAGGCTACGGCTTGGGGGTAAGGTGTAGGGCTGGTGGTGGGTTTCCGTTCCGGGCTAGGGTTACGGTTAGGGAATGGCAAGGCTTAGGGCACAGGTGAGGGTACGGAAACGTGGGAGGGTCAGGCTACGTGCTGACGCACTGGTCAATGCCAGCGTACGGGCCAGGAGTAGGCTACGGCTTGGGGGTAAGGTGTAGGGTTGGTGGTGTGTTTCCGTGCTGGCCTAGGGTTAGGGTTAGGGAACGGCAAGGCTTAGGGCACAGCTGAGTGTACGGAAACGTGGGAGGGTCAGGTTACGTGCTGACGCACGGGTCAGTGCCAGCATACGGGCCAGGAGTAGGCTACGGTGTAGGGTAAGGTGTAGGGCTGGTGCTGGTTTTCCGTTCCGGGCTAGGGTTAGGGTTAGGGAACGGCAAGGCTTAGGGCACAGGTGAGGGTACGTAAACGTGGGAGGGTCAGGCTACGTGCTGACGCACGGGTCAGTGCCAGCGTACGGGCCAGGAGTAGGCTATGGCTTGGGGGAAAGGTGTAGGGTTGGTGGTGGGTTTCCGTTCCGGGCTAGGGTTAGGGTTAGGGAACTGCAAGGCTTAGGGCACAGGTGAGGGTACGGAAACGTGTGAGGGTGAGGCTACGTTATGACGCACGGGTCAGTGCCAGCATACGGGCCAGGAGTAGGCTACGGCGTAGGGTAAGGTGTAGGGCTGGTGGGGGGTTTCCGTTCCGGGCTAGGGTTAGGGTTAGGGAACGTCAAGGCTTAGGGCACAGGTGAGGTTACGGAAACGTGGGAGGGTCAGCCTACGGGCTGACACACGGGTCAGTGCCAGCGTACGGGCCAGGAGTAGGCTACAGCTTGGTGGTAAGGTGTAAGGCTGTTGGTGGTTTTCCGTTCCGGGCTAGGGTTAGGGTTAGGGAACGGCAAGGCTTAGGGCACAGGTGAGGGTATGGAAACGTGGCACGGTCAGGCTATGTGCTGACGCACGGGTCAGTGCCAGCGTACGGGCCAGGAGTAGGCTACGGCTTGGGGGTAAGGTGTAGGGCTGGTGGTGGGTTTCTGTGCCGGCCTAGGGTTAGGGTTAGGGAACGGCAAGGCTTAGGGCACAGGTGAGGGTACGGAAACGTGGGAAGGTCAGGCTACGTGCTGACGCACGAGTCAGTGCCAGCGTACGGGCCAGGAGTAGGCTACGGCTGAGGGTAAGGTGTAGGGCTGGTGGTGGGTTTCCGTTCTGGGCTAGGGTTAGGGTTAGGGAATGGCAAGGCTTAGGGCACAGGTGAGGGTACGTAAACGTGGGAGGGTACGGCTACGTGCTCACGCACGTGTCAGTGCCAGCATAGGGGCGAGGAGTAGGCTACCGCACAGGGTAAGGTGTAGGGCTGGTGGTGGGTTTCCATTGTGGGCTACGGATAGGGTTAGGGAACGGCAAGGCTTAGGGCACAGGTGAGGGTACGGAAACGTTGGAGGGTCAGGCTACATGCTGACGCACGGGTCAGTGCCAGCGTACGGGCCAGGAGTAGTCTACTGCTAGGGGGAGAGGTGTAGGGTTGGTGGTGGGTTTCCCTTCCGGGGTAGGGTTAGGGTTAGGGAACGGCAAGGCTTAGGGCACAGGTGAGGGTACGGAAACGTGGGAGGGTCAGGCTACGTGCTGACGCACGGGTCAGTGCTAGCATACAGGCCAGGAGTAGGCTACGGTGTAGGGTAAGGTGTAGGGCTGGTGGTGGTTTTCCGTTCTGGGCTAGGGTTAGGATTAGGGAACGGCATGGGTTAGGGCACAGGTGAGGGTACGTAAACGTGGGAGGGTCAGGCTACCTGCTGACGCACGGGTCAGTGCCAGCGTACGGGCCAGGAGTAGGCTACGGCTTGGGAGTACGGTGTAGGGTTGTTGGTGGGTTTCCGTGCTGGCCTAGGGTTAGGGTTAGGGAACGGCAAGGCTTAGGGCACAGGTGAGGGTACGGAAACGTGGGAGGGTCAGGCTACGTGCTGACGCACGGGTCAGTGCCAGCGTACGGGCCAGGAGTAGGCTACAGCTTAGGATAAGGTGTAGGGCTGGTAGTGGGTTTCCGTTCTGTGCTAGGGTTAGGGTTAGGGAACGGCAAGGCTTAGGGCACAGGTGACGGTACGTAAACGTGCGAGGGTCAGGCTACGTTCTGACGCACGGGTCAGTGCCAGCATACGTGTCAGGAGTAGGCTACGGCTTGGGGGAAAGGTGTAGGGTTGGTGGTGGGTTTCCGTTCCCGGCTAGGGTTAGGGTTAGGGAACGGCAAGGCTTAGGGCACAGGTGAGGGTACGGAAACGTGGGAGGGTCAGGTTACGTGCTGACGCACGGGTCAGTGCCAGCATACGGGCCAGGAGTAGGCTACGGCGTAGGGTAAGGTGTAGGGCTGGTGGTGGGTTTCCGTTCCGGGCTCGGGTTAGGGTTAGGGAACGGCAAGGCTTAGGGCACAGGTGAGGGTACGGAAACGTGGGAGGGTCAGGCTACGAGCTGACGCACGGGTCAGTGCCAGCGTACCGGCCAGGAGTAGGCTACGGCTTGGGGGTAAGGTGTAGGGCTGGTGGTGGGTTTCCGTTCCGGGCTAGGGTTAGGGTTAGGGAACGGCAAGGCTTAGGGCACAGGTGAGTGTACGGAAACGTGGCACAGTCAGGCTATGTGCTGACACACGGGTCAGTGCCCGCATACGGGCCAGGAGTAGGCTACCGCACAGGGTAAGGTGTAGGGCTGGTGGTGGGTTTCCATTGTGGGCTACGGTTATGGTTAGGGAACGGCAAGGCTTAGGGCACAGGTGAGGGTACGGAAACGTGGGAGGGTCAGGCTACGTGCTGACGCACGGGGCAGTGCCAGCGTACGGGCCAGGAGTAGGCTACGGCGTAGGGTAAGGTGTAGGGCTGGTGGTGGGTTTTCGTTCCGGGCTAGGGTTAGGGTTAGGGAAACGGCAAGGCTTAGGGCACAGGTGAGGGTACGGAAACGTGGGAGGTTCAGGCTACGTGCTGACGCACGGGTCAGTGCCAGCGTATGGGCCAGGAGTAGGCTACGGCTTGGGGGAGAGGTGTAGGGTTGGTGTTGTGTTTCCGTTCCGGGCTAGGGTTAGGGTTAGGGAACGGCAAGCCTTAGGGCACAGTTGAGGGTACTGAAACGTGGGAGGGTCACGCTACATGCTGACGCACGGGTCAGTGCCAGCGTACGGGCCAGGAGTAGGCAACGGCTTGGGGGTAAGCTGTAGGGGTGGTGGTGGGTTTCCGAGCTGGGCTAGGGTTAGGGTTAGGGAACGGCGAGGCTTAGGGCACAGGTGAGGGTACGGAAACGTGGGAGGATCAGTCTACGTGCTGACGCACGGGTCAGTGCCAGCGTACGGGCCACGAGTAGGCTACGGCTTGGGGGTAAGGTTTAGGGCTGGTGGTGGGTTTCTGTGCCGGCCTAGGGTTAGGGTTAGGGAACGGCAAGGCTTAGGGCACAGGTGAGGTTACGGAAACGTGGCACGGTCAGGCTATGTGCTGACGCATGGGTCAGTGCCAGCGTACGGGCCAGGAGTAGGCTACCGCACAGGGTAAGGTGTAGGGCTGGTGGTGGGTTTCCATTGTGGGCTAGGGTTAGGGTTAGGGAATGGCAAGGCTTAGGGCACAGGTGAGGGTACGGAAACGTGGGAGGGTCAGGCTACGTGCTGACGCACGGGTTAGTGCCAGCGTACGGGCCAGGAGTAGGCTATGGCTTGGGGGAAAGGTGTAGGGTTGGTGGTGGGTTTCCGTTCCGGGTTAGGGTTAGGGTTAGGGAACTGCAAGGCTTAGGGCACAGGTGAGGGTACGGAAACGTGGGAGGGTCAGGCTAGGTGCTGACACACGGGTCAGTGCCAGCGTACGGGCCAGGAGTAGGCTACGGCGTAGGGTAAGGTGTAGGGCTGGTGGTGGGTTTCCGTTCCGGGCTAGGGTTAGGGTTAGGGAACGGCAAGGCTTAGGGCACAGGTGAGGGTACGGAAACGTGGGAAGGTCAGGCTAGGTGCTGACGCACGGGTCAGTGCTAGCGTACGGGCCAGGAGTAGGCTACGGCTTGGGGGTAAGGTGTAGGGCTGGTGGTGGGTTTCCTTTCAGGGCTAGGGTTAGGGTTAGGGAACGGCAAGGCTTAGGGCACAGGTGAGGTTACGGATACGTGGGAGGGTCAGGCTACGGGCTGACACACGGGTCAGTGCCAGCGTACGGGCCAGGAGTAGGCTACGGCTTGGGGGTAAGGTGTAGGGTTGGTGCTGGGTTTCCGTTCCGGGGTAGGGTTAGGGTTAGGGAACGGCAAGGCTTAGGGCACACGTGAGGGTACGGAAACGTGGGAGGGTCAGGCTACGTGCTGACGCACGGGTCAGTGCCAGCGTACGGGCCAGGAGTAGGCTACGGCGTAGGGTAAGGTGTAGGGCTGGTGGTGGGTGTCCGTTCCGGGCTAGGGTTAGGGTTAGGGAACGGCAAGGCTTAGGGCACGGGTGAGGGTACGGAAACGTGGGAGGGTCAGGCTACGTGCTGACGCACGGGTCAGTGCCAGCGTCCGGGCCAGGAGTAGGCTACGGCTTGGGGGTAAGGTGTAGGGCTGGTGGTGGGTTTCTGTGCCGGCCTAGGGTTAGGGTTAGGGAACGGCAAGGCTTAGGGCACAGGTGAGGTTACGGAAACGTGGGAGGGTCAGGCTACGGGCCAACGCACGGGTCAGTGCCAGCGTACGGGCCAGGAGTAGGCTACGGCTTGGGGGTAAGGTTTAAGGCTGTTGGTGGTTTTCCGTTCCGGGCTAGGGTTAGGGTTAGGGAACGGCAAGGCTTAGGGCACAGGTGAGGGTACGGAAACGTGGCACAGTCAGGCTATGTGCTGACACACGGGTCAGTGCCCGCATACGGGCCAGGAGTAGGCTACCGCACAGGGTAAGGTGTAGGGCTGGTGGTGGTTTTCCATTGTGGGCTAGGGTTATGGTTAGGGAACGGCAAGGCTTAGGGCACAGGTGAGGGTACGGAAACGTGGGAGGGTCAGGCTACGTGCTGACGCACGGGGCAGTGCCAGCGTACGGGCCAGGAGTAGGCTACGGCGTAGGGTAAGGTGTAGGGCTGGTGGTGGGTTTTCGCTCCGGGCTAGGGTTAGGGTTAGGGAACGGCAAGGCTTAGGGCACAGGTGAGGGTACGGAAACGTGGGAGGGTCAGGCTACGTGCTGACGCACGGGTCAGTGCCAGCGTACGGGCCAGGAGTAGGCCACGGCTTGGGGGAGAGGTGTAGGGTTGGTGTTGGGTTTCCGTTCCGGGCTAGGGTTAGGGTTAGGGAACGGCAAGCCTTAGGGCACAGGTGAGGGTACTGAAACGTGGGAGGGTCAGGCTACATGCTGACGCACGGGTCAGTGCCAGCGTACGGGCCAGGAGTAGGCTACGGCGTAGGGTAAGGTGTAGGGCTGGTGGTGGGTTTCCGTTCCGGGCTAGGGTTACGGTTAGGGAACGGCAAGGCTTAGGGCAGAGGTGAGGGTACGGAAACGTGGGAGGGTCAGGCTACGTGCTGACGCACGGGTCAGTGCCAGCGTACGGGCCAGGAGTAGGCTACGGCTTGGGGGTAAGGTGTAGGGCTGGTGGTGGGTTTCTGTGCCGGGCTAGGGTTAGGGTTAGGGAACGGCAAGGCTTAGGGCAGAGGTGAGGGTACGGAAACGTGGGAGGGTCAGGCTACGGGCTGACGCACGGGTCAGTGCCAGCGTACGGGCCAGGAGTAGGCTACAGCTTGGTGGTAAGGTGTAAGGCTGTTGGTGGTTTTCCGTTCCGGGCTAGGGTTAGGGTTAGGGAACGGCAAGGCTTAGGGCACAGGTTAGGGTATGGAAACGTGGCACGGTCAGGCTATGTGCTGACGCACGGGTCAGTGCCAGCGTACGGGCCAGGAGTAGGCTACGGCTTGGGGGTAAGGTGTAGGGATGGTGGTGGTTTTCTGTGCCGGCCTAGGGTTAGGGTTAGGGAACGGCAAGGCTTAGGGCACAGGTGAGGGTACGGAAATGTTGGAGGTCCGGCTACGTGCTGACACATGTGTCATTGCCAGCGTACGGGCCAGGAGTAGGCTACGGCTTACGGTAAGGTGTAGGGCTGGTGGTGGGTTTCCGTTCTGGGCTAGGGTTAGGGTTAGGGAATTGGAAGGCTTAGGGCACAGGTGAGGGTACGTAAACGTGGGAGGGTCAGGCTACGTGCTCACGCACGTGTCAGTGCCAGCATACGGGCCAGGAATAGGCTACCGCACAGGGTAAGGTGTAGGGCTGGTGGTGGGTTTCCATTGTGGGCTAGGGTTAGGGTTAGGGAACGGCAAGGCTTAGGGCACAGGTGAGGGTACGGAAACGTGGGAGGGTAAGGCTACATGCTGACGCACGGGTCAGTGCCAGCGTACGGGCCAGGAGTAGGCTACGGCTAGGGGGAGAGGTGTAGGGTTGGTGGTGGGTTTCCGTTCTGGGCTAGGGTTAGGGTTAGGGAACGGCAAGGCTTAGGGCACAGGTGAGGGTACGGAAACGTGTGAGGGTCAGGCTACGTTCTGACGCACGGGTCAGTGCTAGCATACAGGCCAGGAGTAGGCTACGGTGTACGGTAAGGTGTAGGGCTGGTGGTGGGTTTCTGTGTCGGCCTAGGGTTAGGGTTAGGGAACGGCAAGGCTTAGGGCACAGGTGAGGGTACGGAAAAGTGGGAGGGTCAGGCTACGTGCTGACGCACGGGTCAGTGCCAGCGTACGGGCCAGGAGTAGGCTACAGCTTAGGATAAGGTGTAGGGCTGGTGGTGGGTTTCCGTTCTGTGCTAGGGTTAGGGTTAGGGAACGGCAAGGCTTAGGGCACAGGTGAGGGTACGTAAACGTGGGAGGGTCAGGCCACGTTCTGACGCACGGGTCAGTGCCAGCATACGGGCCAGGAGTAGGCTACGGCTTGGGGGAAAGTTGTAGGGTTGGTGGCGGGTTTCCGTTCCGGGCTAGGGTTAGGGTTAGGGAACGGCAAGGCTTAGGGCACAGGTGAGGTTACGGAAAAGTGGGAGTGTCAGGCTACGTGCTGACGCACGTGTCAGTGCCAGCGTACGGGCCAGGAGTAGGCTACGGCTTTGGGGAAAGGTGTAGGGTTGGTGCTGGGTTTCCGTTCCGGGCTAGGGTTAGGGTTAGGGAACGGCAAGGCTTAGGGCACACGTGAGGGTACGGAAACGTGGGAGGGTCAGGCTACGTGCTGACGCACGGGTCAGTGCCAGCGTACGGGCCAGGAGTAGGCTACGGCTTGGGGGTAAGGTGTAGGGCTGGTGCTGGGTTTCCGTTCCGGGCTAGGGTTAGGGTTAGGGAACGGCAAGGCTTAGGGCACGGGTGAGGGTACGGAAACGTGGGAGGGTCAGGCTACGTGCTGACGCACGGGTCAGTGCCAGCGTCCGGGCCAGGAGTAGGCTACGGCTTGGGGGTAAGTTGTAGGGCTGGTGGTGGGTTTCTGTGCCGGCCTAGGGTTAGGGTTAGGGAACGGCAAGGCTTAGGGCACAGGTGAAGTTACGGAAACGTGGGAGTGTCAGGCTACGGGCCAACGCACGGGTCAGTGCCAGCGTACGGGCCAGGAGTAGGCTACGGCTTGGGGGTAAGGTGTAAGGCTGTTGGTGGTTTTCCGTTCCGGGCTAGGGTTAGGGTTAGGGAACGGCAAGGCTTAGGGCACAGGTGAGGGTACGGAAACGTGGCACAGTCAGGCTATGTGCTGACACACGGGTCAGTGCCCGCATACGGGCCAGGAGTAGGCTATCGCACAGGGTAAGGTGTAGGACTGGTGGTGGTTTTCCATTGTGGGCTAGGGTTATGGTTAGGGAACGGCAAGGCTTAGGGCACAGGTGAGGGTACGGAAACGTGGGAGGGTCAGGCTACGTGCTGACGCACGGGGCAGTGCCAGCGTACGGGTCAGGAGTAGGCTACGGCGTAGGGTAAGGTGTAGGGCTGGTGGTGGGTTTTCGCTCCGGGCTAGGGTTAGGGTTAGGGAACGGCAAGGCTTAGGGCACAGGTGAGGGTACGGAAACGTGGGAGGGTCAGGCTACGTGCTGACGCACGGGTCAGTGCCAGCGTACGGGCCAGGAGTAGGCTACGGCTTGAGGGAGAGGTGTAGGGTTGGTGTTGGGTTTCCGTTCCGGGCTAGGGTTAGGG